>NC_056735.1:1865650154-1865975123 GCF_019279795.1 Protopterus annectens
GCAATGGAGGTAGACACTGCTCTAGTTGAATGTCCTTTTATTCTCCCTGGCAGTTCTTTATTATGAGAATTGTAGACATAAATGATGGTCTCAGTAAGCCATTTGGACAAGGTAACTTTTGAGACTGCCAAGCCTTTTTTGTTTTCTGCATAGGAAACGAACAACTGCTCTGACTTTCTGATATCTTTGGTCCTGTGCAAGTAAAAATGCAACTGTCTATGCACATTCAGCTGGTGAAGCTTATATTCTGCCTTGTTGCCATAGTTAGGAAAAAACACAGGCAATTCTATAGATTGGTTTAAATTTGCTTCAGAACAAACTTTTGGTAAGAATTAAGGATTTGTTCTGAGGGAAACTCTTATCTTTGTGGAAAATTAAATATGGAGGACGGATAGACAAAGCCTGCAATTCTGAAACTCTCCTAGCTCAAGTAATTGTTGTTAGAAAGACTGTTTTCCAAGATAAAAAATTTAGTGCACAAGAGGATGCTGGTTCGAAGGGAGGGAAGATCAGAGATGACAATACTAAATTTAGATCCCGTGGGGGAGGAGGTTCTCTTAAGGCTGGTCTTAACAGAAAGGTACCCCTGAGGAAAGCTTTGTATAATCTATGGGACATTACAATGGCTCCGAGGTCTCCCACATGATAATTTGATATAGCAGTCAACTGTACTTGAATAGTGGCTGCTGCTGCTCCTTGATTAAAGTCTTCCGTTAGAAATTCCAAAATTGAAGGTATAGGGGCTGTAAAGGGATCTATATGTTTTTTGTCTGCCCAACAACAGAACCTCTTCCATTTGCTTGCGTAAAGTTTCCTAGTCGTCTTTTTGTGTGAGGAAACCAGAATGTGATTACTGCAGGGGATAATTCTGGAAGCCTGGCTAAGACTGGAAGTGGAGTAACCAAGCCATCAGCTTGAGGCTCTGAAGAGCAGGGTGGAGTGTTCCTGACTGATGCTTCAGAAAAGTCCGGCACTGGGTCCAGGATCCAAAGGTCCTCCTGAAGGGGGGGCCAAAGTAGGGGGAACTAAATCTAATGAGGCCAATAAGGAGCAATGAAAATTAAACCGTGACTCAATGACCTGGCTTTCTGAATAACCTTCGGAATCAAAGGAAACGGGGGAAAAGCATAAAGAAGTCCCGGGGGCCAATCCCGGATGACTGCATCCCTCGGTGACTCTCCCAGAGGGGAAATGAGGGCAAAATAGTTGCTGTATTTGGCATTGAATGGAGTGGCAAAAAGGTTGCAGCAAGGCTGGCCGCATTTGCGAAAAATTTGATTCGCAACTTCCTGACTTATGGACCACTCGTGAGGCATGACAATTGCTCTGCTTAGCCTGTCTGCTATTACGTTGGATTTCCCCGGGATGTGCGTTGCCGTCAGAAAGGGCTGAGAAGAAATTGCCCTTTGCCAAACTCTCTGGGCCTCCCGACATAGGGGATAGGATCTGACTCCCCCCTGTTTGTTGATGTACCATACCACCAACATACTGCCTGTCTGAATTGCAATAGTCACCATGGGAAGAGAGTTCTGAAATGTTTGGAATGCCAGAAGCACCGCTCTCATCTCTAGAACATTGATGTGTAAATGGTACTCATGATCTTTCCAAACTCCTTGGACAGTCTGTCACAGATAATGACACCCCCCCTCCCCCATCTGGGACACGTCCGTGGTTATTGTAGCGACAGGTTGGGGAAGTACGAACGGTCTGCCCATTGCTTACCTGAGTGGACTGAAGCCACCAAAGTAAGTCTTTCTTGCAAGCTTCCATAATGAGAATCTTGTGAGACATGGGTAACTCCTGTATGGACCACTGAGCGAAGAGTAGCCACTGTAATATCTGCACGTGTAGTCGTGCCAGTGGGACTAGTTTTATCACTGCTGCCATTGAGCCTAGGACCTAGAGGATGAATTTTGCTTGTGCATTTTTCTTTTTGATTAGAATAGATACTTGACTGCGTAGCATTTGCATTCTCTCTTGAGGCAATTTTGCTACCATATAATTTGTGTTTAGATCTGCACCTATAAAGGTAATACACTGTGATGGCAACAAGGCAGCTTTTTCTGGATTTATAGTAATGCCTAGATCTGAGCAGAGAAGGATGGTGGAGTCCCCTGGCTCTGATTAGTAGGTGCTTGGTGGTGGCAGTCAGGAGCCAGTCATCTAAATATGGAAACACCTGGAACCTTTGATGTCTCAGATGTGTTGTGACTACTGCCATGCATTTGGTAAACACTCTGGGAGCTGCAGTGAGACCAAAGGGCAGAGCTCTGAACAATCTCTCAAGCTCTGAAAAATTCTTTGCTGTAATCTGAACTGGCTAATACATGGGATCCTCCCACAGCTCCTTTAAACTTCTGGAATGCTTGCTCACATGCTGGGGTCCACACTACCTTATCTGGCCTGTTTTTCCTTGTCAGGTCTGTGAGTGGAGCAGCTATTGTACTATAATTGGGGACAAACTCTCTATAGTACCCCGCTGTCCCTAAGAATGTCCTCACCTGCTTTTTGGTAACAGGGGCAGGCCATACCTGAATGACTTCCACTTTGGCAGGTTCTTGCCTGATCTTACTACTCCCCACTCTATGACTCAGGTAAGAGACCTCTACCATACCCACCTGACACTTACTGGGCTTAATGGTCAACTCTGCCCTTTGCAGTCTGCCCAGCACCTCCCCAATATGCTGAAGGTGCTCCTGCCAGAAATGGCTGGAGATGGCAATATCATCCAGGTAAACAAGGGCATAATCTCCTGCACCTGCTAGGATACAATCTTCCAGCCTCTGGAAATTCGCTGAGGCATTTTTCATCCCAAACGGCATCTTTGAGAACTCATACAAGCCGAAAGGAGTCACAAAGCCCAACTTCCCTCTAGTGCTGGGAGTCAAGGGCACCTGCCAGTAGCCCTTGGTCAGATCAATAGTGATCAGACACTTAGCCCCACCCAGCTTCTCTAAGGCTTCATCTGTCCTAGACATGGGGAAAGCATTTGACTCTATGTGACTATTTAGTCTTCTGTAGTCCACACAAAACCTGGTGCTGCCATTCTTCTTTGTTACCAGCACCAGTAGGAAGGCCCAGAGACTGCTGGACTACTGGTTTACTCCCAGTTCCAACATCTCCTGTATCTCCTCCCTCACAGTCTGAATGACTTGCTCAGCACCATGTAAGGGACCTGCTTGATAGGTCTTTGTGGCCCTGTATCCACATGGTGCTGCACCAGGTGGGTGCACCCTGCTTTCCCAGTGAACATGCCCCCAAACTCCTGTAACACTGCTCGGATTTCTCAAACCTGGGTAGGGGATAGTCACTGGGACATTTCCACTGAGGTGTCAGTCCGAACCTAACTGAGGAAATCAGTCACCAGATCCCCCTCAAACTCCTCCTGCCATCCACTGCAAATACTCAGCGCGAGGGCCTCCCTATCATGGCAAGGCTTTATCATTTTAATATGGTACAATTTGTGCCCCTGCCTCCTGCCTTACAGTTTTACCATGTTGTTAACATCACTGACCTTCCTTACCACTATGAGGAGTCCCTCCCAAGCTGCCTGCAGCTTACTGTGTCTGACAGGAGTGAGCACCATAACCTGCTGTCCCACAGCATACTCTCTGGCTCAAGTATTTCTGTCATACCAGACCATTTTCTACTACTGGGCTCCTGCTAGGTTCTCCTAGGTCAAGCCCATGAACTCCCTAAGCCTTGTCCCTGAGGTTTAATACATATGCCACAACAGACTCCTTGTGGGATTCACACTTACCCTCCCACTCATCACAAATCAAATCTAAGGGCTCACTCACCTTATGCCCATACAGCAATGCAAAGGGTGAAAACCCTGTGGATTCCTGGGGTATCTCTCTCTAAGCAAACAGCAGATGGGGCAAATATCTGTCCCACTCTCTCTCCCTTAAAATGGTTTGCAAATGCCCGTAGCATGGTCTTTAGTGTAGAGTTTAATCTCTCCACAAGACCATTAGACTGGGGATGGTAGCGGGTGGTTTTTAGGTGCTTCACCCCACAGCGCTCCCATAGAGACGTAGGCAGGTCTGACATGAAACTGGCACTTCTGTCAATCAGTATTTCTCTCGGGAAACCTACCCTGCTGAAAATCCCTAACAAAGCATTTGCCACCTTTTTTGCCTCAATAAAGAGACAGCCACTGCCTCAGGGTATTTACTAGCATAATCTAATACCACTAGGATACACTTTTTCCCTCTAGAACTTGGGGGACTTAGAGGCCCCACGATATCCATACCTAGCCTTTGAAATAGCTCCTCAATCACAGGCAAAGGCATCAGAGGAGCTTTGACCTTGTCCCCTGCCTTAGCTACTTTTTGGCACTGCTCACAGATCCTGCAGTACCTGTTACATCCCTACCAATCCCAGGGCAATAAAAGTTCTGCATAATAAGTCTATTGGTACACTTTATGCCCATATGACCTGCAAAGGGAATGTCAGGGGCTATGGCTAGAAGAGCCAAATGGTAGGCTCTGGGCACTACCAACTGCTGTATTACCTCACCTTCTAGCCCTCCCTCAGGGGACCACTCACTATACAGTAACTCTTTGTTCGAGTATACAAACTCCCCTTTTCTTTGAGAATCAGGCACCTCCCTAGCTGCCTCCCGCAAGCCTTGTAAAAAAAAGTTATGTCTTACCATAACATTTCATCTGAGTAGTTGATCTTCTTCCAGTCATCACTGATGGGTTCGGTTCCAAGCCCTCAGAACCGAGTTAGCCTAATACCAAGCTTGCGTACACCAAAAACTCTCGAGCTAAGCTGCTACCCACAATGCCCTTCTCCCAGTTACCTCGGATCGAGTTTGCATGCAACATATAGAAGAAACAGAAAGACAGACGCCATCTCTGTGCAGAAACCCTGAAACACCACAAGGACCCAGAAGCTCCACCAGGAACCTTTGGTGGGGGATGGTGGGAGGGCGTGATGACTGGAGGAAGATCAACAACTCAGATGGAACATTATGGTAAGACATAACTTCTTTATCTGAAGTTGTTAATCTTCTTCCTATTCATCACTGATGGGATAGAATCCCAAGCTACTTGGAGAACCTGGGTGGCCCTTATGGAAGAACATTCCAGAGAATCATTGAGCCAAAGGCCGCTCTTCCCCTGGAGACCAGATCCAATTTGTAATGCTTGATGAAGGTATGGGGTTTAGCCCAAATGGCTGCTGCACAAATGTCATCCATGGAAGCCCTGGAATGGAAGGCAACTGAAGTTGCGATGGCCCTAGTTGAATGAGCTTTGATTTGATCAGGTTTGGATTCATTCGTAAGGGAATATGCAAAGGTAATGCAATCTCTGAGCCATTTTGATATAGTAACTTTTGATACAGCACATCCCAGTCTATGACCAGAAAAAGAAATGAAAAGTTGGTCTGACTTGCGAAAGGACTTAGTCCTGTCTAGATAGAAACGTAGTTGTCTATGTACATCCAATGAATGAAGGCAGTATTCTCCTTTGTTTGAGTAGTTTGGGAAAAATACAGGAAGCTCAATGGACTGGTTAATAGAGAAGTCGGAAACCACTTTGGGGAGAAAAGATGGGTTAATACGAAGGGATACTCTGTCCTTATGGAAGATTAGATACGGGGCTCTTGATGCATAAGGCTTGTAACTCAGATATCCGCCTGGCTGATGTGACCGCTACCAAAGACTTCCATGACAGGACTTTTAGATCACATGTTACAGCAGGCTCAAAGTGAGGTAGAGAGAGAGACACTGGAGAACCTGGGAGAGAGTCCATGTCTCTACAGGCTGCCTGATACGAGGTCTACTATGGAAAACTCCCTTGAGAAAGGTCTTGCAGAGTCGGGTGGAAATAAGAGGTACTCTATCTGAACCGTTATGGAAATTGGAAATAGCTGCTAAATGGATTTGAATAGTAGAGGCTGATGCCCCATTGTTAAACAACTCAAAGAGATAGTGAAGAATGGTGGCTGTAGGAGTTGAAAAGGGGTCTAGCATCTGATTATTCAACCAGATAGTGAATCTTTTCCACTTATCTCTGTAGAGTTTTCTGGTGGATGGTTTGTGGGAGGCCAGAATAATATCCCGGCCAGCAGAGGAGAGGGTTTCCTGCCTGGTGACTAACAGAAGTGGAGAAACCAAGCTGTCAGCTTGAGGGTGGATAGATTTGGGAGAGTCAGCCCTTGTGGGTGAGATATTAGGTCCTGACCAGTATCCAGGATCCAAGGAGGTTGTAACAGGTGTGGTCAGAGGAAGGGAAACCACACTTGACGAGGCCAGAAAGGGGTAATGAAGATCACCTTGCTTCTCAACCAAATAGCTTTCCTTAGAAATAAGGGTATTAGACGATAAGCATAGAGGGTCCCGTGGGCCAATCGCGAGTCAAAGCGTCGCTCAGTGACTCCCCGTGTGAAGGAAAGAGGGCAAAATAGCTATTGCATTTTTTGTTTGAGGGGGAGGCGAAAAGATCGCAACAAGACTGGCCCCAACGGCTGAAGATTTCTGCTGCCACAATCAGGTTGAGAGACCACTAGTAAGGACGGAGGATGCATCAGCTTAATCTGTCCGCAATCACGTTGGAGCTCCCCAGGATATGCTTTGCGATTAAAAAGCAGTTCGAAGCTATGGCCCAATGCCAAATTCTCATTGCCTCACAATATAGGGGGTAGGATTTGGTCTCTCCCTGTTTGTTTATGTACCACACAACCCACATATTGTCTGACTGGATAGCAACTGTTCCTAACGGAAGGAGCAGATGAAGTGCCTGCAACGCTAACAGCACCGCTCTTAACTCCAGGACATTGATATGCAAGTTGACCTCTAGGCTGGACCATGTGCCTTGGACTGTCTCTCCCTGGAAGTGCCCCCCCCCCACCCTATCAGGGAAGCATCTGTGGTCACCGTGGCGTTGGGTTGGGGAGTCTGGCAGGGGCAACACCAAAGATTTTCATCTGTTCTCATCCACCAGAGGAGATCTTGCTTGCAGGAGTTGGTGATGAGGATCTGTGCATTCAGGGGGTGGACACTGGATATCCACTGGGACAAAAGGAGCCATTGTAGTATTCTCATATGCAATCTTGCTAGGGGGACAATTGGAATGGCTGCCACCATAGACCTCAGAGCCTGAAGAACTTCCCTTGCAGACACCTTCCTTCGACAGAGTATCACTTGTACTTGTAACCATAATCTCAGAAATCTGTGAGGAGGAAGAGAGACTTGGCTGGTTTGAGTGTTGAATATCGCTCCTATAAATTCCAATTGTTGGGTGGGATGAAGGTTGGATTTTTCCCAGTGAATTGTGATGCCTAGGAACTCCGCCAGTGCTAGGGTGTAGCGGAGGGCCCTGACCAGTAGGCACTTGGTGGGGGTGGAGAGGAGCCAATCATCTAGATATGGAAACACCTGGAATCTCTGAAGTCTCAGATGAGCTGTCACCACTGCTAGGCATTTCATGAACACTCTGGGGGTATTCGAGAGACCGAATGGCAGGGCTCTGAATTGGTAATTACTGGCTCCCAGCCAAAAGTGAAGATGACTCCTGGAGCATTTGTCCATTTTGATGTGGTAATACGCATCCCGTAGGTCTATCGAGCACATCCACACACCCTCCTGAAGAAATGGGAGAATGGATTGAATCGTGACCATGTGGCATGTGGTCTGAACTACTGATTTGTTTAGCTGGCTGAGATCCAAAATGGGCCTCCAGTCCCCGGTCTTTTTCGACACTAAAAAGAATCTTGAATAAAAACCGGATCTGCACTGGTCTGGGGAGACTTGTTGGATGACTCATTTTTGACACAGCTTTCTTATTTCTGAAGCTGCCTCTTCCCTTTGACTGGGTGAAACATCGGGAAGGGATTTCGGAGGTCTTGGGTAAGAGATTAGGGGAATGTAATAACGTATGGAAATTATTCGCTGCACCCACTGATCGTTTGTAACAGAGTGCCAGGCAGCTTGGTGCACAGAGAAACGAGCTCTGACTGCTTCCAGAGGAAAGCAATCGAGCAGTGCTTCAGGAGCGCTGATAAGGTTGTCCGGAGAAAGAATCCCTGGAGCCTTGATTTCGGGGACACCCTCTACCCCAAAAGGGGTGTCTTCCATTAGTGGAACCCATTCTGCCTCTGGGAGAGTCCTCATCACGTGCACTATGGAAAGGGCCTTGAGATTTTTTGTGCCACATCTTTCCACTCCTCTGGTTCCTGGAGAAAGAGCACTGAGGCTTGGAAAAAATGCAGGCCAATGGCAGTCAAGGTTTTTATGTCCTGCTCACACCTGGCTAATGTGTCCTTCACTTTAGAACCAAACAAAGCGGACGGTTCGATAGGGGTGTTTAATAAGGAAGACTTGAAGGAGTCCACGAGGTCACAAATGCGCATCCAGGCGTGGCGTCTCATAACTACACCTGCAGCTCTAGCCGTCCCTTCGGTTGCATGGGACAGCAACCTCATGGACAAGCTGGAAATCGACTCTAGGGTAGCAAGTTGGGAAGCAACTTTATCACGTGCCTCGTCCGAAACTTGACCCGCGAGGGTCCCACAGAGTTCAGATATGAGATCTCTTTGGAGCCTCGTAAAATGTGCCAAGTAATTCAGAGACCTAATAGCAAAGGTCGCTGAAGCAAAAACTCGCTTCCCTAATCTGTCTACTGACCGGGACTCTCTGTTGGGTGGGTGGACAGCAGGGCTTTCCTCCGCAAGGTCCTTTTTCATGGCAGCCGCCACCACCATAGCGTCTACTGGTAAGCCTCTCAACCAATGGGGCTGTTCCTCTGGAGGGGAGAGTATCTTGTCTGGTCTCCGGGGAATGGCCTCAATGGTATCAGGGTTCTTCCATGCCCGCCGCATGATGAGCTTGACTAGGTCATTGGCGGGGGGGGGGGGTCACCCAAGAAGTAGAGGGCCAAGAGCGTAAGGCCTGCAGGAATACAGATTCCTCCGGGGAAGGGTTGGAGGGCTTCCAGTCGCCCCCTGCCTCAAAATTTCCAGGATGTCTCCAAGGGAGACATCATCAGGGGGGTGACCCCTCCCCATCAACATAATCTGTATCTTCAGTGAGGGACTCCTCCGGGGAGTCCATCTGTTTCCTCTTACATGTCCATTTCCGAGGAGGATGTTCAGTGGGAGCATCAGAAGAGAACTCAGAAAGGAGGTTACCCTGTACAGGGGTTTCCTGAGGTTTGCGCTCTCGGTATCCTGGGGGGGGTGGCCTGTGATAGCTGCAGCTCAGAAGGAGCGGGGGGGGTCCGACATATGAGGAGCACTTCCCGAAGCAAGCACCCTCTCCACCACCCGGAAGGCAGAACTGCCCGAAGAGGAATGGGAGCCCGGAACCGAGGAAAAAGATCTCGGCACTGGGGTCACACCCTGCTGCACACGGTCCGCTCCCGGGGAAAAAGCCTCAAGCAAAACCGGGGCAGGAGTCATCCCCAGAGCTGAAGCCGATGAAACAACCAGAACCATTCCCGGAGCCAAGAGTTCCACCCCACCCAAACATGAGATTGAGGAAAGGATGGTTCCAAAGGAAACGAAACACAAAGGGGCCTCGGAGCCTCAGAGAAGGTCACTGTCGGCGCCGAGAAGAGGATTCCTCCCACAGACGTCGGAGCTCTGGGCCTCGGAACCGAAGGGTCCAAGGGAGGAGAATAAGTGGGAGTTGCAGGGGAAAATGGACCCAAAGCCCAGAGTGGGGTGGGTTTGAGGAAAATTTGTAATCCCCCTGGCTGTCAGCAGCTGATCAAACAGGCGCACCACATCCGATTCAGATAAGTTCCTGGTGGACCTTACTGACACTCCTGAGGGTGAGTCAGGTTGGCCCCAAAAGGGGCTAAAGGCTTGTCCAGCAAAAGGATCCAAGGATGGGGAATACCGGGTCCAAGGTGAAGTAAAAGTCGGCACCAAGGATTCCAGTTTCGAGACAGGCAAAAGGGGAACTATCGGAGCTTAAGTGATAGCTGGGGTGGAGGTCATTATTGGCTCTGATGGAGTCATCAGTACCGATCTCAGAATGGAGATAGAGGACGACGGTGCAGAGCTAATGGCAGGCAATAAGGTAGGGTCCGAAACCACAACCGGAACCTTAGCAGTTGTCAGTGCCGAGGGCAGCGCAGATGTGGAAGTCATCACAATATCAGAAGAAACCAGTGGAGCAAAGCTGAGAGCCAAGGTTATCGGAACCAAGGAGGCAATCATGTGCCCCATGGAAGTTTTATGGGCCTTGCGCTTATGAGGCTTGCCTTTCTCACCAGACGGAGAAGAAGGGTCTGAATGAGGACTTTTTTTGTCTGTAGATGGAGGGGTTGAGACCTCCGACGCAGAAATAGCCTCAGAAAATGGAGAAGGAAGCAGGCCTTTCAGAATAACTTTATTCTTTCTTTCTTTCAGCATCCGCTTACTGAAACTAACACAAATTTGACAGGGAGGTTTCACAGATAGGTATGGAACCCCCAGACAATAAACACATTCCTCATGTAGATAGCTGTTGGGGAGTTTACCATTGCAGGAAGAGCAATGCTTAAACCATGAAGTCCCTTTCTTTTCAGACATACCAAAAAAGTGAGTAACTAATCCAAAAAGATGAGGAAAGAAAAAAAGAAAATACCAACAATGGTATTAAGAATACCACAAGTGTAAAGAAGGGCGTTTACCAACAATGGTAAGAAAGAGAATACCCGTGGGTAGAGCTAGTTAAGAAAACAAGAAATATAGGAGTTTTCAGTGAAAAACCTACAAAATACTGCAAAAATTGAAAAATACAATACTTAGCTGGAGAGCTCGGTGAAACGCTGCTATATGGCCGCGCAGAAAACGAGATCTGAGGTAACTAGGAGAAGGGCATTGTGAGTAGCAGCTTAGCTCAAGTGTTTTTGGTGTATGCGAGCTTGGTATTAGGCTGGCTCTGTTCCGAGGGCTCGTAACTGAACCCATCAGTGATGAATAGGAAGAAAATTAACAACTTCAGATTACAGGGTTTGAGAGCTGAACCTGTCTCAACTCTATCTTTGTGACTTTTTCCAGTTTCCCTTCCACAAGAAATCTGGTATCTTCTGACAGCGGTGCCTCACTCGCTCAAATCTGCCCTTGCAGTCACCCTGTCCAAGGGAACATCAGTACCTATCAGCAGCTGTGGCTCATCTTCACGCTCACTGCTACAGGGTATCTCCCTCTCTGAAACAGTCATATCACCAGGCCTGGCTTCAGGGTTGCAGTCTGTGTGGATTTCCGTCAGGCTACCAGACCTGCATGACTGTCTCCAAGCCTGAATGTGTGTCACTGAATGCACACAAGGTACTGCATTATAAAAATCATTCCCTATCAAGACATCTGCAGGGCTATCCTCAAACACACCTACTTGTTTGCTTCCTTTTTCACTCTCCCAGTCCAGGTGAACCCTGGCCAAAGGCATTTGGAATTGGATCCTTCCTAAACCTCTGACTGGAGTGGACTGCCCAAGTAAGTACTGCTCCTCTTTAACCACTGCAGGCTTCACAATGGTTATATCAGAGGCTGTGTCTCTCTTAGCAGTGGCTTATTTTCCCTCTACCACGATAGGAAACAAACACTGGTGGTAGTTTGGTACCCCTGTTGTCTCCAGACAACGTACCACTGGCATTCTGTTATTACCACTTGTTGGCTCCCCCACCCTTTGTTCCTCACCTTGCCTTCATAGACATTTATACGCTACATGGCCCCACTACTTAAATTTAAAACATTTAACCCTTGATCCTGGCCATGTACCTGAGCTGCTGGCTTCCCCCTGTTACTGATGAACTCTGCTGAGTCTGTTTAGGCTGCTCCCTGAGTTCCCTTATATCCATGTGCAGCACTGGGTATCCCCTTCCTATGTAGTGATGCCTTGCTTACTAAGTAGAGATCCCTTTTATCCCAGCTCATCTGCAGTGTTGCATTCCCTGTTTGTTAACCAGATTCTCATGCCCTCAGGCAAAGTGCTAAGGGCTTGTTTCTTCACCAAAATGTTCTGTCAGCCCTTGAAAAGTGGTGACTGGACACCCACTCACCCACCTGTGAAAATAAGTGCTTAGTTCAGCAATATAATCACATACACTTTCATCTGCCTTGCGTCTATGTTCACAAAACTTTTTTCTGTAAGCTTCAGGTGTTAGATCATTCCAATAAACTTTTTTAACTGTATCATAGTTTAAGCAATCAGTATCAGACAATTTAGAACCATAAGTTACTAGTTTACCATGTAGTAAGGGGGACAGGAACCGTACCCAGAGCCCTTGTTCAACATTATACTGTTTACATACTCTTTCAAATATATAAATAAAACTATCAAAATTATCACCCTTTGTAAATTGTGGAAGAAATGCACTGACCTTTGTTGCTTCTGGGATTCGATTACTCCCTTCCCCATTACCTCCATGACCTTGGCGAAGAGTCATCATTTCCTTTTCATTTTGGCTCTCTCTTTGGCCTCCAAACATTTCATCCTCTCTGCTGATTCTAATTCCATCTGTTTTGCTTGCTACAGTCTCTCTGCTGGTTCTAATTCCATACATTTGGCCTCCTGTTCAAGTCTTTTTAATTCTAGACAGATCTTTAAGTCCTCTGAGGAAAATGTGAATTGTCCTGTTTCTGAGAGCTGCACATCACCAAATGCCAGACTGGTTGCCTTCCAGGTTGCTGGTCTGTGCTGCAGCTGTGATTAAGGCTGTAATCATTTTCCCTTTAGTCAGGTTGACATGCACCAGTCCTTTGGCTTGGCACATCTGAGCCAACTGGTTCCTTGTCAGATTGCCATAATCATCTGCTGATATTTTACCTGCGCTCCCAGACTAAACTAAACTAACAAAATAATAAATGGATAAAACTGTTGTGATATGAAACTCTGAATGTCCACATTGTGACTGCCAAGAGTACAAACACTTTCTTTAGTGACAACTGCTTACAGGCTATAGAAGTTCAATATCCGCACAATTATTCACCAATATGTGATGACCCCTCACTGGGCCAGTGATCAAAGAGCCTGAATCCTTACCACTGACACTGGACAGGGATGTTCACTTGGAATACAAATGGATGCACTCAGTATTTCCAGACGTGGCTCTCTGCATCATGTACAATTTCCCTTAAGAGCACACAGGGAATGCAATCAGCCCTGGGTTTGGATTTCTTTATATCTGTCTCCCTCCAGATCCCCAATAACACTCACCACTGGTACAGCTGTAGGGTAGGTCCTAAGACGAGTTTCCAAGCCAAGTCATCCAGCACCCTCTCTGTGAAATCAGTGCTTTGTGTCCCCACTCCAAGTAGATGACACACAGACACACACACTGTGAGATTTGATTTCACACACACACACACACACACACACACCTGGGAAAGGCTGGCACAGATTTACCTGCTGTGCCCCCCTTCTGCCCAGAGTATAAGGTAGTTATCACTGACACCAGACACTCCACAATCAGCTACTCTAAGGCCCTTAACAAAGGGTGTCCAATTATACTGTGTAATATTAATACTAATACAAATGCTAATAGTTGACCAAGACAGCTAGGCCTCCTGGAGTGGCAGACACAATGTCAGCAAATAAATATAAGCACTCAGAAAGGTTAAATACTTTCTAAAAGGACCAGCCACAACAAAAGTTTTAAATATATTTAATAATAAATAATAGAAGAACATGAAAATACTGGATCTATGTTTACAGTAACCACAGAGTTTAAATCACAGGAAATATTGAAAATAAAACTGATGGACAGACTCAGACAAATAAAGAAAAACAATATCTAACCTAAGATTCACTATAGTTTTCTGACTGATCTAGGAGAATTACTATTCCCTACTTACTTAATACAGCAAGGCAGATGATGTGGTGAATGGTACTTCTTGCTGTCAGGCCCAAGACATAATACTCAATAGTGACAGATTTCCCACTGTACTATTTAAAACACAATTTCCAAGATGGCTGGCAGAATGACCTTGTCTGGTCACCTGCCTCTAAGTTGTCCCCTTTGAGGTCAAGACAGCAATTTAGCATAGATGGCTACAATACAAATCTAAATGTTTATGGCAGTGCCCTGGAGCCATGAAACAATTGCAGTATTTCCCCTCTTCTTTAGAGAGTCTATTAAACAATGGCCTTTCCTAGACCTGCCATCTCCAGTCCTATTCAAACCTGTGAGATAAGCACTTCCATGGCCCAACATGTGGTTCAATTAACAGTATTTTTCTAAGTCAGAAGTAAGTTAGCTTTTTAACCCCTTCTCTTCCAGTGTCCTTTGCTAACATATACACATGCAGTCTCACATGTATATTCCTTCTCTGTCCAGCAGGACCCACAGTTGATACATTTTTTAACACTAGCAACTTTACAAACACATTTTGATTTTCAAATGCCATATATTTCTAATACATTTGTAACATAAGCATCTACACAAGTTGGTTTGATATTAAAATGCCATACAGTTCAAATACATTTGCTATACAAGCATTTGTGCAAATGAGTATGATATTCAAATGCCATACAGTTCTAATATATTTGTAACACAAGCATCTTGTATAAACCACTTTTATATTCAAAGGACATATCATTCTTTACTGAACTCCAGCTGGCTATGTTGGCACTAGCCCATATCATCACAGTGACAGTCTGTTCTTAACTTTTATCCAGCAATTTCCTGGTACAATCCTAATAGAAATTATGTTTGGGACACCATTCCTGCACATATAAATGTCAATCTATGGTGAGAATTGGCTTCCTCCTTTTGACATTTTTGTAGAACACATGTTGTCCAAATATACCTGGTGCTTCTGCTGGCATGTCTTCACCCATTCCTGCCACACTCCTTTTTTTCTATGTCTGTGTCCCACTTTGGACAGGTACGCCTGGATCTCCATGGTCTTTTTGGCTAATCTTCTTGATGCTTTTCTGTGGCTGCATGCGCTTTCATCAATGCTACTGCATCCTTGTGGATTTCTTCCTTCCCTACCAGTGCTACTATCTTCCCTTATGAGTTGGGGGAGCTTACTGTGTATGCAAGTGGTTCATCGACCTATACCTCTTTAAATCTCCCCAGACAATGGTGTGACCTTTTCCATAATTCCCTGCCCTTTGCTCTTTGAAGGTGCTGTACATGTTATCCATTGCTTTTGGTAAATGTTCTGAAGACGTCTACAAGAGAAGATCTACATAAAGGTAAGAATAAATTGCACTTCTACTGCCTTTTTTATTTAATTTCAAAATCCGATACTTACAAAAGTGGCACTAAGATATGCATTTTCTATTCATGCAACATGTTTGAGCTTAACAGGGCAAACAGCCACTTACCCTCTCATAATTGCTTTGATATTAAGTTCCAGAACAATAACAGAAAGGTATGATGCTTCCACACTTCACTGTAACATATCAGGATTAAATTTATCATTGACTACTTAGGATTGATTAACCTCACATTGATCTCTAAGGAGTCAATGATAGCTCAGGAAGCCATGAAGAGGGCAAATGAAGGAAATGGAGGCAAAATATGTACTGAAATTTAAATATGTTGGCCCTAATGCATTAAATGCTATACTAGATGTTAATACATTTACTATAAATTCTAGCTGTCACTCATGAAAGTGCTTAAGTATGCCTATATATTATTTTAACATACCTATTAATATTTATAATTACAGAATTTTGGGTAATAAGCACTAAGGACTAAAGAAAATAATTTATCATATTATTTATTAATTTATTTAGATTTGTTAACCAGAATAGTGATCTGATTCACTCCAGAGCTATTTCTGAATCAGTCCCTATACATATACATAGTACAATACAAAATGAAAGTGCAGTTTTCAAAGCAGATTATATATAGTGAAAGAATAAAACACAGATCTTATACAGAGATTATTTTATACAGTCATTTACAGAATTACGAAGGAAAAATAAACTACACATATCTCAGAGTAGAGCAAGGAATACATTACAGCAAACAAACTGATATTAAGAAAAGATGGATGAGGATAGTCTTAAAAGAAGAGTAATATACTCATATAAGTATTGAAGGGTAATAAAAAGGGGAGAGTGTTTATTTGTGAATAATTAATTTTCTTTTTGCACAGAAGTCAAAACAGTGAGAAGTTTAAATGTCCGGGCAGCTTTTGAATACTATTTTTATTATTACTACTATTATTAATAAACATTCAAAGGGAATTTTTTTCTATTTATTTTTATTTGTTGTCCAGGTTAGTCCCACTAGGCTACTGGCCTCTTTTCAGGGGAGATCTGAGGTGGTATTTATTTTACTAAGGGAAATGTATATGCTACTAAGAAAGAAATTCCTTAGTAAAAGTTAAGTTTTAATATAAAAGTCAATTAATGAGAAGGCTTCATTGATTATTTAACTAGCAAGATATGTAAAAGGAATGTAGCTGTTTAACTATACCAACCCCTTGGAGGTGAAAGACAAACCATCAGGGAAAAGTCAGTTGTTTTTGTCAGATTTCATGGTATATAGTATTTTCTTTCTTTTTTTTTAATGAAACAAATTATTTGTAAGAGTTTCCTTTTGGTATTAGTGATCTTCCGCTTTTAAGGCCATTCAAAAACATCAAGCAGATTAGATTACAAACCGATTTAAGTGAAAGAGAATTTTAACTGACTAGATAGACATTCCTGTGCAAATAACTTTAATAATAAGTGGCTGCTGTCAACCAGAGCTCAATATGAGACAGGAATGGATTTAAACCTGTTGTGGCAGTTGTGTCTATATTTAGCATTTTTTTTTTTACATAGAGCAAATAACATTTAAAAAGACCTTTTAAGCTGCCAAAGCAATCAAACGTGATAGCCAAGTTCTAAAGGCTAAATTTCACAGAAGGTTCTATCAGGTGGTTTAGTAAATGTCTAAAAGAGAAGATCTTTAAGGTAATAGCTGGAGCAGCCAGTTCAGACACAGGGACCATCAATACAGGTTTCCTGACCTGTACTACTTTCCCTATTTAATATTAACTTAGCTTGTACTTGATCTCTAATGAATCTTGTCATGTATGTGGGCAGTATAGCTCTGTTTATGGAAGGAAGAACCTTTGAGGAGGTGTAAAAAAAATGAAAAAGAACTTCAGACAGGACCAGCCCAGGTACAGAGGGATAAAACCACAAATGACCCGTTTGACTACAGTCATGGGTGCTGAATAGACTGGGTGGGATAGGAAGGGAGTGACTGGCTGAAGCCAGCTCACCCATGTTGGGGTGGAGCTGTCTAGGCCCACTACAACAGCAGCATTAAGAGCATGACAATCTCCATGCTGCAAGCAGTATACTGCTTGGTTGGGAGGTTGCACATGCACAGAAGCAAACATGCACCTCCCTAATGGGGACTTAGGCTAAAGTATTCAATGGTATTTATTACTGCTTGGTTGTAACTTGATTAAAGTGTAGCTATCATTCAAGTCTTTTGGATTAAGCACTTGGGCTTCAGACCAGTTGTTTTACATTAGGAAGGTTTGTGGCAAGCACTGTGGTGGCAGGACAGGTAGCTTTCATCCTTCTAAGTTGGGAACTGCTGATTGAGAGCCCAGTGTCCAAGTGTATTAGTTCTGGTTTAGGCGCTTGGGCTTCCAGCAGTTATTTTACATTAAGAAGGTTCGTGGTCTGCACTCTTGTGGGAGAAGAGGCTGGACTCTGCCCTTCTGAGCTGAGAATTTCTGGTTAAAGGTTTATAGTGCCTAAATATTTGAAGTGTATCTTACTGAAATTGGTTCACCTTGTTTGCTCTAGCATAGACTAGATCCAGGCCTGCTGAATCTAGCTTTGTTTATATGCTTGTTGTTTGTTTGCTTTATGCATTTAGTTACTTGTAACACATTGCACTCAAGTTACCTGGCACTTGCTCACTAAAGCAATTATATAAGTCAGCACTAAAAATTAAAAGCACTAACCCCTCACTCCCCACTGGCCCTTGTTTTCAATTAAGGATTTCCATATTATTCTAGCATGTCCAAAGGTCAGTTGTCAATCTCCTCTCCGGTCCAGCTGGTGAATCTATGTACACAGACAACCCTCTCCTCCTCCCACATAACACAAATACTTGTGAGAGATGCAGCTATTTAGCCAAACTGGAGGCTGAGCTCTCTCAACTCAGGACTGCAAGAAGAGACAGGAGGAGAAGGCAACAACACACACCACAAAACCAGCCTCACATAATGCTACCACTCCACTGAATCTAACACATAAACACACACATAAACCACAAAAGCAGTGTGCAAAGCAGTCACAGCCCTTAAGGCCATACAACACCAAACATACATCCTTCCTTCACCACGAATGATGCCACAATATAGAGACAAGATGATCAGCTCTAAACCTACCACCCTAGAAAACAAAATGGGAAGAACTGAGGGTAATGCTGCTCATGCCAGAAGTCTAAATGGAGAACATCGATGTCTGTGCTGTAACTGAAACCTGGTTCAAGGCTCCTGAGAGCACCCGCACTATTAGGTTTTACTCATATCATGCCGCCCCCCCCCCAAACGACCACCACACAAAAAGGAGGGGGTCCATATTCATATCATAGGCCATACCACACCCAGGTTGGTGGTAATGCACACGGAAACGAAACCATCCAGGTGGTGCAACTAACTAGGCAACTGTGCTACAAAAATTAGCATGCTACAGGCCACCCTCCTCTCAAACTCAGGAACCACACACTCTTCCCCCAGAAGACATGGAGGGTAACCTCCAAACACCATCATATTGGGTGACTTCAACTACCGAATATAGACTGGGAACATTACTCCAAGCCCCTAACTTTCTAGCCCAACGTTCAATGCAATTAAATGCCATGGGACAAATGCTCCACACCGAGTATATCCCCTCCTTGGTGAGATCTGATCATAAACTATCTCACAGCAAACTTCACACTACTAAGACTGGTGTGGTATCCCTCAAGGCCTGAGAGCCAGAGGAAACCACAACCCAAGCTGAAGCCCTTACAATGCCTTCTATGAACACCTCCAGGACTGCATGGATCAGGCAATCCCAAAATAAAACCAAGACCAGTCTGGTGGACCCCAGCCAATAACAAACTTTACAATAAGAGAGAAAAGCTATTATTACAGATAGAAAAAAAATAAAAGGAAGTCACCCCTGATCATTATTAGTAAAAAATTTGAGAGAAAAATGCCATGGATTCAAAGGAAAATCATAAGGCCTTTTTCAGCTATGTTAGAACCTGTGGAAACTCCCCTCCATGCTCAGAAATTAGTCAAAATGAATGATAAAAAAAACCCACTGAACCCACATTGCCACATACTGGCAGCAGGTTCAGTGCAGGTGAAAGCTGCTCTCTAAAGCTAAAACACAGCATCAATAGTCTAGTCTGCAAAGCTATGGAGAGGATCATAATGAGCTCATAAACAAAGACTAAGGGGACTTGCAGACATTCTTCAAAACAGTCACCAAGGCCATTGATGAGGGAAAGGCAGTCCATACAGCCTACCCTGACTGGATATCCTTCAGAAGGGACTCACGGAAACAGATAGCTGGTGCCAGAGCCATGGGCCTGAGTTAAATGCCGGGACTCAGGTTGACAGTGGCCTTTCTTTTGACACATTGCTTTTAAAGGAAGGGATTCACACCAGATCTAGTGAGGTCATTGTTCCACCTGTACTAAAATCGGTCCATGTGAGGCAGAGCACCTCGCTGACTCTGTTCAGAGAAATCACTGCTGGACAGAGGCACAACAAACTAATGGGCACAGTATTTTTTTATAATAAGGGTGTAAGCCACAAAAATTTAGGCTAGGCTTATAAATGCCTTAGGGCAGATAGCCTAGTATAAACCTATGAACCTATGAACCTATGAACATCCTAGCAGCACTCTAATGCTGCATCAGCATACTTAATCTCCTCAGCAGCCCCAGACGTGGATCAGGATGAGGCCTGGATAAGCTGGGTCTAGTAGACCTGGTGAATAAAGAGAGGAGCCAGTGGCAGCTGATGGTCAGCTGCAAGGAAGTGGGACGAAAAAAAAAAAAGGACTTCACAGAGCTCTGCCATAAAAAGAACCCTGAAGATCTCTGTATACCTCGGCGGCCAGATGTAAATAGTAGTCTAAAATTACCGAACCCCATTAACAACCTTAGAATCATAGCTAAACAGCAGAGTTACATAAGTGAATGGTTGAGATTCTACAATATCCTTTTGGACATCATTTCAAAACCTTTGAGGAGAACATCTCTGGAATCCAAAAGAGCTATTACTCTAAACCTTCTAAAGCCTAAACTTAAATCTGTTCTCTAGGTCATTGCTCTGAATTCAGCATACACTATAAACTTCGTCCTAACAGTTGTCAACAAAATGTGTTGGATTGTTTTACCGTCTGAACACCAGAAGCATTACTGCCCATCTTTATGGAAGTGAACTAGCTATTCATTTCAGCATGGACCATGTTACTGCTGAACACCCTTTCAAGCTGAGTTACTTAGCACATCACTTAGAAATTGCTTCTTACCATTGTCTACTGAGAACCCAAACTCAGGGATCCCCAACATTAAAAAGGCAAAGCATAAGCGTAACTGTAGGACAAGAAGCCTTTTAGTAACAGCACCCCTGCTACATGTGACCTCTGCCACATCTAATTAGAACTAAACAAGATTATCAGCATTCAGAATTAAATTATGTGATCACTTCTCTGAGTTTAATTGAAGAGTATCTTAATTCTGTATTAAAAATTATATTACTCTAATTGTATTGATTTTCTCTCTGGTGAATCATACCCTTGTTTGAAAATGTTCTTCCACTTTCAATAATCTGTATGTCTGTTATTTATCTATTTGCCAGACTTAGGCATTCCTATTAGGAAGTCTCCTTGCTCTTCAATGAGTGCTTGAATTTAGATGGGTACTGCTGTTTTCTATTACTGTTCATTATTATACCTTGCCTATTAGCTATGATATACTCTAACTTCACTGTGTAAGTCATGAAGCATTGTGAAACTGATATGGCCTTATATTTGAAAAACTGACTTGTTCTTGTATTAGAACTATACATGACTTAAGTATTTGGACTTGTATTACAGCAATGGGGGTTGTTATACAACTGGCCTAGTCACAGCTATCAAGATCCTCGTTTTGCTCTGTTCATTTGTTAACATTTATAAGCACCTCTTTTCAAAGGTAGCCTTGGAACAATGCATGGTTAAGTGAATTACTCATGATCATTTAGTACGTATGTGTAAAACAGAATCAAACCCAAAACTAAGGAATGAGGTTTATGAGTAATGCGCCCTGTCTGCATAACTGCCTTCCATTACAAGTACTTAAAGGTACTGGCGCTTCTTGAATAGGTAGAAGCAGGACATTCAAAGGCAGAGAATTTCCAGATACACAGAAATAAAAGCAGCTCATGTCCAACATCTAACAGTATATGAAGGACTATAAGAGAGCAGATGCTTTGCAGTTAAGGGGCTTGATAATAAGAGTGGAGCAGCGGTCATGCCGTAACAGTTTCTAAGTGATATGGATAATGTGTTAACTCCCTGTAGTTTCTTGTGCATTCATATGTTACGCCAGCAGATGGCATGTATACGCTGAGTAAAGTAATGAAGCTGCAATACAACTAAAAATGTAGCTATCTTAAATTAGACTAATACTAGCTTCTTCAGTGATGTTATTCTGTTTAGGTAAGGTAACTTTTTCATGTTGCTGTTGCTACTGGTCTGTTATCTGCATTACTTATTAACTGTTTTAAACTAATAAAGGGCAACTCCACCCCCCACCCCTATGTAGATGACATCATTCCACAGCTAGTTTTCCTCCTTGTAATATCTCCTATGTTAGTTTAGTACCTCTAGAAACACTTCAGTATCCTCCTTTAATGTCCACATTTCCATTTTTCTTTCTTGCCACAGATAATAGAGGCCTTGTCATTGTTTTTCATGTTCAGATTTTGCACTGCTTTTGAAAGGAGTTTGTCTTGGTTTGTATTACAGAGGAGAGACCATACTCTCCTGAAGTTATCACTGTTTTTCACCTCCAAAACTTTTACATCATCTAACACTGTCTTCTTGAGGTCATCAAAGTGCTCTACAGCATGCATGCAGCTAAAATGAAGCAATATTCTGAACAGTACTTGTTCCAGAAATATTTTTAAACAGTAGGACTCAGTTTTACTGTAACATTATATAAATAAAAGGATTATCATTATGAGCCGAGAAAGTAATGCGGTTATCTATACAACCGTAGAAAATCAGTGACAATATGTATCAGCGGTGGTGGTGCTGCGGTAGTGTTGTCGCCTCATAGCAAGACGTTGTCCCGTTCGATTCTCAGCCAGAGCGTTTTCTGTGTGGAGGCATATGTGAATGGGGCATGCCTTCGTTGAAGGTTGTGCGTCAGGGCTGGTAACCCGGTACGTAAAAATCCATTACCAATCATTAGCGGACCGGAGTTCCGCTGTGGCGACCCCTAACCGGGAAAAGCCGAAAGACACAAACAAACAAACATGAAGATGCCTTACAAAGACTAGGCAGTAACAACTGTCAGCCACAGACTGCTTTATCTGAAATTAATTAAGACAATGCAGGGGATGGCATGTATATTTATCATAACTACATTTCTGAAGAGCCAAAAAAAATCAGCAATTTAACTGCTTTGGTGTAAGACTGAAACATACCATGAAGGGTTTTTCAGCAGCTTAAAATTAGCACACATCAAAGTATTGCAGTAAGAAAGAAAAACGTGCTGTTTCTGGTGACATCTAATGTAGTGCATCTAGGATGTGCCATATTATGAAGAAACAGAATGCACTGTGGTGAAAAAGATGTACTTATGACGATGTGAGGTATTGCTATCTGTACCAGGGAGAACTGGGCAGTGCAAGTGTAACATATGCCAGCATAGTTAGCTTGAGTTTTGTACATAGTTCTGTGTCATGTGACTGTCAGACTGACTTGCACACATGTGTGTATTAAAAATGTATCAACAGTGTTATTATATCTGATTAAATGTTTATATTTAAACAAAGATTTCTATAATTTCCAGACACTTCAACAGATTTTAGAAAAGCTCTGAGTCTATACTCTACCAGGGTCATGTGATCAAATCTGATGTCATTCCATAAGCAGCACTTGGGGTATGGAACTCACAAATCAGCTTGTTTTGCCTGGTTTTCTTTGGAACCTG
Organism: Protopterus annectens; assembly: GCF_019279795.1. NCBI lineage: Eukaryota > Metazoa > Chordata > Ceratodontiformes > Protopteridae > Protopterus > Protopterus annectens. The sequence continues at coordinate 1,865,673,272 of NC_056735.1, forward strand.
ATATAAACATCTATGATATTTATCACAGTCAGAAGATGGAAGGTCATCACTTTGCCTAGTGGAAGTAAGCTTCGCAGCATATCATCTTGCCTGCTGAATTAATAAAGTTAGCTAGGGAACAGTTCTTTAGTCAGTCAGGAATTGCAGTGAGATTAGCTAAGTATTGTTTTTCTGAATATGCTTGAGTCTGTCCAACTGTGCTATTTTTATTTCACCCGTGATTGAAATTCTGATGTTTATTGCACTTAAGTATTCTCATGGTTTTTATTTTATTATTTATTTATATTTTTACTGCGGCTGGTCTTTTAGAGATTACTTTTAACATCTTGAGAGTACTTGTGGTTATTCTAGTTACGTCTTGGCCACTCCGAAAAGCTTTATTGCTTGGGTTACACTATACCATTTATGTTAATATTGATTTTACTCCCTATAATTGGATACCCTTGTAAGAGCCTGACAGTGACTGGCTGGTGGCAGCATCGTTACCTTACTGTCTGGGTATAAAGGGGCACAGCTAGTAAATGTGTGTGTGTGTGTGTGTGTGTGTGTGTGTGTGTGTGTGTGTGTGTGTGTGTGTGTGTGTGAAAATCAAATACTCAGGTGTGGGTGTGTCAGTCACTTGTGCTCTTGGAGGAAATTGTGCTTGATGCAGAGAGCTGTATTTGAAAATATTGAGTAAATCCATACCTGTTTAACGGACCGTCTCTCACCAGTGTCAGTGGTGAGGATTGAGGCTCCTTGATTACTGACCCCAGGGTAAAGACAGGCTGTCACATATTAGCATCAGAGCAGTGGGACATTAATTGAACTTCGGTAGCCTGTGGGTAGTTGTCACTGAAGGTATGTGTACTCTCAGCCACAAGGTAAACATTCGGAGTTCCATTGTCACAACAGTTTTATTTATTTTTGTTGGTTGCTGGTTTAGTTTAGTCAAGGAAAGCAGGCAAAGATGTCAGTAGGGGATTATGATAAGCTGACAAAGAACCAGTTGGCCAAGGTGTGTGAAGCCAAAGGATTGGTGCATGCTACCCAGACTAAAGAGGAAATTATTTCAGCTTTCATTGCATATGCAGCATGGACCAGTGGCCAGGAGGACAACCAGTCTGGTGTTGGGTATGTGCAGTCTTCAGAAACAGGACAGTTCACCTTTTCCTCAGAGGACTTGAAAATCCATCTGGAGTTAAAGAGACTTGAACTGGAGGCCAAAAGTTTGGAGAACAAAAAGACTGTGATGTTTGGAGGCTGAAGAAAAGGGGAAGCAGCATCAGCATGAACTGGAGGCTGAAAAAAAAGGAGAAGCAGCGTCAGCATGAACTGCGAAGTTTGGAGACCGAAGACACCACTTGGTATGTACCTCTCAAGACAATGGCAACAACTGGAAAGGACACAAAAATACCTCACTAAAGGAATCACAGGCCTAAAGCAAATGCTCTATGCTGACTGTCTAAAAAAAAAATCCAGCTATACTCTGTCGCATATCGTCTACTCAGAGGCGATCTCTGCTTAACATACAAGGCCATGTCAAACCCAGAGCTGTTGGATATGCTAAACTTAAAGAAATCCCAATCTCTTAGAGACACACGCTCCAGGGATCTAAACCTTGTCATCACAATGAAGAAAACATGCTGGAGGAATAGGTTTCTGACCCAGAGACTCCCCAGACTCTGGAATAGACTGCCCATACATGTCAAGCAGAGCACCTCTTTGGCAGTCTTCAAAAGGAACCCTGATGATTGGATGGGAGATAGGAAATTCACCCCAGGGATCACATCAGTCGCCCTGCTAGACAGGGGTCCAGGGAAGTAAATACTGTGGGAAGAAATAGCCAGGAAATTGTTATGGCTAGGCTTGTATAGGCCCGATAGCCTAGTACCAACCTATGAACTTATGAGACTGCAACGTTTGGAGGCTGAAGAAAAGGAGAAGCAGCATCAGCATGATCTGGAGGCCAAACACCTGGAGATTGAAGAAAATGGGAGACTGCAGCGAGTGGAGACTGAAGAAAAAGAGAAGACGCGACAACACGAGAAGTAAATGTTGACCCCTTGACAAGGTCATGGAGGTAATGGGGAAGGGAATAACTGGACCCCAGAAGCAATAAACATCAGTACATATTTTACACAATTTGCAGTGCAGGATGACTTTGATAGTTTTATTCACATATTTGAAAGAGTATGTAAACAGTATAATGTTGACCATGAGCTCTGGGTACAGTTCCTGACCCACTTACTCCATGGTAAAGCTGTAACCTCCGTTTCTAAATTGTCTGATATTGACTGTTTAAACTATGATAGAGTGAAAAAGAAGTTATGTACTCACCATAACGTTCCATGTTTGTAGTCCATCTTGCCCTTCATTCTTACATATGGGTTCAGAGCCGATCCTCGGCTCCGACTCGGATGATTTCAAAGCTCGAAGTCTCTCAGTTGGCTCCTGGAAAGGTAGGTAGGTATCCCATAGTGCACTAGTAAGAATCCCCAGATCTTGTTTGCTGCTGTCTAAAAAAGTGATGGAAGGTATTTCCACAAGGAACAACAAAGATGAAAGGTCTCCACCCTACAAAAGATAGATACTATCTTGCCTCCAGATCCTCCAAGTATACATGGACAGAGGTAGGTAGGTGGATTTGTAAGAATGAAGGGCGAGATGGACTACAAACATCGAACGTTATGGTGAGTACATAACTTCTTTATGTTCTGTAGTCCTATCTCACCTTCATTCTTACATATGGGACAGCATCCCTAGCACCTTTTTCTCGGGTGTCTCACAGGAATATACTCCTAAGAACCATGGAACCAAAGGAGGCTCTACCCCTTGAGGCCAAATCCAATTTGCAATGAGTAATTAAGGTATGAGGGGTAGCCCAAGTTGCTGCTGCACATATACTGTCAATTGGGACTCTAGCTTGAAAGGCAGCAGATGTGGCTACGGATCTGGTAGAATGAGCCTTAATTTTAAACGGGAGTTCTTTGCCATTGGAAGAGTAAATAAATTAAATCCAATTTGATAATGTTATCTTAGAGACTGGCATACCTTTTCATGTCTCAGAAAAATATACAAACAATTGGTCTGATCTCCTAAGCTCCTTGGTTCTATGGAGATAAAACCTTAACTGCCTGTGAACATCAAGCTGATGAAACTTGTACTCTGCTCTGCTTGAATGATTAGGAAAAAAGACTGGCAGTTCAATAGTTTGATTCATATTAGATTGAGAGCAAACCTTGGGGATGAAGGATGGATTTGTATGAAGGGAAACTCTGTCTCTATGAAAGATCAAATAAGGAGGTTTGACTGACAGTGCTTGTAACTGACACTCTTCTGGTGGATGTAATGGCTACTTGAAAAATTGTCTTCCATGAAAGGAACTTTAATTCACAAGTATGTGCGGGTTCAAAAGGTAGGGAAGTAAGACTGGACAGAACAAAATTTAGATCCCAGGGAGATGCAGCTTCCTCAAAAGGGGGTCTCAGCAAGGTAGTGCCTTTTAAAAATGATTTAAACAATCTGTGAGCCAAAAGATTAGGTTCATGTTGTCCCAAATGAAAATTGGAGATCACTGCCAATTGAACTTTGATTGTAGCAGCAGATGATCCCTGATGAAAAAGTTTGGTTAAGAATTCTAACACCAAGGGAATGAAGGCTCTGTAAGGATCTGTGTTTTTTTCTTGCGCCCAGATAGAAAATCCTTTTCATTTGCTAGCATGCAATTTTCTCGTAGAAGGCTCATGAGAAGACATGAGGATACGTGTAACTTCAGGGGGAAAATCATGAAGCCTGACTAGGGATGGAAGTGAAGAAGTTGAGGGTGTGGAGGCAGGGGTGGAAGGTGTCTGACGTGTCAGAAGGTCTGGTACTGGGTCCAGAGCCCATGGATCGTCCAGAAGGTGAGGCCTGAGAAAGGGGAATCAAATCTAATGAGGCCAGTAAGGAGTGATAAGAATCATTCTGCTTTCCAAGGTCTTTGCTTTCTGGATCACTTTCGATATTAGTGGAAAGAAAGGGAATGCATAAAGAAGTCCCGAGGGCCAATTGTGAACAAGTGCATCTTTTGGTGTCTCCCCCGGAGGGGGGATAAGGGAAAAGTAGCTGCTGCATTTGGCAATGATTGGGCTGGCAAATAGATCACAGCAAGGATGTCCCCCATTTGCAGAAGATCTGTTCCGCGACTTTCTGATTCAGAGACCACTAGTGATGCATTAAGATTGCCCTGCTGAGCTTGTCGGCTATCACATTGGTTTTCCCCGGGATATGCATTGCAACTAGAAAGCGTTATTAAGATACTGGCCACTGCGAAACACAAAGAGCCTCTTGACATAGGGGATATGATCTGGTTCCTCCTTGTTTGTTTATATACCATACCACTGACATACTGTCTGATTGGATTGCTATTGTCCCTAGAGGAAGAAAGTCGTGAAGTGCTTGCAACACTAGTAGTACCGCTCTCATCTCTAGGACATTGATATGCAAATAAGCCTTGTGTTCTTGCCATGTGCCTTGGACTGTCCTGCCTAGATAATGCCCCCCACCCTATCTGGGAGGCATCCGTCGTCACAGTAGAAACGGGATGGCAAGAAATGAATAGTGTCCCTATCGTTAGTTGATTGGACTGAATCCACCAACAAAGGTCCTTTTTGCAAGATTCTGTTATCAAAATAGGCAGACAGAGGCAGTTGTTGAAGAAACCACTGGGGAAAAAGTAACCATTGAAGGATTCTCATATGTAGTCTGGCTAGTGGAACTAGAGTTACAGTAGAGGCCATGGTTCCTAGAAGTCTGAACACTGTCTTCGCTTTGACTTTGTATTGGGGGAGTAGACTGTATATCTGTTGTCTAATATTTTGTATTCTGTCTGCAGGAAGGCGAGCCATCAAGGCAACTGTGTCTATTTCTGTGCCTCTAAAAGTCAAATATTGAAAGGGCGACAAGGCAGGCTTTTCCCAATTTATAGTAATCCCCAGTTGAGTGCAGACTTGGATGGTTGAATCCCTGGCTTGTAGAAGTAGGTGCATGGTGGTGGCAGTCAGGAGCCAGGCATCCAGGTACGGAAACACTTGGAATCCAAGACGTCTCAAGTGAGCCGTTACTACTGCCATGCATTTGGTGAACACCCTGGGGGCTGTGGTGAGACCAAAGGGCAAGGCACGAAATTGGTAATGACTGGCTCCCAGTCGGAAGCGTAAATGACTCCTTGATGCTCTGTCCATTTTTATGTGGTAGTACGCATCTTGGAGGTGTATGGAGCACATCCAATTGTCTTTCCCTAACAGAGGGAGGATAGACTGCAGTGTTACCATTCGGAACTTGGACTTCTTTACTGATTCGTTTAACTTGCTGAGATCCAAAATGGGCCTCCAGTCCCCTGTTCATTTTGGCACTAAAAAGAATCTGGAGTAAGTTCCGAATCCTATCCTCTCTTTTGAAGCAACTTTTGGACTTCTATAGTTGCTTGATCCCTGTGATTGGGTAGAACATCTGGGATTTTTTTGGTGGTATGAGGTGGGAAAGACACGAGTATGGAGTATCCTCCTTTGTACCCACTTGTCTTGGGTGATGTCGTGCCAGGCTTCTGGATACAAAGATAAGCGACCCCTGTCTGGCTCCAGAGAAGCAGTTGGGCCCCACTTCAGGAGTGCTGATAGGGACGTCCATGAAAGGAATCACGGCCACCCTGATTTTGCAGACCCCCCCCCCCGCCTCCAGGGTGATGTCTACCATTACTTCCGCCTCCTCTGCCTCTGAAAGAGGAATCACTTTGTGCATCCGGGAAAAATCTCTGAGATGTCTTGAACCACACTTTCCCGCCTCTCTGACTTTTAGGGTATGGTCTAGATGGGACGGAAAAACGCACTCCCACACAAGAAAGAGTTTTCCCTTCCTGCTCACACCTGGTGAGTGTATCTTTTACCTTTGGTCCAAACAGAGAGGAACCGTCAAAGGGGGCGTTGGTAAATGTAGATTTGAAGGGCTCTGCAAAGTTACATAAACGCATCCAAGAGTGTCTCCTAAGGGAAACAACTGAACCAGCTGCCCTGCTCGCTCCATCTGCTGCAAAAGATATCAGCCTCATGGAGGAGTTAACAACAGAGTTTAAGGTAGACAACTGAGCAGTAATCTTCTCAAGGACTCCTTCAGCTAGGGTACCTTGGAGAGTATCTCCTAGCTCCTTTAGGAGATCTCTTTGAAGCCTAGCAAAATGGCTGAGGTAATTCAGTGATCTCAGTGTAAATGCCGCTGAAGAGAAGATACATTTCCTGTATCTATCTATCGTTTGAGACTCCTTGTTTGGTGGATGGACAGATGTGAAAGTTTCCGCTAGTTCTTTCTTTGTAGCTGCTGCCACCATCATGGCATCTACAGTCACACCCTTAGACAAAAACTCTTTCTCTTTGGGGGCTGAAAGAAATTTGTTGGGCCTTCTGGGGATTGGTTCCATGGCATCAGGAGTTTCCCACACCTTTCGACTGACTAAATCGAAGAGCTCATCAAAAGGTGGAGACACCCAAGAGGCTGAAGGTCGAGACCCGAAAGCCTTCAGGTACCCTGACTCCTCATCAGAAGGGGTGACAGTGGGCCAGCCTCCTCTCTGTTTCAGGATCTCTAGGATATCTACAAAGGAGATATCATCAGAGGATGACCTAGGGGACCCTTTTGACTCCTCAATGTCAGTGTCAGAGGTGATGGACTCATCAGGGGCATCTACATGCTTCCTCTTGCAAGGTGTCTTCCAAGGAGGCTCCTCAGAAGGGTAATCTGGGAGGTCTCAGAAGACTGGGGGCCACCCAATGGGATTCCTGAGGCTGCGGGTCTCTGCTGTCAAGAGAGAGAGAGATGGTGCTGAGACAGAGGTCGGAGCTTGAGGGGGAAGAGCATTGGTACCCTTGTGTGGAACTGAAGACCTAGACAGCACGCTCCTCATCATCTCGAAAGCAGATCTCTCTGGCTCCGAGGACACCCCTGGTTCCAAGGAAGCAGAAGTAGTCCTCGGCTCCAAAGCGATTGGCTCCGAGACAGATGTAGCATCCGAGCTCAGCCTATCCGACGCACCAAGAGATAGGCTCAGAACCGAGGAAGTTCGGGTCCAAGCGTCCCTGTCGGGGCCGACTGGTGAGCTTTGGCTCCTAGACACCAAGGACGGTGCCAAAAGTGTCAGAGCAGAACTTGGCTCCGAGACAGACAAGAGAGGTGCTGGAACCGACAGTTTCACAATAAGCGGCACCGATAGCTCTGGCTCTGAAGGACCAATATGGCTCAGAGGAGGAACAGAAGCAGGGAGTATGGCCTTAGACGGGTCTGGAACCGATTGGGTCGTAGCCGACAACAAATTAGCTAGTGCCGATGACTTCAAAAGTCTAAGCACTACTCTATCTACATCCTCTTCAGAAAGACTCTTGGAGGATCTGGAAGACAAGGTAAGTGATCTAGATCTCTGCAAAATCGGAGATCTGAGAGTCGGGGAGACCGGTAATAATTCTCTAGACCAGCTCCAACGTAAATGTTCAGTAGTCGGCTCTGAAAAACTTGGGGCCGATACTGGAGTGTCGATGTCGATAACCTTGACCGGCTCCAAGGACAGTGGAGCCAAAGAGGTAGAAGATTTGTCCAATTTTTAAATTTTCTGTGGAGGTCCAGATAAAATAGTTGGCGCAGGAAACTGTCTCTTGGCCGACTTGACTTTCTCTTTTTTAGAAGAGGGAGACCTGAGCTGGCTAAATCCTCCTCAAAGGAAGGCTTAAGGAGACCTTTCAGGATCAATTTGTTCTTCCTTTCCTGGAGAACCCAAGAACTGAAGGAGTGACAAAAAGAACATGTCTCCTGAAGATGTATGTCACCTAGGCAGTAAACACAATTACTATGTCCGTCTGTCAGTGACATTTTTTGGGAACATTTGGAACACTTTTTAAAACGCGTAGGTTTATGATCCTTAGACTCCTTAGACATATTACCACTAACACAGGAGGGAAAAAACAGGAAGAGAGGACAAGGTCCTCTAACTTAAATGGGCCTAGCCATGCAAGAAACACTGCACAAAAGGAAAAAACAACAGGGGACTAGGTCCTCTAACTTAAACGGGCCTAGCCCTGCTGAGGAAACAACCCTAGAGAAAGGTTAATAGAGGACTAGGTCCTCTAACTTAAATGGACCTAGCCATAAACAGAGGAGAAGCTATATCAAGAATTTGCTACAAGAATTGCAATAATTCAACAATACGCTAATTGACTAGATAATAAGAATTAATAAGAACACTGCACGCAGCTATCAATTGTATACTACTATTCTATTCAAAAGAGAGAAGATTGGAAAAGGTCCTAACTCAAACACAGATCTAAATATGTAAATATATCAAAAAAACTAGCACACCAAGGAAGGGATACCACTCAAAGGAGAAAAAGGCCTGCGGAAGTGACGGCCAACAAGTTTTCAACAATAACTTTGCGAATTTCAAAAACACACCGCTAAATTACTATCAGTAATGACAACGACTAAGCTATTTATACTAAGCTACTTCTTATTATGAAAAAAATGATTACTATAAACAAGAATAAAGAAGAAAAATCCAACTTAGCAACGACCAAGAAGAGAGCACTTCTGAATTTATAGACAAGGCAAATGAGACCTGGGGATTCTTACTAGTGCACTATGAGATACCTATCTTACCATGAGCCAACTGAGAGACTTTGAGCTTTGAAATCGGCCGAGTCGGAGGATCGGCTCAGAACCCATGTGTAAGAATCAAGGCGAGATAGGACTACAGAACATACAATGTTTATTGAACTAAGTTAACACCTAAACCTTACAGAAAAAAGTTTTGTGAGCATAGACAAAAGGCAGATGAAAGTGTATGTGATTATATTGCTGAGTTAAACACTTATTTTCCTAAGTGGGTGAGTGGGTGTCAGGTCACCACTTTTGAAAGACTAGCAGACCTTGTGGTGAGGGAACAAGTCTTTAGTACTTTGCCTGAGGACATGAGAATCTGGTTGGCAGACCAGAAGTGTAACTCTGCTGATGAGCTGGGGAGAAAAGTGGATATCTACTTAACAAGTAGGGCATCACTGAACAAGAAGGGAATACCCAGTGCTGCACACGGATATAAGGCAACCCATGTGGGCAACCTAAGTCACTCCAACAGAGTCTACCAGTAACAGGGGAAACCACTAGTTCAGGTACACAGCCAGGATCAGGGGTTAGATGTTTTAAATGTAACCAGAGGGGCGATGTAGCTTACAAATGCCCACTGAAGCAAGGTGGGGAACAAAAGATGAGGGAGCCAGCAATTGGGAATAACAGCATGCCAATAGTAAGTTGTCTGGAGACAACAGGGGTACCAAAATATCACCAAAGTTTGTATCCTATCTTAGTGGATGGAAGACAGGCCACTTCTATGAGAGATACAGCCTTTGACATAACCACTGTGAAGCCTGCAGTGGTTAAAGAGGAGCAGTACTTGCTTGGGAAGTCCACTCCAATCACAGCTTTATGAGGAATCCCATACCAAATACATTTGGCCACAGTTTACCTTGACTGGGAGGGTGGAAAAGGAAGTAAGCAGCTATCTGTGTTTAAGGATGTTCCTACAGATGTCTTGATCGATAATGATTTTGAAAATACAGAACCTTGTGTGCATGCAGTTACCCACAGTCAGGCTTGGAGAAAGACATCTAGATCTGGTAGGTAGGGGGAGACCCAGACAAACCCTACACACGAATCTGGGGCTGGTGATGTGGCTATTTCAGGGAGGGAGTTACCCTGTAAAAGTGAGACTGAAAGTGAGGCACGGCTGCTGGTAGGTACAGATGTTCCCATGGACAGGATGACTGCAAGGACATAAGTAAGTGGTAGTACCAAGGCTGACAGTGAGGCACTGCTGTCATAAGATACTAGGCTTCCTGTAGTAGAGTTGAGACAGGCTTAGCTTTCGGACCCTACCTTACAAGGCTTGAGGGAGGTAGCTAAGGAGTCACCTGATACTCAAGGAAAAGGGGATTCTGTACACTGGAACAAAGGGTTACTGTAAAGAGAGTGGACCCCTGCGGGAGGTCTAGAGAGTGAGGTAATACAGCAGTTGGTAGTGTCCAGAGCTTAACTTCTGGCACTTCTAGCCATAGCCCATGACATTCCTTTTGCAGATCATATGGGCATAAAGCATACCAAGAGACGTACTATGCATACCTTTATTGGTCTGGGATTGCAAGGGATGTATCAGTGCTCTCTGAGCAGTGCTAAAAGGTAGGTAAAGCAGGGAACAAGGTTAAAGCTGCATTGATGCCTTTGCTTGTGATTCAGGAGGCATTTCAGAGGGTAGCTACGGATATTGTAGGACCTCAGAATACCCCCAAGTTCAACAGGGAAGAAGTATAACCTGCTGGTAGTAGATTATGCTACTGGATACCCTGAGACGGTGGCTCTTCCTGGGGCTCCATCAAAGCAGAGAAGGTAGCAGATGCTTTGCTAGAGATTTTCAGCAGGGTAGGAGGTTTCCTGAGAGAAATACTAACTGACAGAGGTGTCAATTTAATATCAAACATGCTGGCTTGTCTGTAGAAATGTTGTGGGGTGAAGCACCTTAAGACCACCCTTACCATCCCCAGACTAATGGTCTTGTGGAGAGGTTAAACTGTACACTAAACACAGTGCTACGGGCATTTGCAGACCAGTTTAAGAGAGACTGGGACAAATATTCCCTCCATCTACTGTTTGCATACAGAGAGGTACCCCAGGAATCCACAGGTCTTTCACCCTTTGAGTTGCTGTATGGTCATAGGGTGAACAGGCCTTTAGATTTGGTTTGCAATTAGTGGGAGGGTAAGTGTGATCCCACAAGGAGTCTGTTGTTGCATATGTCCTAAACTGCAGGGCAAGGAGTAGGGAGCTCATGGACTTGGCCCAGGAGAAACTGTCAGGAGTCCAACAGCAGAAAAAGGTCTGGTATGACAGGAATGCTCGAGTCCGAGAGTATGCTGTGTGACAGCAGGTTATGGTGCTCATTCCTGTCAGACACAATAAGGTGGAGGCAACTTGGGAGAGACCCTCTGAAGTGGTAAGGAAGGTCAATGATATTAAGTCCATCATAAAATTGATAAGCAGGAGACAGGGGCACAAATTGTACTACATTAACATGACGAAGTCTCAGCATGTCAGGAAGGTTCTGGGCAGACTGCAAAGGGGGAGGGGTTGACCATTAACCCCACTAAGTGTCAGGTGCATATGGCAGATGTCTCCTACCTCGGACACAGAGTGGGGAGTGGTAAGATTAGGCCAGAACCTGCCAAAGTGGAAGCTATTCAGGTGTGGCCTGCCCCTGTTACCAAAAAGCAGGTGAGGGCATTCTTGGAGACAGCAGGGTACTATAGAAGGTTCGTTTCCAATTCACAGACCTGACAAGGAAAAACAAGTCAGATAAGGTAGTGTAGACCCCAGAATGTGAGCAGGCATTTCAAAAGCTTAAAGGGGCTTTTGGAGGACCCCCTATGTTAGCCAGTCCAGATTACAGCAATGCCAATGTATATGGACTTTCAAGACAGGGTACAAATTAATGTGTTCCCAGACAAGCCCATTCCTCTCAAGCAACATTTTTCCAGAGTCACTTGAAAAATTAGCTTGAGTCTTCAAGAGGGGGGGGGGAGATGTGACAATGTGAGGTATTGCCATCTGTTCCAGGGAGAATAGGGCATTGTATGCGTAACATAAGCCTGCATAGTTAGCTGGAGTTTTGTAAATAGTTTTGCAAATAATTTTCTGTCATTTGCCTGTCACACTGACTTGTACAGATGCTTGTATTAAAAATGCATCAACAGTGTTGTTATAACTAATTAAATGTTTATGTTTAAACAAAGAATTCTATAACTTTTAAATACTGCAACAGATCTTAAAAAAGTTCTGAGTCAGTATTCTACCAGAGTCATGTGATCAAATGTGATGTCATTCAACAACTAGCACTGATGGGATGGGACTCACACATCAGCTTGTTTTGGTTTTTATTTTTTGGAAACTGATATAAAAATCTATGACAGTTATCACAGTCAGTTCAGCTGTAGTCAGAAGTTGGAAGATCATCACCTTGCCTAGGGGAAGTAAGCTTCTCAGTATCTCATCTTGTCCTACTGAATTAATTAACTTAGCTACTGAGACATTCTTCTTTAGACAGTCAGGAATTACAGTGAGATTAGCTAAGTATTGATTTTCTGCATCTGCTTGAATTTGTCCAACTGTGTTATTTTTACATCTCCTGTGATTGAAACTCTGATGTTTATTGCAGTTAAATATTTAATATTCTCATGTTTTCTATTTTATTATTTATTATTAAATATTTTTATATCTTTTATTGCGGCTGGTCTTTTAGAGATTACTTTTAACATCTTGAGAGTACTTGTGCTTATTCTAGTGATGCCTTGGCCAGTCCGAAAAGTCTTGCTGCTTGGGTTACACTCTATCATTTATGTTAATATTGATTTTATTTACTATAATTGGATAACCTTATAACAGCCTGATAGTGACTGTCTGGTGCCAACATTGTTACCATATTGTCTGGGCATAAGGGGGCACAGATAGTAAATCCGTGCCAGCCTTTCCTGGGACTGTGTGTGTGTGAAAATCAAATACCCCGGTGTGGGTGTGTCAGTCACTTGGAATTGCTCTTGGGGAAAATTGTGCTTGATGCAGAGAACTGCATTTGAAAATACTGAGTAAAGCCATCCATGTTTTGGTGACTGCCTCTCACTGGTGTCAGTGGTGAGCACTGAGGCTCCTTGATTACTGGCCCCAGGGTAAAGAGAGGCTGTCACAGTACTAACAAACTCTTGTAGTATGGCAGCCACCAATCAAGGCATTCTACTGTTTAACAAACTAAAAGAATGATAGTAAATGATACTAATACATTAACACTGCACAGAAGATCAAAACATTATGAGCATACATACATTATCAGTTCATGGATGGAATTTTAAACTTGTTTTTATTTATGTTTTATTTCACTTTTTACAGGATAGTCCTTATTTGCATATTTTTGTCTTGTAAAAACATGGACAATGGCATACATCCTAATATTTTACAGAAAACAATTATCGTTTAAAATTCTTCTAAGTAACGTTGTAAACTATGAAACAATAACTGAAATATTTTATACTATAAAACAGCTAAAGGTCAACTACAATGGTCTATTTATTTTGATAAAAAAATGAAAATTCTTTTTATAGATTTGAGAAATTCATTCCTTGCACATTCTCATTTTTTAATCAGAAATGTCTCACTAAGGGCATCTATACAGGTATTCACATTAGCCAGTTTGCAGTCCAACTTTTTACAGACAACTCTTATAATTAGAAGAACAAGTCTCAGGTGTGACATTCAGATGTCTAACTATATAGTGTATATGTATTGGTCCTGGTACAATGGCATATAAATGTCCCAGGGTTTATTTTAATGTACTAGCAAGTAGCAACATTATGTAGTGCTATGACTAGTGCTTCATGCTGAAAATCATAGTAGATGGACCTGTCCCATGGCAGAGAAGGAGAGAGATATGACTGCAGCCTTATGACCCTGGGTTTGAGAACCCAGCCTGAGCAATGGAGCAGATAGCCTAAAGGGATGAATGTAAGTAGCTGAGGTCAACTAACCAATCACAAGGGAAGGCAGGTTGTCTAATCTGCTACTATACCGGTACCCGGCAGAAGCCAGGCAACAAAGCAAGGCAGCAGGGAGGATCAAGGCATGTGCTATGGCCTGTCAAACAGCATATGCTGGTGCTGGCTATAGGTGTGTGTGTATGTGTGAGTCTGTATATGATCTTCTCCACAAACTGTAAAGCTGAAAATTTAAATAAAAAAACTATGATTAGAATTTGTTTTTTTTATTATACAGTACAGTAGCTATTCTTCATTTTCCCACAAAATAAATATGCTTCCTGATTTATATGCGAAATACATGTTCAGTTTCGCATACAAAGAAACTGGTGCACATACAGCAAGTCACATATGCAATATCTACTTTTTTATACAAGAAGTTTTCTTTCAGCTATATTTTACATGCACAAAACAACTGATTTTAAGAATACATCCACAAAATGATCAATTTTAAGAATGCATGTAAACACATTACAGTGTTTGTACTAAAAACTATCTGTGTAGGTAACAAGTTCCCTTCCCCACTCCAATACAGCACGTCCTTCCAATTTGTAACTAAACAAAGGTTTTGCTGTAATCACAGCCAGGATGTGAGCAATGGAGCATAAAGTAGCAAACTGTTTTACAAATAACACTTTAAATCTGTTTTGCGATGCTTTTAAATGGTAAGACATTGTGCTGTTTGTGTCTCCTTACTTCCTTCAGAACACTGCCTGCTACCAAGTATCAGTGGGATAACAGTATTGTTTAGAGAACAATCCTTAACAGTTAAACTTCTTTATAACCCAAATCTAAGAAGACATCACACATCTAAAAAATGCTTAGCCTTCATATTTAAGGTATGGGTTTACAAGCTGGTAAATCACTGAAAATTACAGTCAGTTAATAATGCCGGAAATTAGAGTTTCATTCTTCTTATTGTTCAGAACATGCATGGTGATATGAATGAAGCCTGTTGTCCTATTAACTTTTTACAAGAATTAGAGTAATATTTAAAAAATGTCCTGATTTTGAGCCTATGTCCACTCCATTACTTCTGGTTTTGTCCAGAATTCTTTTTTTAACACTTTTATTACATTATCAATTAAGACATAAGTACACATACAATGACTGGCCATTAGTATTCAAAAACGTGCATGCTGACTGGCCAGCCCAACCACCGTGCCCATTGTAAATCCTACAATATACCAACGGAAAAAGGTCCAGTCACCCGGACATCTTTCCATTTGTACATTCCAGAACTTTTATTTTTTTTTTTCAACAAAAATAAAAAAAACTATAGTCCATACTCCGGACATAGCAAAGAGGCAGCATGGAGGAAATATAAAGGAGATCAGGTACGTTATTTAAAACTAAAGACACATACCTGATTTTCTTTGCATTTCCTCCATTCTGTCTCTCTCTCTCCTACCCCTAAATTATAGCCCAAACATTTTTTTAATAATAAAAAAAAAAAAAAAAAAAGAAAACAAAAACGGAGCAACAGAGACTTTCTTTTCTCCGTTGCTTCCTTTTCAAAGCATTGATGTACTGGGTATGCGTGGGAACGCAAGTCCCATATGCATGCTCAGTACATCAAAACAATGCAGCAGTGTACCATCAGCCGTGGAAGAACAGTAATGCGCTGTTATACAAAGACACTACTTAAGAAATAAAGTATTTTTTTCTTAAATAATGTCATTGTCTAATAGCAATAACTGACTCTGTGGTTGTGGTATAGTGAAAATGACCCACGGTTAGCTTTATTTAATCACTCACCCTCATGAGTAAACCACACCAACCGTGGGTAAATCTTCAATATACCACACCACATTGTCGGTTATTGCTTAAAGAAACCATATTACAATTTTTTTTTCATTTATATACATTATGCATTACACATTTCCTGTCTTTATAACAACTGTCATGCAGTTCAACATGACATAAATAAAATGCTTGATGCCTGCTTTCCCTTAAACCTCACTCCTAAAAATTATTCTGCATGTACGGTTCCCACATATTCCACTCACTTCTATGTAATTTGCTCCTTCCCTTTTCTAAAGCTACCACTTCTAGTTCTTTTAGCTGTTTGTACAGTATTCAATATTTCAAATACAGTTAGTCAAGATTTTGATTTCAGTTTTCTTGTAATTGCTTTTTTGGCAGCTATTAGAATTAAACTTAATAAGGCCTTACCATATCTAGGCAATTCGGATCCTGTGTCCCAGCTCAAAATAACCATTTCCTTAGTTTGCTGCCCCAATATTTCTGACAAAGTACACTAAGGAATTTTTAAAATATGCCAACTGATTACAGTCCCAAACACGTTCCCATTTACCTCTTTCTTCCCCATCACACCTCCAACATTTGCTATCTACCTGGGGAAAACATATTTGATGTCTGTCTGAGATATAAAAATACTTATGCAAACACTTCCAAGCAAAAATCTTAAACCTTTTAGACTTTGCTGCATACTTGGGAGCCATACAAATATCCTCTCATTGTTCCTTGTAAATTGCTTTTCCAATCTGACTCAGCTTTGTCCAAAATTCATGAGTTAAGAAGTTGTGGTTCAAGATTCTATTCTAAAAGTATAAATATACCTCAGGTTGATTTATACAAGCTTTATCTCATAAATATCCCCATACAGCATGTATTCCATAATATTAGTGCTAAAGCCATAGTCGTAAATGCTGTGTCTTAAGAAGAGGTTTCAAGGTTGTGTTGCCACTCCCATTATGATGCAGATGGGGCCGTCTCAATAATGCTGAATTATCCTGCATGTATGCTACTCTGCCTGTAGCAACAAATAATGCAGTTGCTCTTCATGAATTTTCTACCCCTTCATCAAGAGACTGGGTAATGTATGGGACATTATATCTCAGATCTGGTTCCCCTCAAAACCCAAATTGTAACTCATAAGCAAACCAACTATTCTAGCACAACTAGTCAACTTATCACAAGCCTGACTACACCTTCTGTGTAGGGTTATCTCTTCCAACTTCATGGTTGTGCAACTGTTGGGAAAAGAGAAACACCCTGAGAGGCTGATAACTCATATAGAAGTAACAGTGTTCTCACTGTCTGTTAACATCATGGAAAACAATCTCATGACACTGTAAAAATAAATGAGGTGTAATCTGAGAATCAGGTTATACTGTATCAACATGCAGGAACACCATTATATTATTTCTTAAATGTTGCTGAAGCTACACCACTTGCAAAAGAAATACCACTTTCAGTAAACTAAACCCATTTATTTTGTTGTTAAACAAGTTCTCTTTTCTACTCTTCAGAGTTTTACAGTATTGCAGCAAAAATGTCTTAGACTAAGGGATGACTATGAATGGGGGTGATTCAAGAAATAAGGACAGAGTGGGATTTGAAAAGCAGATCATTAAGGAGAATAACAACCATACAGAATATTATATTCATAAGGTAGCAGAAAGTATTCTAAGAACTAAGCCAACACAGGAATGAAGAATACAGATTCTGCCAATACGGATGACTCCAATTAGGGGTATAAAGAATAGGCAAGAGGGGAGCTGGAATTTACTGGAGGAAACTGGCAAAGGAACCAATGTATTAGGAGCAAATAATAAGACAGGGAAAAGTAACAGAATGGAAACAGGCCAAGAAAACATTTGGACTGCAAGCTAGAGACTGCCTTCCCAATCCCTATTGGGGATTGATATCAGAGTATAGACAAACATAAAGCAATAGGGAAATTCTAAGTGAAAGACCTGCACTGGTAGAGTTTTTAGTTGGAGCTAGAACAGAAGCTGCTGTTAAAAAGGGGATAATTAGTAGGGCATATAAAATATTGCACAATAACTATAGGAATCAATCAGTGCAGGTTAGAAAAGATTGGGAAGAGAGACTAGATAAGCAATTCACAAAAACACTGGGATGACATACGTATGGCTCCCAAATATGTAAGTCTAGGAGACAGGATTTTTGTTTGGAAGTATTTTCATAGTTATTTTTATACCCCAATCAGACTGCTACAAATTTTTTATCAGGTACATGGCAAATGTTGGAGGTGTGATGGAGAATAAAGCAGTAAGTGGGAACGTGTTCTGAGAGTATAATGAGTTGACAGACTTTAAAAATTCCTTACAGAGTATTCTGTCAGAAATACTGGGTGAGCAAATGGGTGCAACTAAGGAAATTCTTTTTTTGAGCTGGGACACAGGATCTGAATTGCTTAGGCATACTAATGTTTTGCTAAGTTTAATTCTGCTGGCTGCCAAAAGGCAATTGCTAGAAAATGGAAATCAAAGTCTAAACCAACAGTATTTGAAGTAGTGAATATTGTAACAAAGATAAAAGAACTGGAAATGGGATCTTTAGAAAAGGGTAGGATCAAATTACATGGAAAAGTATGGAAATTGTGGGAGCAATATATGCAGAAAAATGTTTTGGAGGAGGAATGAGGTTTAAAGGAAGGTAGTAATTGACTTACTTATGAAATGTTGGACTGATTATATTGTACAGAAGAAGGTATGTCATATATAATGTTTGTAACCGTAAACATGTTATTATACTTTGTTTTCTTTTATATAAATGTAAGTTTGCCAATGTTACAAATGATTATTCAATAAAGGTTTTTAAAAATGTGTCAAGCTAACTGAAACCTTTACATTTTATTAAGTACAACTGCTGTTTTTATTTCTTTCAGGCAGCACAAATCTCTAATCATACCTCTCAATCTCTTAGCACAAGAATTCTGGACACAGCCAAATTAACAGGGGGACACTGATCCAAAATTAGGAAAGATTTTAAATATTGTTCTTAGAAAGTTGTAAGAATAATAGGTTTTGCATTAGCATGCATGTTCTGAAGGATATGAAGTCTAAAACTCAAATGACTGTCATTATTTAATGATTCAGTCCTAAATGACTTGCCAGAAAATCACAAATTTTGAGAGACTCAACCCCCCCCCCCCCAAAATGAGGCAAAAAATCTGGACATTCTGCAGATTGCTGGACAGTTAAGAGTCATATCTGTAATGCTTTCAAAAGATTAATCTAATCTTCAGAAGTAACATTTTTAAATACATAAACAAATGATTTCCTTTACTCTGCTTTATAAATCTCCTTCATAAATCTCATTGAAAAAAATCATATTCCCAAAACAAAACAAAACTTCATATAGTCACCTCCCAAATTCCAGTCTGTCCACCTCTTCCTACTGATATAATTCAAGCACATGAACCCTGATTCAAGTACCTTCTTTTATTTCTCCTGAAATGTACTATTCATACTGCTACAGATGTCTACTTTTTTCTTACATATCAGCCTATGCTACAGCAAATTCTACCACTCTTCAAGACACCACCTGTGATTTTTTTTTTTTAACATAGCAACTTGCAAGAGAAAAATCTGCACATTCTTTAAAATCTGCACTGAATAATCATAGGGCAGTCAGCAGAAGACATCCCAACTACCATAATACCATCAGCTCTGACTGCCCCTTCCAACCCAATATCTGCCAGTGTGCCCTGTAAAAAGCTGGGCTGACCCACTCTCCAGAGTAAGCGATGTCAATGGGGGTAGCCCATAGAATGACCTATTTAGCAATAAGGATCCAGCACTAAGTGATGATTAATTCAGAGATGACACTAGCCCCTCATTCTCTTGTCTACTGTTATTTTATTCCCAATAGACATTTTACCTAAAAGATATATATTTTTTGTCTTTTTTTTTCTAAAGAAGCTCTGTCAACTTGTTCGTTCCTCTCCTAGGGGAAGAGTTTAGCACAGATATCCAAGAAAAAACATTTTTTACTACACTGTAAGCTCCTCTCTTGCAACTGACATGTTCCCACATTTGTAAGATTTTGTTATATCATCCTCTCTTCCTCTGGGCATGAGTGCGATCCAGAACACCCATCACCACCCATGGACAAGGCTACTGCATAGCTGCTGGTTGGCAGATCTAAAAGCAGATCCTGAACCATTAAGGCATATGCTATAGTAATGTAATACCAGTTGGTGCCAGCATTACAGCCAGGTGACCTACCCTCCCCCCCCCCAAAATGGTATGATGGCATCAGCTGACACTCCCCCCTCCCCAAACAGCTCCTCCTCTGGTACAAAGGTTAATAACCAATCCACAGTTATCTAGGTCACAGTCATGGCTTTATCCCTTTATGACATGGATCAGGCTCAGCCAAAATACTTTTTTTCCTTATTCTGCTCATTATGCTAAGATGGTATAAGGTGGGGCATTAATTTAATTTTGCCCAGTCACACAGTGAAAGGCTAATTTCTGTGCAAATTAGCTATATCACAACTCAGTGACTCTGTTTTACTCTGATTATGTAAAAAACTTGGAAACCAGAATTCTCTCAGAGGAAAAGTAATGTATAAGGTAACCTTTCAAATAAAAACTTGGAAACAGAATTCTCTCAGAGGAAAAGTAATGTATAAGGTAACCTTTCAAATTTCAGTCTTCCCAAGTAAAAACAAAATGCAAAGGACACAAATTTTGGCTACTTATGTATATGCACAATTATGTATATATGATTTTACTTAACAATATATGTTTTACTTTAGCACTATATTTGCAAGTTTAACAATCATAGTACATTACTAAAACAAAACCATACCTTACCATTTATTAACTAAAGAAATTAAAAAAAAAAGTATAAAATAGTGCTTAATATGTAAACAGAACCAAGACGCTCTCCTCCAAAGAAATAAGCCAATCTGGTGGTCCCTTGCCATTAATAAACTCTACAACAGATGGAAGAAACTGTTGCAGAAAAAGGTGAAGTCCCAAGACTGGAAAAACTCCCTTATTAGCCTCAACAAAAAGGTGAAATCCCTTATCAAAACCTCTAAAGCCAGCTATGAAGGCAGAATTGCAGCAGATACTAAAAACAACCACAAAGCCTTCTATAGCTGTATCAAGAATCTCCACGGCAATACCCAGATTTGCTCTGAGTTACTGCACAATGGTACCTCCTATACTGAGCCAACAGATACTGCCAACATACTAACCAACAGATTCAGTGCCAACAGTACCCCTCCCCCCCCCAAAAAAAATCAATTATAATACCAGAAGAATGTCAGACTCCCAGCATTACTGCAGCACAGGTTAAAGCTGCATTGCCCAAGGCCAAGAACACAACTTCCATGGGACCCAAAAATATCCCTGGCTGTGTTCTGCATGAACTACAAAATGAACTGGCAACATATCTGAGTGCCCTGTTCAATCACAGCCTCACCTCAGGCTTTGTACCTACCGAATGGCACACTGCTACAGTCATCCTTCTCCATAAAGGGGGAGCAACTACAGACCCTGGGAATTATTGACTCATTAGCCTGACAAGTCTGATATGTAAGGTTATGGAGCGCATCATCATGGACCTAATTAACAAGGATATAGAGAATCTCCAAACTCTAGATCCCAAGCAATTTGGCTTTGTGAAAGGTAGATCATGCCTGCTCAACCTGTTCGACGTCTTTGAGACAGTCCCCAGATTGTGAATGAGGGCAAGGCAGATCATACAGCCTACCTTGATCTGGCCAAGGCCTTTGAAACCATTCTCCACTCAGGAATTATAGATAAACTCACCAAACTAGGCATCAACCCCTACATCACTAGGTGAGTTGCAAACTGGCTCACAGACAGAACCCACAGTGTGAAAGTAGCAGAGTCCAGGTCAGACTGCCGACCAGTCACAAGTGCAGTCCCACAGGGTTTGGTCCTGGGTCCTCTCCTATTTGGCATCTACTTCTCAGAAGTCCAGGCTAACACAGAGGGACTTTGGCTAACCAAGTTTGCAGACAAATTGCAAGCTGGGAGCCATTATTAACTCCCCAAGTGATGTAAACATCTCCCAGAAAGGCCTCACTGAGACCAATGACTGGTGTCGAAACCATGGCCTTAAGCTTAATGCTAAAAAATGTGTTGTCATCCCCTTAGGGAAAAACTTAGTTCCTGCTAATTACCACATCAATGGGGACCGACTGAACATTGAAGGCATAATAGGAGATCTGGGGACACAGGTTGATAGTAACCTCTCCTTTGACCAACACATTGCCACTGTGATCAGAAAGTCCTTCTGTGTGGCTCATCTCATTACCAAGGGTTTTGCATCCAGGAAGAAAGACGTAATCATTTCTCTCTACTCCTCCCTCATTCGATCAGTTATCGAGTATAATGCCCCATTTGGCATGTACCTTACTAGACGCTTGCAACAGCTGGAGAGGCCACAAAAGTACCTCACAAAGAGGATTCTAGGCATTAAACACATGCCCTGCATGGGCAGACTCAAAAAACTCCAGCTACTCTCTGTCTCATATCGTCTACTACGAGGCAAACTCTGTTTGACTTACAAAGCCATGTCTGACCCAGCTCAGTTAGAAATGCCACATCTAAAGAAATCCCAATCCCTCCACACCACACACACTCCAGAGACCACAACCTCATTACCACTATCAACAGAACATGCTGGAATGACAGGTTCACAACCCAGAGACTGCCCATGCTCTGGAATAGACTTCCCATACACGTCAAGCAGAGCACCTCTTTGGCCCTCTTCAAGGGAAATCTGGATGAGTGGATGGGAAATAGAAAGTTCACCCCGGGGATCACTCCATTGGGTCTACTTGATAAAGGCACTGTGAACTAACGTCGGGCGGCATGATGCCAGGGCACTTCTATGGGCTAGGCTTGTAGAGGCTCCAGGGCAATTAGCCTAGTACACACCTATGAACCTATTGAGGTACAAATGACAGATGGAGAGACCTGCATGTGCGTGATGGCCACCAGGATTAGTCCATGGCACTACATCATACACCATCAAAGTCGGTCCATTGTCAGACTCCTTTCTAGCATTAAATATTGTTTAATGTTGAGATGCCAAAGTCTTCTTTAAATTCCACTTCAGCTGTTTTATCAGGGATAGGTATGAGCCCACAGGTTTGTCCATTATGTTCAAGCTGGCAGATTACAAAGTAGACACAAACTTATGTAGAAAACAGGGTTGCCAATCTGTTTCCAGTAGGTTTGGATTCCTTGCTAAAATATCAAGATAGAAATATACCATGTCTTTAAACAAAAGGACACAAACAAAGTAATCATCAACACTCTCTGTTGCCAAATGACAACCTCAAGGGGCAATGCAGAAATGAAGTACACAAAAAAGTAAAAGGTTGTGAAGTTGAGCATGAAGCAAATTCAAAATGAAATGCAAACCAGCCAAGAAGTAAATCATTATAGGTGAAGCCCAGGATGCAAACACCACCCAAACTTGATGACTCATTAGATAGTTAAGTGCCCCACATATGACACAACAACCAAAGTAGCATATTACTACTATATATAATTCATAAAACAATTTCAGAATCTTTCCCTGGAGAATTATTTGAAACCTGACATTGTATTGTAAAAGGAAAAAGAGCATAGACCTAGACCTTAGCAGAAATTTGCAACCATGAAGAAAATAATCAAAATTAAGTATTTCTTTTGCACTATTTTTCCCTGCTGTCTGACAATCATCGGCATGCTCTCAGCCATTTGTCCCATTTGTTCTCCATCACCAGAGCAAGAGTTGACTGGGAGGGACCATCATTCAGACAGCCATCTGTGTGGTTTGAGGGTATTTACTTTATAATGTAACATTTCCATGCAGATATAGGCTAACCGAGCAGGAAAAAAGTAAAATGGGCTGACCATGCTGGATGTTCCTGACTTCTGCAAGCGAGAACAAATAGACTGATATTGATTCCTAGCCAGACAGCCTGCAAACTGTTTCTCAGAAGTCATCTTAGGATTAGTGCTACTATTTTCTCTTTATGACAGGAGGAGTAGAAAGATGATGATTCTTAGCCATTTCTGACCACTGCGTATGAATTCCTAGGTTAATTTAGTTACTGTTGCAATGTGAATTTCTTCAGTTTAAATTGTGGACTATTATGCAGGTCAGTGCTCTTTAGTGTTTGAACACATCTGAAAGCTTTACTCAGCATGTCTATCATGGGAAAACTATTAGCATAAGCAGAGCATGTGTATAAAAATTAACAGTTACTATGAACCTCTGCAACATCTGCTATAAAACTACTCTTCACTAGAGAGTCTGCAATCTTCTTCTCAGCAGCCAGTTTGGGATCAGTACAACTGTTTTGCTCCTGAGGAGAGAAGGGGCAGAAGGACATCACTCCTAGCTGCACAGAGCTAGGGTGAGGCCAGCACTAACAGAAGCCAGGTAGTAGCCAACAACTGAGGCACTTCTGTTTCCCACTCTTAATTCCTCCAATGAAACCAATACTGCATCTATAATCATGGACCTACAGCTTGTTTATACCTTTTCCCTTGGAATTCTGCTAGCTCTAGGAGTTCAGAGGCAGTGTAGCAACTGTGTTTTTCTTAATGATAAGTCTCTACTTCTGAACCTCTCTGATTTCATAATTGTGTAATGTAAATACTTAATTTGAAGTTTTGTCTCTCAACAACAACCAGTATCAGCAAACAGCATAACATCCTACCAACATATACTGAAATTGTTAAAAAAATCTCTGCCTGGGCTTCCTAGGCCCCCATGCAGCAAATCTCACTCAGCCAGGGACTCAAACATATCTCTATTCACATCTACTCCAGTGCATACGTCTAAGGTCCCATATGTCTGCACAGTGACATAAGTGTCATTGCTATCAGTCATTCCGCAATTGGGCACAATTACATTGTACGCAACAGACTGGACAAAGAGAAGATTACAGTAAGTTGTCTCTCTCTGGTAATGGATTAGGGGTGTAATAAGGGCCCCTAGGACTCCTTTCTGTCCTAAATATGAGTATGATGTTGTGGTAACCCACGTGGAGGTTAAGAAGCTTAGGTACACCATCTTGGAGGACATGCAGAGAGGCATTACTGAGCTCTTCTCCTCCAAGATCTCCATGGTAGAATAGTCATTAATGCTGAGCAGTACTCTACACCCACCAAAAATTATGCCTAAATTTGAAGAGAAAATAACTAACTGCAGTAACTGGCTACATAACTACTATCATTCCAATAGAAACCAGCATGTATTTGCCTGGGATGAAGTGGCTAATGGACAATCTTGCTTTTTGGAGATGGCCTGCACCTCTCATCTCATGGCTTTTGCTTCCTGGCCAAAGTCTTTGCTGCCTTCATAGTGCCTTTTTGATAGCGCACAGCTACATTCCAGTGTGAAGATAGCACTCCCTCTTAGGAAAGGTTCAGTGCCTGCGATTGAATGCAGGTCTACAGGGAGCTGTGGGGTGTGATTTATTTAACAAGGAACTAACTATTTTGTGACAAAACATGCATGGTACCATACTGGAGCTTGCACAGATCCAGGCAGCATTCAATAAAACTGTCTGCAATATCACTGCCAGCTACAGCGCCCCCCCCCCCCTTCTATTACCTGTGTAAGTTAAATTGAAAGGATCTTCATGAAACCAAATACATTTATCATGGATGACTTTAAATATCCTACTATAAACTAAAATATCTATATAATCAGCAGCAAATGCACTCGAAGCCTTCAGTTTTATCAGATCTAATTCATTTGATCAAACTGTTGCCTTCCCCGTTAGGAGTGGTAATCTTTTTGACTTTGTCCTTACCAACTTCGCCACTTCTTGTACGTCCACTAATGTCACTACCTACATAATAAAATCTGACCACCCAGCACCCCTCCTTTAAACCCCTCCCAAAAAAAGGTCCCATACAATCTTAGTCCCTCTATACTCTATCCTTATTAGATTTATCTTTGAATAAAAAAATAATTCAGAATGTACCACACAAAGAATCTTAATCAACTTGAAAGACCCTAAAGGTTTATGACCAGGAAGATTTCTGAACTACATAATCTAAGCTACCACAAAAGACTATAAATCCCATCACTCTACTCCATCTTGTATACACTCCTGAGGAGTGATTGCTGTTAGACCTTTACCCTTTTTTTATCTTCCTCTACTTTTGCAGAACAAATGGTTTGTCTAATACTCATGCCAAAGATCTCAACCTCTACTGCAAGTTCAACAAAATCTGCTGGAGTGACAGATTCAGTACCCACTGCATTTTCTACTTTTGGAATAATCACCCTCTAGATGTTAAACAAAGTAACACTCGATTGTCTTTCAAAATTAGATTTAGTAATTGGATGGTAGACTTTAAATTCATACCGGAGGTATGTGGAAATAATCATCTTACCAAGAGTAACTAATATACTCTCAATACCAAGGGGTGTTCTGGTTACATTTATGTATGGCCTTTTAGCCATAAGCTTTTTATGAATCTATGAATCTACAAGTAGTTGATATAATTTATACACTGCTCACAACAGCTGCTCCACAGAAAGCAACAGTGATGCATGATGGTTGCTCAGCTCTGGCATATGGCACCACCAACTTAATGCAACACAAACATCTCTTCAATTTCATCCACTACATTACACAACTGCAGTACTGACTGTACTTATAACTGTGAGAAGGTCTATTACAAGTCTTAGTCCATCTGCATATACAGTTTCTCTATGTGAAGCAAACTGTTACACATGTGCACACTCACAAGGTAACACAAAAATCCAGTGATTACAGCAGAACAAAAATGGAATAAAAGAAAATCATATGATACAAAGGATCACAAGTCATAATGAAAGCTACAAGTGTCAGAACCACAATATGGCACAGCTTTTTTGTATACTTATGCAGCTTTCAAATGTTAAGACTGCACATGTATCGGATGGCATCCTTGGTTCCAAACATAGCAAAAGTTCTGAACTGCAGAGGAAACTGACCCAATAGGACACCAATTTTCAGATTAGCATGAGCATTTTGCAACAGAGCAGAGATGGAAACTAAGCAAAATATGTGATTTCCTAACAAATAACTGCTGAAATATTAACTTCTGTATTTTATTAATGTATGTTCTTTAACTTTCAATGAAAACACACCACCATCATATTAAAAAGTCTCTTGTTTCTTCTTTCTGATGTCAAGCTTACACTGACAACAATTACATTAGATGAATGTACTGGGGAACTCATAGCCATGCACACAAACATGTGAATGTACAGCATATCATAAACCCAATCCCAACGACTTACATAAATGCAGATAGACAGAATATCAACTAAGGATACAGTATAAAATGGCGATATTTTAAAAATACAAGTTGATTCTTTTGAAAGTAATGCTATCGATTAACAGCAAGACATGGTGTCATGGTCACTAGTAATTCATATTTTTACCTATGGTTGGGGCACTTCAAGTTTGGTTATTTGGGAAGCACCCTGTCTCCAAATAACACCCCATACAAGGAGAAAGGTAAGACCTTACACACCCCTTGTCATGGTGTGTAACTCAATCAAAACATGATGCATGACAAGAATATGCTGCACAAAAAGTAGTTTATATGGGAAGGGAAATGCTGAGGTTAGAAACTGAATATTTATATACAGACAGCCTCTTTTTGTTATGTACAGATAAAAATGCCACAGAATACTGTTTTTGAAAGGGGTAATGCAGAAAAAACTGTATGGTTCTTTATAAGAAAATAAATGGTTCAATGAAAATAAACTTACCAGTTGGAAGGTGTACAATCCTGACTGCACTATCAGTTGTGTTAACATGCTGGCCACCTGCTCCTTTGGCCCTAAAGGTATCAACCCGTAAATCCTTGGGATCTAACTGAATATCTACCTGGAATCAAAAAAGAAAGTTGGTTTGTACTCAGCTTTGTACATTATGCAACATTATAACATTTCATAAAGAGCTTAAAGTGATAATGAAAAACATAATCAGCATTTAAACTGAATGTTTCATGATAAGCACTCACTTTAAAACAAAACCAGCTACAATGTGTAACAATAGTATGGAAATATCAGATATAATAGTCACAATGAAGTAGAACAGATGTGAAAGGACTTAGTCTTTTCTTTATTAATTAAATTGTTTCCGCCTACATGCAATGTGTGCAGTGTTCTTTATATCTCTTAAATGATCTACATATACACCATTTACATGTTAAAACCTATGTTTTGTTTTGTGTTAACGGACACCTTGAGAAGGGCCAAAATGTTCTTGTAAATTATGCACGTATGTGTTCTGTTGTGTTTTATACCCTAGGTAGTGGCTGAAAAGGATTTTGTACCAGCCCACTAACTTGATTAACAAACGTCAAATAGATAAAGACAGAAAGAAATGAAAGAAGGAAATAAGACTGAAGGAACTGTATGGCAAGTTTATCAGAGTGAAAATGTAAAATTAATTCATCTGGGAAACAAAAAGAAGAGTAAATGTGTATAAAATATGGTATAAAAACATAGAAAATGTGTGACTAACAGTTGCAGATGGCCTTAACAACAGGGAAGTGAAGTCTGAAAGCAATAAATAAGTTACAAAAAAGATAACAGGATACTATATACAGCAAAATGTTCTAACAATGAAAAGAAGAAATTATCATGCCTTGACATGTGCCCATCTAAAGTATCAGGGCTATTCTGAAAACCCAGCTCCACAAAGATATAGGACGTGCTGGGCAAAGTTCAAAAGATGGCAAATAACAGTCTGCATCTAAAATTAATAGAAGAACATTTAGAAAACCTTGTTGTTGTGTCTTTCGGCTTTTTCCCGGTTAGGGATCGCCACAGCGGAACTCCGGTCCACTAATGATTGGCAGTAGATTTTTACGTGCCGAGTTGCCGGCTCTGACGCACAACCTTCAACGAAGGTACGCCCATTCACGCATGTCTCCACACAGAAGACGCTCTAGCTGAGAATCGAATGGGACAATGTCTTACTGTGAGGCAACAATGCTACCGCAGCACCACCACCGCAGCAACATTTAGAAAACCTTATTAAGTATAAATTAAACAAGTTGAGGAAGTTTACGGTGGAATTACAGAAATGTTTGTGGCTCTCAAGTAACTCCATGAAATTCAACAGAATAATCTTAAAGACTAGAATACTTAAGAAGTGCAAGAAGCAAACACTGCCAAGGCAAAGAATACTGGCAGTTCACTCCACTTAGTACAGAGACAAGGTCAGCTCATTAATCCTGCTATATGCAGCCAATAATCAGGACTGACCAACGTTAACTGTATGTTAGGCTAGGCCAGAAACAACCAGGCAATGGTGATCTCTTCAATTCTCTATTTCTAGATTGAGACATGAAATAGCATGTCACCGCACTTAGTGGAAATCGTGCCATGAGAAGATCATATGAAGAAAAAAATGACTGTCATTTGCAGTTGTAATAAGAAGACACACAGTTGTGTGCATATTTTTCATATCATTACTGCATTAGTATCCCTAACAAAAATGTCATATTGGGGACCTATATAAAACACTATCAACAAACAAGATAACAGCCCAACTGCCGCAATTACAAATTGAGTAGCTAGTGTACTGGCAAAGGAGTGGGGGGGGTTGATTATACTGCTTATGATCGAAGTTGATAAAGCCTGGGTTGTAGTGAGATAAACAGGACACGGGTACATGGAAGAAAATGGCAAGGAATCTGGAACTACATTTCTCAACTGTGCACACAAAAGGGACAGCAAGCTGACAGCACAAAATCAACAGGCAGTCAGACTGACAGCTTCTCCAGCTTACCTATATATACAAGCAAGCAACATGAACAACCATTAAGGAGAAATGCTCTCAGAATTAGACAGGGTATGAATGATATTGGCATTAGATGGAATTTGCTTGCACTCACAAACATAACAACCCTTCATGTCCAACTGCACTCACAGCTGACAGAGTACAAGTGCATAGGAGGTAGCGATACAGTTAAGTGACAAAGAGGATTGCTGTAAAGAGGTGAACCACTAAGGGGCCTAATTTATCCATTTGGGCATGGAAGTGCAAAAAGAATATAAAACATCGCTAGAGGAATCAAATTGGATAATTCAGTAAGTGGGTTCCTCCTTAAACACTCCAGCTTGTGAGAACCTGTACATTAATGAAACCACCATGCATTTAGGTGCTGAACACAGTGTACACTGGAAGGAGTGATTATCAAAGAGCGACTAAACCGGTGGTGTAGTAGATATGCATCCTCTCCATTACAAAGAAACCAAGCACAGAATTCTAAATACAAAGTGCTTGTAGGAAGAATGAAAAAAACAAACAGGACAAGATGAGTATTGACACCTATAGCTTATAGTTATGTCAACGTCCTCCATCTACACTTTAACACTATCACTATGAAAATGTAGCAGCAGTAATAAAGGTGCCTTCTTCAGTTAGGATTCATCTTATCCTAT
This sequence comes from Protopterus annectens, assembly GCF_019279795.1. Taxonomy (NCBI): domain Eukaryota; kingdom Metazoa; phylum Chordata; order Ceratodontiformes; family Protopteridae; genus Protopterus; species Protopterus annectens. Next base: position 1,865,703,121 of record NC_056735.1, read on the forward strand.
TCAGGCTTTTCTTTTCTGGTACTTGGAGTCAATATTCTGCAGCTTAGCAAAAGAGCATTCAAAAGTTCAACATGATCTCTACAAAACAACAAGCAAACAAATAAAAAAAAAACTTTGCAAAAATAATGTTCTTTTCTAAATAACTGACTAGTCAGCAGTTTGACACTGAATCCAAGAAACACAAAGGCACTTGTAATGCTTTTACTCTCTCTTATCTTGACAGTTTGCTCTTGTAACTTTGATGGCTGGGACAGCAACACAAAACTGTTGAATAAGCCAAAGTGTGAGAGTGGTTTTAAAAGAAACTTAACCTTGTCTAGAGAGTTTAGTGATACAGTAAAATCTACTTCTTTTAGCTTCCCAAAACCTATTGTGGATTACCTATTTGCCTCTAAGTGGAGATTTAGCAGCACGCACCTTGGTATGAGGCATGACTTGACTGCAATGTATTAGGATTACTGTAATGACCTTTATGTAAGGCTTTCTGTATGGGATGTGCACCAGTGGCAGCTGGTGGAGAATTATTCAACTCTTATAACAGGAAAATGCTGATCAGAACATGTTACTCCTGTTTTGCAAATTATGTACTGGCTATCAATCATATGGTGCAGCTCCATCAGAATAAACATATGAATGCATAAAGCTCTGCTTGGACTGGGTCACACTTATCTAAAAGCCTGTTCCAGTGAGATGCTCTTAAAAGTTCTGAGGATATACTTACAGACAGCCAGGTGCGTATTCTGTTTACCTTGTGTGCCACTGCCCTACAGCTCTTTACATCAACACAGCCAGCAAATTCCCTGCAAGTTTAAAAAAGCTGAAGATATTTTTAAGAAATTTTTCTGACTTTATTGAAGTGTTACTTGCGAGTAATTTAAAACAAATCTTGCAATTTAAATATTTACTTATGTAATATAGTTTAACTTAATATCCACTACTGAGCCGAGGGGACCTGTGAAGAAAATCTCAATTTTTTGGTTTCCACATGGACTGTACTAAGCAGCCTTGTTAAAGGTTCATCATAAAATTATATGCTGTGAACCACTCACTGGCACAGAAGAATAGAGTCCTGAATGCAATGCAGGAATACCAGGTTTAATCAATGGACCTCATCCATGAAAAGTCATATAAGGATGGGAATGAGTGACATTTTCCTGCTTGCCTATCCCATGAGGATGGAAGAAATTCTCCACCATGGTTACACCTTGCAGTACAGGCACAGCAGGCTTCAGGTCTATTATAAGCATAGGGAAGCATATTTATTAGTCACCCATGGACACACATATGTACTAAGGTCACTGCATGCCAGCTTTGGGGTGTGACAAAGAAAAGGGCATAAAAAAAAAAAAAAAAAAAAATGAGATGGTCATAAGAGTGTGAAGAGACTTGAAAGGGCTGAACAGTTTTTTGTCAAATTCAGCATAAGCTCGTAACTTTGGTAAAATAAAAAAAGTTATATACTCACCATAACCTTCCATCTGTGTTGTCCATTTCATTCTTCCTTAACTGATGGGTTTGGATCGGAGACTCGGATCTGACTCAACTGCTTCTACCAGATCTCTGGATTCAAAACTTTCAAGCTCCTCCCTTTACCCATAAGGCCCCACCAACCTAACATACCTCAGACTGACTTTGCTGTCCTTATATATAATTTAACGAAGCCAGAAAGGAAAAAGTAAGCTGGAGCTCAAACAAGGAACAAAAGTCCCTGTAAAAACTCTCATCTTTTCAGAGGCAAAGGATAGGGGTAAGTGGGTGAGAAAGGTGAGAAAAAATGGAAATCGACAACAGAGATGGAACTTTATGGTGAGTACATAACTTTTTCATCTGATGTTGTCTTTTTTATTCATTCCTCAACTGATAGAACAGAGTCCAGAGCTACTGAAACCTTGAGCGGCCCTCATGGAAGGATATTCCTGAGTACTGCAGAGCCAAAGGCCACTCTGTTCCTGGAAATTAAATCTAATTTGTAATAAGCAATAAAAGTGTGAGAATTAATCCAAGCTGCATCTGCACAAGTGTCATTTAAGGAAGCGTCTGACCAAAAAGCTGAAGAGACTGCCACAGACTTTGTGGAGTGAGCTCTAGGAGGTTTGGGCAGGAATAAACCTTTTTTACCATAAACAAAGGAGATGCATTCAGTTAACCATTTGGCAGATGTAACTTTGGAAATTGGTCTGCCCAATCTGTTAGGAGAGAAGGAAACAAACAACTGGTCAGTTTTCCCAAAGTCTTTAGTTCTATGGAGATAAAAGTGACATTGTCTATGTACAACCAATAGATGCAGCATATACTCTCCCTTATTTGAAACATTTGGAAAGATAACTGGTAGATTAATGACCTGGTTTATGTTGGACTCAGAATTTATCTTAGGCAGAAAAGACAGGTTGGTCTGCAAAGGCACCCTGTCTTCGCAGAAAACCAGGTTAAGGAGGTTTACAAGACAGACCCTAGAGTTCAGATACTTGTCTAACTGATGTGATACTAATGTCTTTCGGCTTTTCTGGGTTAGGGGTCGCCACAGCGGAACTCCGGTCCGCTAACTGGCCATGGATTTTTATGGTGCCGAGGTGCCAGCCTGACGTCCAACCTTCAAAGAAGGCAGACCCATTCACAAACACATCTACCTGCATGTCTTTAAATGTCACTTGACCACAGGAAGGACATACAGACTCCACACAGAAGGCGCTCCAGCCGAGAATTGAACCGGAGAAACTCTTGCTGTGAGGCAACAACGCTAAACGCTGCACCACAGCGGCCTGTCTAACTGATGTGATAATGATCAGAAAAATGGTTTTCCGAGACAAAAAATTTAGATCTGCTCTGGCTGATGATTCAAAGGGAATCTGGGTTAGGGTCTGAAGCAAAATAGATAAATCCCAAGGAGGAGTAAGATTCTTTAACGAGGGTCTAAGTAAAAAGACTTCTTTGAGAAAGTCTTTACATAGTTTAGAAGAAGCTAAGGTAGAGTTATTTTTGTCCAGGTGGAAATCAGAAATGGCATCAAACTGCACTTTACTAGTTGAAAATCTAGCACCTTCATTGAAAACTGAAGCCAAAAATTCAAGGACAGATGGCACAGGTGCTGAAAATGGATCCAGGTCCTTGCTAAGGGCCCAGAAAACAAATCTCTTCCATTAAATTTTTGTAAATCTTTCTAGTAGAAGCTTTTTGAGATAACAAGATATGAATGACGGACCAGGGAGGAAAGCCCATGCTGTCTATCAATCAATGGAATTGGAGAAACCATGCAGTCAGTTTGAGACCTGTTAAATCCAGATGAGTTATCCCTGTCAGGTGAGACAGGAGTTCTGGAGCTGGATCCAGTAAAAAAGGGCTGATGTAGAAGCTGAGGTCAGAGGAAGGAGAACCAGACCTAAAGAGGCCAAAAGAGGGCAATAAGGATAACTGTGGTCTTCAACCAGAATGCTTTCTATAGAAATTTGGGGCTGAGAGGCAACAATGGTGGCAAGCAAGAGGTATGTTAGGTTGGCAGGGCATTACAGGAAAAGGGATGAGCTCGAGAGTTTTGGATCCGATGATCTGGTAGAAGCAGTCAAGTCATATCAGAGTCACGGATCCAAACCCATCAGTTGAGGAATGAATGAAAAGGACAACATCAAAGCATACATTAAATACTTTTCCCTGATACACAACATGCACTTTTCACACCTCTTTTTTATGAAAGTAGCGCAGAAATGTTTATGCTTAACTATAAAGGTTTTCTACAGTTAAATTAAAATCTCCTTTTAGATTAAATAAAAAATGTTCTGACCGGATTCTTAGAAATCTGAAAAATGACAACTGTCTTATCAGTTAATGAAGAAACTGCTACACTGTAACAACTCAGTTATTTTCACAAAGGAATTGCAATTTACAACAAAAAATAAGAATGACAGTACTATAGTTAGCAAGGTGGTATCCTATAAATGGAGCACTTGAAATATATGAGCTCAGAATATTATAATTAAGTTATGGCTTGTTAAATATAAAAATGACAGTATCAAACGTATATGGAAATGCAGTTTAACAATTAACTTAGCTTAATACACATTTCTAAAAGAGTGAAAAACATTCTTGTTCCGTGATTATTCTCCTGTAAATTTTTAAGTAAAGATGGGGAAGTCTGGCACAGTTGGTATGTGGGGGGAGGTCTGGGTATAGGCAAAAAATGATGAAGATGATGATGAAGATGATGATGATCTTACAATCAAAAGGCAAAGACAATGTCCAGAAAATTATCATACCCATCTAAATGAAAATGGGCAATCTTTGTCAGATAGCAGTTATACTGTAGCTATTAATGGCACTGCTCTGCAGAGTGCTGGTGAAATTGTTATACATGTTTATATGAACATTTACAATATAAATCTGCAACTTTTCTTCCAAAATACTGTTGAAGACAACCAGTTATTGTCTCTTGATGGTAACAATGGTTTATTGGTTAATTCTTGCCGACTCTATGAAATACAACTTCAATAGGTATCTCACTTCTATGAACAATTTCTAGATTCCATATATATTCAGTCAGAAGTTATTCATAATAGAAGCTACAAAAAAGTTCTTTCTCAAATTAAAGCCATGGCTTATTTTTGAGTACAGCTTCTAATGTAAGATATACTGTTTATGAGCAATTACCACGACTGCTTGTGAGTAAAGCCTTCCACAAGTTTTAATAAATTATTTCTTACTAACTGTGCACTTTGGTTTAATTTCTGAAAGTTAATTTTAATTTCAGGAAGTTGTAGGTATGGAAAGTGCTACACTGTAAATACAAGGGCATGTGCCACAGTTGTGATAATGTGTTCCTCAGTGAGTGTTCCAGTCCATGGAACAGTAAATATTAAACAATAACCCCACTCCACCACCCCCAGCAGATATGAAAGCCACTGCTGGCTGCAAGTGTTTTATTTTCCTACCAGTGGATGAGATAGCTGAGGCAGTTGTAAGTGTTCTCTTTCACTGGCTTGCAATGTGTTTCTGTTGCCATGTGTTTTACCTCACACACTGTGTGTGTGTGTGTGTGTGTGTGTGTGTGTGTGTGTGTACATGCTCGTGCACGGGTGAGACAGAAAGAGAAGTCAGACTAAGCTGCTCACATCAAAATCAGATCAGGACTTCAAACCCTGTGCATTACCATCAGACCTCGGAACAAGTCACTTGCCTTAAAATCAGGAGATCAGACCCATTTAATTTTTCAGGTAAATCATTTAGGATTAACATCGATCAATAATGCCAGCCATTACAATTTCATTCAGTAAATCATTATTTACTGGTAAATCACTGACGACTGCAGTTCGTCCATAATGCCATTCATTAGAGGTTCATAGTTCTTACTGTTTAGAGAATGCAAGTGGATGAAAAAAAAATTTTCTGTTAAAATTTTACATGAAATTGAGTACTCTGTTATCTGTCTCAGATTTTGCAGAATATCTATGATTTTGTCTCATATCTATGCCCTATCATTCATTATCAGGCAGTTAGCACAGAGAACTAAGTTGTTCAGTTGTTAATGAGCTACTTCCTGTTCTCAAGGTACAAAGTTTGATTCTTTCTACCTTCATTTATCTACTGTGTGACTCAATCAGTCAGTTCACCTGGGTCACCTCTTAAAAGAAACAATATGTCAGTGGCCTTACTCAATGAACAAATAAGGAAAAAAAAAAAAAAACTTCTGGTAAATCACAATACAGTTAGTTGACAATGGCAGTCATTACAGTTTCCTAGTTCTTGTATACAGACATACATACAAACATTTCAATCAAGGATAATACTGCATTACTAGCCTGCCAATATATCAAAATAATTATTTTCATAACAACTGTCCGAGTTGTTCTTAAGATATCTAAACTAGCGATTGCTTTATTTAATATAACTTGGCAGTCTATCCCATGCATGAGCTACTTAGAGAACCTGTTAATATAGCTCTCATTCCTATAAAATCTCTCTAATTTCTCCAAGTCTTTTGGGTTTCTAATACCATGATGGGAATGGACCCCATTCCTAAGTCAAAATATGATTAAAGTTCAAGAAATTAGTATTATTTCAATCTTTGATGTCAGCCAAAGTGCTGTTCCGCAGCACCTGCCATGTGCCCAGTAATGACTCCTTCTTCAATTCATATGCTATTACATGTATTGGTAACATATCTAAGTATGACTATAAATTCTTTATTATAAGACCCATTGCTCCTACAACTGTTGGAACTGTCTGGGAATAATTCTTCCACACTGCCCTCATTTCTGCCTGCAAATCCAGGTATTTTATGACTTTGTGTCTCTGTTTATGTAAGACACCGTAGTCACCAGGTGTAGCAATTTCAATTATCAATGCTACTTTTGCCTTCTTTTCATGGACTACTACATCTGGTTTTCTCATATCTATTTTTGAACTGTTGGTAATGGGTGATCATATGTGATATAAACTTCATTTTCTGTAATGCTTTGTGGCTCACATTTCCAGTGTTTTTCAGCTACTTCAGTATTATAATGTGTGCACAATCCTCAGTGCAACAGTCTTGCCACATTGTTACGCCTTTCAGTATATAGTCCTTCTGCCATTAGTATACCACAACTAGAAGCAAAATGAGCAACTGTTTCCAGAATTTACAAAACCCACATTTGCCTATTTCTTTGTAAACTATTGTGTGCGTAGTCCACTATCTTGGGCCACCAATATTAACCTTTCATCTTTTGGTTTAAATTCACCTCTCCTTAACCATTCCTGTGTTCAATCCTGATCAACATAAGGTTGTTCCAAGAGTTTTCTATACTTGCAACTGTATTTATGCATTTTTCACATTTCTTGCCTTCTCACGTGATCTTTCACCTTATATTCTTTCTTTTGTTTTTGGCACATTCAATTGCTACCTGATTTTTATCTACTTCTGGTTTGATTTCCATTCCCGCTTGACACCGATATGCTTCTCCTAAACTAAGCAGGGAAGTCAACTTAGACTTATTCTCGTCACATTTTAAAACTTTCACTATGCTTGGGTCTTGTGAGGTCAGCAGATATGTATACAGTCCCATGACTGCAGATCTATACATGTAATCAATTTTGAGGATGCTCATACCTACTTCAGAATAGGAAATATAAAGTCTTGATATACACCAATTTTTATAAATCATTTGACGAACATGAAGCATCCTTCTTGTTTTTCTGCCCAGACTATCCAACAGCTTTTGGGGTCAGTCAATCACTCCAAAACTGTAAGTTAGGACAGGGACAGTAAATTGATTTATAGCTTGGACTTTATTCTTGGATGTCAATGCTGTTTGCAGTATTAATTTTAGTCTTATAAAATATTCCTTACCAAGTTTTATTTGCATTTGTTTCTGTTTTATTGTTGATCCTTCATCACCTCATAAATATTTATACACTCCCTCTTGCTCAAGTTCTTTTATATCATATTCCAGTCCCAAACCAATGTTTTCTTGGTGCTGCAGCAGTCCTGCGTTAAGGGTTGCTTCTGCACATTTATCAAGACCAAGTGACACTCCTACATCATCTGAAAAAGTTTTGACAACTTGCAGTTGTGCTTTCAGTTCCTCATCTAATGAACTATACAGTTTTAAATCATCCACAAAAAGAAGTCCTTACACTTTGTTGTTTTCTGGGAGCCAAATTGAAGCCATGACTGTTAAGTAGACATCTTAACGGGTTAAGGACAAGACAAAAATGCAGCGGTAACAGAGTCTCACCCTGGAATATTCCCCTTTGAATTTTTCTCCCTGGAATAATAATTTATCCTTTATCATGGCTTAACTTCAAAGTGGTTTGCCACTGTTTCATGGTCGCTGTAATGTAATTGATCACTGTAGGGTGCATCTTATACATTTTTAAGCACTCTTTTATCCATGGATGTGGAATACTATCAAATGTTTTTTTTTTGTAGTCTATCTCTGCCATGAACAGATTCTTTCCCTTTTTACAGTTCTCCATTATGACTTTGTTTAACAACAAGTAATCCTTTGTTCAATATGACTCTTTTGTTACCCTCTTGTTCTATTGCCATGACTGAGTTTCCTTCTAAATGACTATAAACTCTGTCGGCATCAATTCCACTGTATAGTTTATATGTCGTCAGAAGGCAAGTTATCGGTCTATAATTTTTAGGATAGCTTGCAGGTTCACTCTTAAGTAGGACTATTATTTTTCCTGCTGTTAACCAGGTTGGTGTCTGTTTAGGGTACACATATAAATAATTCTTACTCATGGCTAAATCTTCATGTAATGATGCTAATACTTTTAGCCAGAAGTTAGGTACTGCATCTGGACCTAGGGTTTTCCAATTATGAGCTTTTCTTAACTTTGTTTCAATCTCTCTGGCCATGACTTTTTCCGTTTCATATCCTGAACATTTGAATGTCTTATTCTTTCTTTTTCTATCCATTTAGCATCTTTGTTATGTTCCACAGGATCTTCATATATATTTATCCAAAATGTTTCTATTTCTTCTTTTTTGGTAGTGTTGCAATTCCTTTTGCCTCATTTCCCACCTCTTTGTAAAACTTTTTTGGGTCATCAAAAATTGCTTATTTTGTACTTTTCCTTTATATTTATCTGCATATCTTCTATTTTTTTCTGCCTGTGCTGATATTTTTAGTTTATTATTTGTGATAGTGCATGATAGAGCCTGATCTGCTCTGATACTGCACATTGCTTTTATCCCGTCTATCTAAGTATTTTTGTTGATCTGTTCCTTTTCTATACCCTTCTAACAGTGACATTTATTATCTTAAATGCTTTACAGTTTTGTCTATAAGATACTTCCATAATAGTATTCGATTTCTCCCCTTGCTTTCCCTTACTGCCCTGTGTTTTTGCGGTAAGACTTCATCTGTTATTACTTTAGCTGCACAGTAATATATTCTATGAACAGTCCTAATTACTGTGTTCATTTGTCTTATCAAACTTCTGTTTGGGTTTTATTAATTTTCTATGGTCTATTTCTTTCATTGATCTTAATATGTCTGTCCATCTATATTAAATCAAACAATTCCTCTCTTAGATCATTTTCTTCTAAACTGAGGGCAGATTCTTTGTTCTCTATTTCCTGAGGGCATTCTGCAGAAAGTTCCAGAGGAACTTCCTGTGCCACATTCTCTTTAGTTTCATCCTGTGTCATATTTCCTCTTTCATATGGGAACTCAGTGGCCTATCACTCTACAATGTTGACTGCATCAAAGTTGCCACAGTTTTCTGTTCCTTCCCTTGCTGTACAACTCCAGCTGAACTGGTTTCCTGTGGAAGGCTCCAAAGTATCTTCATATGGTAACTAATCAGATGTTTCCAGCTCCACTGGTTTCTCCTTAACTTGGGATCCATTGCTCTATCCTGCTGTGATGTTATCAGAATTAGACTTCCTAAACTAAATCCTTCACTTTGCAGGTAATCCATAATCACAAGTTTCTAGTTCTTTAGCTTCTCCATTACTATTCTTCTTTTCCTCTTTGTTTTCTTATTTTTTGTAATGTAAGATTTTCCATATCTGGATGCCTTTGCCTGTATTTTTCTTCAAATATTTTTGGTACTGCTCTTTTTGTATTGATTAATTTTATTTCCTTTGCATAAATATTGCACCATATTAAATCTCTTTTTTCCCCCTTGTCCACATTTCTTCTTCAGATGTCTCCTGCTCTTTCCATTTCTCCTTACTTGAAGGAATCATTTCATCATGCTGTGATATAACTTGTGTTAAACTTTGACTCCCCTTTGTGATCTTATTTTTTGTATTGTGAAATTTTCCATATCTGGATGCTTTTGCCTGTATTTCTCTCCAAATTACCTTTGGGGATGCTTTTTTGTATTAATTAATTTGGCTTTCTCCTTTGCATAAATATTGCACCATATCAGATCTTTCTTTCTTTCTCATGTGCATATTTCATTTTTATTCCTTTCAAAAATCTCTAGATTTTGTTCTTTATATTTTTACACTTCCTCAGTCGCTTCTTTTTTCCAAATGGCCCAAAGTTTCTCCATCCATACGTTTTTCATAAATCTGTTGTACTAATGAACACAAACATTTTTATTTGAAGCTTCTGATAGTTTTTCTTGTGCAAGTATTTTTCTTTCCTCTAACTTCTCTCTCAGTCTTTTTGTATACCTTCTGTCTGGACATTTTGGGCTTCTTACATTAAAGTAACAATGCATAATTTCTTTCTTGTCCTCAACAGTCCACTCTATTGTCTTTATGGCTCTTTTTTTGGCCTATCAGTTTTTGTGATTTTTTGTGGACTACTTCCATCTACAACAGAGGGGCATCCTATTGTAGGAATGTTTCTGTGTCTTGAGGATACTACATTGCCATTTTCCAGTCCTGGCATCAGGGTGTCTACCAGAATTGGGAACTTGAATACAAATCCCAAAACTGGCTTCAGGTACACTAAGGTGCCCAAAAATAATTGGGAACTAATTTATCCTGGGTCTTGTGCACCCAGCTATCTTTTTTTTATTTTTAACCTACTTCTGCCTTTGATGTATGCTATATAAAATAAAGTCTATACATATCAGTGTCGTCTTGGTGAGATTTTGTGAAAAACAGGGTCCATCTCATGAAGGTACTCACCAAAACTTGAGGATGAATTAAATTCCAGCAATACTACTCTCCTTTGCTTGCTGATTTATCATCTCTCCATTTGGATCCCAGTGTCATCTTGCTGAGATTTTGTGAAAACAGGGTCCCCCTTGTGAAGGTACTCACCAAGACTTTAGGATGAATTCAGTCCAGCAATATTATTCTCCTTTGCTTGCTGATTTATCATCTCTCCATTCAGACTCCGTTGTCATCTTGGTGAGATTTTGTGAAAAACAGGGTCCATCTCATGAAGGTACTCACCAAAACTTGAGGATGAATTAAATTCCAGCAATACTACTCTCCTTTGCTTGCTGATTTATCATCTCTCCATTCAGACCCCGCTGTCGTCTTGGTGAGATTTTGTGAAAAACAGGGTCCATCTCGTGAAGGTACTCACCAAGACTTGAGGATGAATTCAATTCCAGCAATACTACTCTCCTGTGCTTACTGATTTGTCATGTCTCTAATCTCCTACATAGGTTCTCTGCTGATTCTCTCATGCTCTTTGCCAACCTCAGACATTCCAGAAAATGTATGTCAATGCAACAACTGTTCTGTTAACTTTTAAAGTGAATTAGAGTTGTCTGGCATTTAATGCTCTGAGCTGTAAATGAACTGCTTCTTGTAGTCATAAGAAAAGAGTTTGAATTTTTCCACCTCCACTTGCTTAAGGTATAAGAGTGGTCCTGGGTTGCCCCTATAAAGGGTATCTTGTTGAGTGGGTTTACCTAGTTAAAAAATACCTAAAAAACATTGTTTAAGAAATGTCCCTTTTTGGGCCTTTGTTTCCCCATTATTTTGGCTATGCCCAGAACCTTTGAGCAAAGAAGTTGAGATGTATATAGGTCTGCTCCTTGTAAAATTTGTGACTTTCTGGCAAATTGCTGTGGATTGCAGTCACTAAGTAGTAATAACCATTTGAGTTTCCTTCAGAAAATGCTTGTTAATGCAAAGCTTGTTATATTAGTAATTTTCTAGATATACAACACAAATATTTAAAATCTGTTCCTAATTTTGAGTCCTTGACACTGACTCTTGAACTATGAAGTTTGAAGGGCACAGGGGTGTTGCAATGGATAGTGCTGTATGGTTCCATCAGCAGCAGCCTGAAGTGCATTTCTGGGCCATTATTTTTGAATTTACCAAACCTTTTTATCAAAAGCAGATATCTGAGATGTTTACTCATACAAGTGAAGGTGGTCTCGTGTGTATGGGGATGCACATGTGTGCAGAGGGCAAAGTCCTCAAATAAGGTTATCCTCATATATGTGGTTTTTGCCTCATAAAATCTGTGTTTTTTGGTAAAGTGTTGTAAATTGTGGTCACTAAATAATGTCAGATGTGAGTGTCAGACTTTATACCCTTCAGAAAATGCTTGCTAACAGAAAACCAGTTATAGTAGCAACTTTGTAAGTTTACAAGGCCGGTATTTAAAATCTACTGCTGACTGTGAGTCTTTGCCACAGATTCTTTTTTTAAGCAAGAAACATCTTTATTAGATTATCAATTATGGTATAGGCAATCGTACATTTATATAAATCAAAACAAACCATACTGAGATAATCTTACTTGCAAGCAATTTATAATCTAAACCATACTGACATCATTTTAGTTGCAGACATTATACATTACTTATAATCTACCCAATCACTGTCAGTCAAATCCTGCCTTCTTTTAAACCTCATTTCTCCCCTGTATATATTGTTCCCACAATTCCCATTTGTTCTTATGCAGTTTGCTCCAACCATTTTCTAAAGATCCAAACTCCAGTTGTTTAATTTCTGTTACTATATTCACTACTTCTAGTACAGTGGGTTTAGACATCGATTTCCATTTTCTAGTAATTGCTTTTTTGGCAGCCACCATAATTAGACTCAGCAAGGCCTTATTATGTCTAGACAATTCTTGTTCTGTATCACAGCTTAGAAAAATCATTTCCCTAGTTTGCTCACCCAGTTTCCCTGACAGAGTTGTCTGTAGGGAATCTTTCAAGTCAGCCAACTCATTACACTCCTAGAAAATATGTTCCCAATTACCTCTTTCTTCCCCATCACACCTCCAACATTTGCTGTCTACCTGATGAAAAATTCTCTGGAGTCTACTTGGGGTATAAAAATAGTGAACACTTCAAGTGAAAATCCTAAATCTTCTACATTTTGCTGCATATTTGGGAGGCAAACATATATCCCCCATAGTTTCTTTGTGAATTGCTTATCCAGTCTATTTTCCCCATCCTTTCTAACCTCCTCTGATTGATTGATTCTCATAGTTATCCCGCAATGTTTTATACGCTCTACCAATTATTCCTTTTTTAACAGCAGTTTCTGTTCTAGATTCTAATAAAAATCTCAACCAGTGCTGGCCTTTTGTTTAGGACCCCCCCCTACTTCTTTCTCTATGCATACACTCTGATATCAGTTCTTGATACGGAAGGTAATCAATAACCTGCAGTCCAAATAAATTCTTGGCATTTTCCCATTCTATTACCTTTATCTGTCTAGGTATTTGCTCCCAACACCTTGGTTCCTTTGCCAGTTTTCTCCAATAAATTCCAACCCCCTCTTGCTTAGTTTTTGTATCCCTAATTGCAGTCTTCCCTATCGGAAGAAAGTACAGTTGTGTACACTTACCATAAATGTAGATATTCGAGTGTATTCACTGTTGCAGTCATCACTTGTGGGTTATCCCAGCTGGGTATCCTTCGGTCAGCCCGAATACCAGAGTAAAGCTATTCCCCTGTACTGGCTGCTGCCACCTGTGGACTGATGTCAGGACATCAATGGTATAAAGGAGAGCAGTGGGCACCAATACATCAGGTTTTCTTGCCCTAACCTGTAGGAGCCCCTTGAAAGAAATGCTTAAAGAGGCTGTGGAGGCCCAAGGCCACAAGAATTACAGTTAATCTCCAAAAAGGATAAGATTAAGGGGGAAGGTGGGAGGGAAAATCGGACTGCAACAGTGAATACACTTGAACATCTACATTTATGGTAAGTGTACACAACTGTACTATGTTCTTCGTGTTTCACTGTTGCAGTCATCACTTGTGGGAGGATTCCCAAAGCTGAGGAAGAGGAGAATGGAAGTATGAAATTTCTAGGATTGAGCTAGCATGCCTTGCCAGAACTGCAGAGGCAAAGCCTGCCCGAGCCCTGGAGAACAGAGGCAGGTGGTAGTGTTTGGTGAAGGTGTGGACCGAGGTCCAAGTGGCAGCTTCCAGGATGTCCCTGGTGGGTACTCCTCTAAGGAAGGCAGTGGAAGTAGAGGCTGTCCTAGTGGAATGTGTTCTGACAGATTTAGGAAGAGCTTTTCCATGAAAAGTGTAACAGAATTGCATGCAGTGAGAGATCCATTTAGAAATGGTCTGTTTGAAGATAGGCTTCCCCTCTTTCCCTGGGGCGAAGACAACCAACAGTTGATCCGTCTTCCTAATGGACTTTGTTCTGTCCAGGTAGTATCTTAACTGTGTGCAGAATTCTCTCCCCTTTATTCTGAGGGTTTGGAAAAAAAAGGTGGGGAGATGACTAGCCTGGTTTAGGGTCACATCTGATACTACTTTTGGCATGAATGAAGGATTAGTCCTGAGAGACACCCTATCTGCATGGAAGATAATGAAGGGTTCAGTGGCCATGAGTGCTTTAAGTTCCTCCTAGCTGAAGTAATAGCCAAGAGGAAGGCAGTCTTACAGGAAAGGTGTTTTAGGTCTGCTGATGCAGCTGGTTCAAAGGGAGGCAATGTCAGTTTTTCTAAGACATAGTTCAGGTCCCAGGTTGGAGTGGGTGCCCTTCTAGGGGGCCTAATGTTAGATACACCTCTGAGGAATTGCTTAGTCAAAGGGTGAGAGAAGACAGGTTGTTCAGCATGAAAGTGTGCTGAAATGGCTGAGGCGTGGATTTTAATGGAGGAACATGAGAGGCCCTTGTTAAGTAGCTCTGCCAGGTAGTCCAGCATAAATGTAAGGGACGGCTGAGAGTTGTTGGTACCTTTAGATAGGCACCAGGAGTTTGAATCTTTTTCATTTCTGTTAGCAAGATTTCCTGGTGCTGGGCCTTCTGGCTTCCTTAATAATGTCTAGGACCTGCTTGCTCAACTGTGGGTTATCCCTGGTCCCTGGGGGATAAACCATGCAGAAAGTTGGAGATTGTGCAGGTTTGGATGCAGAATCTCTCCTCTGGCTTGGGTCAGGAAGTCTGCAGTTAACAGCAGGGGCTTGTAAGGCTCCTTGGTCAGGCTGAGTAGCAAGGGGTACCAATGTTGCCTGGGCCAATCTGGTGCTATAAGGATGGGTTTTGGTCATTCCTGCCTTATTTTGAACAGTACCACTGTAGTAAAGGCAGGGAGGAATGCATAAATGAAGAGATTGGTCCATTGGAATGAAAGAGCATCCACTTTCCAAGCTAGGGGGTGGAACGCTCCTGTGAAGAATTTTTGCAGCTGAATGTTGTGTTGGGAGGTGAAGAGGTCCACCTCTGGTGTCCCCCAGGCCTAGGTGATTTGGAGGAATGTCCCCTTCTGGTGTTTCCACTTGTGTGGGTCTAAGCAGTTTCTGCTTAGATGGTCTGCTAGGGTGTTGTTTACTCTTGGGATGTACTGGGCTGTGACGTGTAGGGCCATGGATGAGGCTGTCTGCCACAGGATAATGGCTAGTCGGCAGAGAGGGTAGGAGTGTGTCCACCCCTGCTTGCTGATGTACCACATGACTGTGGTATTGTCTGTTTTTATGAGGAGGACCCCTGGTTTTAGGTGGTCTTGGAAGGATGTGATAGCCTTGTGAACTGCCATCATTTCTTTTAGGTTAATGTGCCAATGAAGGTGCCTGAGGTCCCAAGAACCTTGGGTGCACCGGGTGTCTAAATGAGCACCCCAAGCTAGGTCGGAAGCATCTGTGGCGATAGTCTGGCCTTGTGGTAGGTAGGTGAAGGGAAGGCCCTTGTTCTGAGTGTAGGCCTCTGCCCACTGAAGAAACTCATTCCTTATGCATGGAATGAGGGGGGAGTGGTCTCCATAGGTTGAGAGTGTCAGCACCAAAGGTTCTTTAGGAACCACTGGAGTTTTCTCATGTACAGCCTGGCCAGGGGGATCATTAGAATGCAGGATGAAATGTAACACAGTGCTTACAGAATTTTCCTTGCTGTGAGTTTTTTTCTGAGAGCTAACTGGGAAAAATTATTTGGCAGAAAGCTTTGTTTTTCTGGTGAGAGGAAAGCTGTCTGGGAGGCTGTGTCCAGTAGTGCACCCAAGAAGGTGATCTGCCTGGAGGGGTTTAGGTTTGATTTTTTTTTTCCTGTTGATAGTGAACCCCAGAGAGGTTAGGGTTGTTTGTATAAAGAACAGGTCTTGTAGTAACTTCTCTTTGTTGTCTGCTTGTATTAGGCAGTCGTTCAGATAAGGGTAAATCTGGATGTTTTGCTGTCTGCAGAAGGCAACCACTGGGGCCAAGCATTTTGTGAAGTCCCTAGGAGCCGTAGATAAGCCAAAGGGTAGTGCAGAGAATTGAAAGTGTTGTGAACCTGCTCTGAAGTGTAGGTATTTTCTGCAAGACTCCCTAATGGGTATATGAAGGTAGGCATCCTTCAAGTTTAGAGTGGCTAGCCATGCATTTTTGCCCAGCATTGGTAAAAGGTTTTGAAGAGTTAGCATTTTAAATTTTGGGACCTCTAGGAAGGTGTTTAGAGTGGATAGATCAAGGATGGGTCACTAAGTGCCTTTTTTCCTTGGCACTAGGAACAGTATGGAGTAAAATCCTTTTCCTGCTTGCTCCTGTGGTACAGGCTTCCTTGCCCCTTGGGCATGGAGTATGTGAACTTGTTTTAATACTTCTGCCCACTGATTTGGAGGTAGATTTTGGGTAACCTGATAAGGCTGGGACTTGTTGGAAGGTTAAATGTGTTGCCCTGGAAAATGATTTGTAAAACCCATTGGTCCTTTGTTACAGACAGCCAGTTCTGTTTGTAAAGGGATAGCCTTCCTCCTAACCTTTGATGGGAGGTGGGGTGGGAGTCATTGGATGTTCTTAGAGTAGTGAGTGGACTTAGAACTCCCTGCTGTGGGAGTGGTGGAGGGCCACTGCTTGGTTTTTCGCTGGCCTTGGTTTTGTGGTCTAACTGATCTGTCCCTGCGAGGCCTCCCTTGAGCCTGTCTACTGGGGGCTGGGAAAGACCAATGCTTAGAGGGAAAGTTTCTGCTGAATCTGGGAGGTTGAACTTGGAAGAGGTCTTTTACTGTTTGCATAGATTTGGCTTTATCCTCCATCTTTTTGATGACCTCCTCTGCTTTTGATCCAAACAAGTGGTCTTTATCCAGGGGGCATCAAGTAGTCTACATTTTACATGATCAGACAGTGGCTGTTTTTTTTTTAGCCATGCATGCCTCCTAATGACTGAACTTGCCACAACGGCCCTACTTGAGGCTTCTAGGGCATCGAATCCGCAGTGCAGGGAGTGTTTAGCTACTTGAGAAGTAGGGTGTAGAAGATCTGCTAACTCCTTGGAACTATTAGTGTCAGGTAAAGATGAATTTTTTTGTTTCATAAATTCCAAGGTGTGCTGTTGATATTTTAGCATATGGAACTGGCAGTTAAGAGCTCTAATAGCTAAAGTTGAGGAGGTATACACTTTCTTAACCCATCTGTCTAGAGCTCTTGAGTTCTTGTCAGAGAGAATTGGGTTTTTAGATGAGCTAGCCTTGGCCCCTTTGGGCCCCTGTGTGATGACCACTGGGTCTGCTGCAGGATTTTTAAACAAAAATGTATGTGAATCAGGCACCCTGTAGTACCTTTCAGGTTTTCTAGAAGCAGGGGGTAGGGCATCAGTGGTGTGGCTAGATTAATTGAAAACATCATCCACCACGTCCACAATAGCAGGGATGGCCAAGAGTCTGTGCTGAGGAAGGTCCAGAAATTCTCTTAGTCTTTTCTTAGACTGAGGATAATCTTGGGCTTCCCAGTGGAAATGCTCTCTGAGAGTGTGTAGGGTTTCCCCAAATGTAAGATCCTCAGGGAAGGAGGCAGATAGAATGGATTCCTCTGCATCAGAATCCTCAAAGGAGGTGAGAGGTTGCTATTCCTCATCTGAATCAAGGTATTCTGAAATTTCAGAATCCGGTTCTCTGTGAACTTCAGGGTAAGTATCCCTTTTTCTTTTAGGAGGATTGGTATGCTACCCCTGATGAAAGTGATGAGGTCTTCCACCACTTTCAGTAACTGCGTCTGAGGTGGTGGAGGAGGAATAAGATGGCAACTAGAGACTGGTTTCTTAGGGATGGTCTTGCTTTTAGATCTTAACAAATGCATTTGTCATTGGGATGCGGTAGTCAGAGATGAAGGCATCAGTTTTTGCCTTGAATTGGTTGTGCGAAGAACCTCCTCGGAAGCCGGTACCTGTGTAGTGGCGCCAGATCCAACCAAAATGGAGACAACCGAGGGATCGGATGATGAAGCATTCCCCGCTGGCATACGGACTCCGAAAGGGTCTCGGTAGAGGCCTGCGAAGGAAACGAGTCAGGCATCAGGGGCTGCGAATGCACCTCACTGAATTCCTGAGAACTGATGACTTGCTTCTGGGATAGGTCGTCAGAAAGCTTAAGTTTGTGTGGTCTGTCCCTTTCTTTATCTTTTCACTTTTTCGGAATATCCACTGACTGCTGACCAATGGATGCCATTTCATAATGCGAGAAACTACTTCAGAAATGCCTGGCTACAAATTTAGCTCTACAGCGAATAGTCCTAGAATTGAAAAGTGTGCAGAACTGACAATGGGGGACGTCATGGTCTGGGCCTAGACAAGTAACGCACAAGGTTTGGAAGTCTTAGTGTGGTATTTGTTTTCCACAGTGGAAACAATTATTGACTTTTTTGGACATCGGTTAGTGCAAGGAAAAGGTCCCCAATGGGGTACTTAGCTTTAGTTGTTTTAGGAGGCAAAGATCGACTGGCACACACGCAAACTGCTTTTGCTTCGGGCTCCACTGCAAGAAAGACCAATGTAATGGTGCCGGCTGCTCTCCTTTATACCACTGACAACCTGACACAGGGAAAAAGCTTTACTCTGGTATTCGGGTTGACCGAGGGCTACCCAGCAGGGATAACCCACAAGTGATGACTGCAACAGTGAAACACAAAGAACATTCTCCTTTCTTCATTACCCTGCTGGCTTAGTTCTTAGAATACCTTCTGCTACTTTCTCAATATTATATTCTGCATGATTATTGTTATTTTTCTTAAAGGTCTGCATCCAAAATTCCAATCTCTCTCTGCTTCTTGAGCTTCCCCCCTGTTTCAACATCATCAATTTCCACTTTGAATTATCGGTTTCTGTTTGTGCTATGTATAAGGAGCCTAAACTGTGTAGCTCTGCACTACCTCTTCATCTCGGGTAATCCCAGTTCGCCTTCTCCTATTGGAATAATCAACTTATCCCACTTGATTCTTGCCATCTTTCCCTCCCAGATAAAATCCTTCAGCTCTTTATTAATTGCTATCGACAACTTCTCCTGTGGTTGATAAAAATGTGCCTGACCTGCATATAAGATTAAAGGGACTAAAAACATTTTATCTGTTTGTATTGGGTCTATATTAGAACATCGAAGTTTCAAAACTTCGAATGTTCTAATATCGACCCCTATTTAACGAACGCTGAAAATAGCGAAGCTACAGAAAACCAAATTTCTTTCCTAGGGAAAGAATTTGGTTGCCGTTTCTGTCACTTCGCTATTTTCAGCGCTGTGGTGGAATGTTACGGGTCGGGTTCAGGTAAGTGTGCGATTAGGCGTGGGTTAGGTGAGTTAGGGTTAGGGCGCGAGTCAGGTAAGTGTGCGATTGTGTGGACGTGAGGGTGAGGGCGGGGTAGGTGAGTTAGGGTTAGGGCGCAGGTGAGGTGAGTGTGCAATAGTGACGGACCTTAGGGTTAGGGTTGGGGTTAAGGTAAGTGGATAGTTAGTGGTGTATGTACAGTTTAGTGTAGGGTTAGATGTAAGATTTTAGGTATATGTGTGTGGATTGCTGTTTGTTTGGTGTGCTTGTATTGTAAATATGTGTTTTGGAACAGCAAATTTTTTCCCTAGGAAAAAAATTCGCTGTTCTGCATGTTCGCTGTTGTAAGCGTTTGCTGAATAGGGGTCGATATTAGAACATTCGAAGTTTTGTAACTTCGATGTTGTAATATAGACCCGTTTGTATCTTATTATGCATATCCATATAACAGAGCTTCCAATTTCTCAGTTTTTGTACATATCCTTAGCTGACACACTGGAATCATTTTTGATTCATACTCCTAAATACTTCATTTTATCATGTCCCCATAAATATGGATATTGCTGAACCAATTCACGTGGGGCACATAACCTACCACTATTGCCTTTGTTTTAGCTTCATTAATTTTGTATCCCAAAAAGATCTGAAACTGTCTCAACATGTTCCATAACTCTGTAATGGCCATTTCTGCATTTATCAAGTATAAAATAATATCATCTGCAAATACAGCCAGCTTTTCTTGACTACCATACCAATTATATCCTTGAATCTCTGAGTCCCTTATTTTCTTTGCTAATGGTTCTAAATATAATGCAAATAACAAAGGAGAAAGAGGACACCACTGCCTAGTTCCTCTGCTCAAGCAGAAGTTTTCAGAGAGGAACCCATCCACATTAATTTTCGCCTCCAACCCCTCATATACCCTCCTAATCAACCCTTATAATTTTATCAAGGAATGCAAATGCTTCCAGTGTCCTGCTCATAAACTCCCAGCTTATTCTATCAAATGCATTCTCTGCATCAAGATCCACCAACAACAGTAGTATTTTCTTACATTCTGCTTCCCTCTGGATTATCAATGTTCTGCTTATGTTGAATGTTTGCCTCCCCTCCACAAAACCACATTGATCCATATCTATCAATTCTGGCATCACTTTTGTCATTCTTTTAGCCATTACAGACATAAACACTTTATAATCATGGTTTAGTATTGAAATGGGTCTGTTTGAAGCTGGATCTGATGGAGCTTTATCCTCTTTAGTTATTACAGCTGCCACCACTTTCTTCCAGATTGTTAGTACTTCTCCTTCTCTAAAAATACTGCTAAACGCCTTTCAGTTTTTTGCTTTTTAGATTTCAAATTTCAACAGGAATACCATCTATTCCTAGGCACTTTCCTGTAGATTGTTCGTACATCACTTACTTCTACAGGATCTCTTGTTACCTTCATTGTTATAGGCTCTCTAAGCTTGGCAACAGCCCTTTCTACTTTCTGTCGCCGGAGTCATTGGGCTAAAGGTTTTTGTGCTCTAGAGTTATTATCAAAAAAAGTTTTAGCGTGTATGTGGGGCTTTTGTATTTTTGAGTGTCATTTATGTGGAGCTTTTCTCCCTGGGTCTCTGCTGAAAATGGGCACCTGATTGCCCAGTCAGACCAACCCGGTAATCAAATATAAAATAAAACAAAACAATTTCTTATCAGCAATCTTTCTAAACTCATGCATATTATTGAGGTAATCCTTATTTTCTGTTTAGCATTCTGTAATTGCTCCTCCTCTTTTTCTGTAGGATTCCCCCTGTTCTGCAATACTTTAACATTTGTCAGTCCCTCTAAATAATTCTTCTTGCTTCTTAACCAAATCTCCCTTTATGTCTACCCTATTTTAAACTACACTTTAATTTCATCCCACCCCTAGCCATATTTTCAGAATAAATTACTATCTTCTCTAGTGGCTCCTGAATAATTTCCACTACCCATTTCTTAAATTCTTCTCTTTTCTACAGATAGGTGGGAAAGCACCAGTGTCTCATTTTTATTTCATTACCCTGTGTTTTTATTTTAGTTATTATTGGTGCGTGATCTGAAATAGTTATTGGGTACATATCATAACCTTTAATTAAATGCACATGTTTCTGTGAAATGTAAATTCTGTCTAGCCTAGCCCAGTTTTAGGTAGTACTGAGGTCACATCTTCTATGGCAAATATTTTCATACATTTCTTCTAAAATGTACCCTCCTTTGTTATATGTTCCCTTATGGGCCCTCCCAGAATACATCTTCACTCTTGTAAATCAAATTCTAGTCCCCACTTGTAAGTAATATTCACTGCTGAATGCTGATTATTTCTTCCAGAATTTTCTTAAGCTCCATTACAGCAGTTTTAGGTGAAATATAAATACATGCCAGTGTAATCCTCCTTCCTTTTCTGTAGCCCCTTAGTACTACAAAACTACCATTATTATGTTTTGTATCCTCTTCTATCACTATTGAAGCTCCTCTTGCAATTAATGCAAGTACTCCTTGTTTCCTTTGTCCCAGGTATTCCACTGAATAACCATCCTGAAAAAACTTTCTTTATCAAACTCCCATGTCTAGTTCTTTCCAAGTGTGTCTCATGTAGCACAGCTAATTGCACTCTGTATTTTTAATACAGTTCACTACTCTTTTTTTGTGTTTATATGTGATACCATTCACATTTAAAGACATTACATCATTGTCTTAAAAATGATTATTCCCACTTTTTATGTATAACAGCTTTTTTGTTAAATGTCTAGTTCCAGCTTTGTGTTACATGCATATGCTGTTTGGCAGGTTGATCTTTTATACAGTTGTTTCTTGTCATATCCATTTGAGTCTACATCACATCTTATAAAGCTTTGTGTTTTATTGAAAGCCCTCAAACAAAAAAAAAACAAACACACAACCAATACCCCTAAAATCTTTTAACTTAATAATCACACACAAATCTATGTACATCTTCAAGTATTGAAGTTTTAACCTCCTAATAAAACCAAATGTCCCAAACTGAAAGACATATTCACAGACTTGAGATAACCTAAAAGAAAGGCTATCCATGCTAAGATGCATGGTGTAGGTTGTGCTTCTACTAAGTACTTTTTGGTTTTGTCCTATATTGATAGCTCTCTCAACTGGGAAAATATTTGAATACTTTCAGAGAACATCATCTCTTAGCCATTTATGTCTACCAGTGTTAGTATGAGGGTATTCTTAGTAAATTAACGATAGTACATTAAGGTACAATAATATGCCTGAAAATATACAGTCAGGCATGTATGAATTTAGTTTCAGGGAAAGGCAATTCATTACAAAGAAAGATAAAGCATGAGGTGTACAGAAATATAGAATTTTCTTTCTCAAGGGAAACATGTATGTGCAATGGAATACTAGATAAAGAGGCACATACAAGACAAATGCTTGAAAATCAATGCTAAAGAGGCACAAAAAGCACTACAGGGTTTTGGTATTATTAGGAAATACTTCAGACACAGTCAGTGAAGTCAGTTAGTTTGGACTGACATTTTGAATATGTGTTATCTTTTGGACTTATATGTACAAGGGTCTCTACAATACAGATACTTGAGCCTGAGTACAGAAGATAGGTCAAATAAAGACTGTTTCATTTTATATTATTCAGGAAAATCAGAATATATGTGCACAGACTTTGGATATATTTGGCAGCACTGTTATTACTAACCAGCAATCTAGTATTTCTACAGACTGTTATTGTTTATCAGCACTATTAACAAATACAGTATTCGAATATTGTGAACATCTAATAAAGTCTTATAAACCAAGCTACAGTGTTTGCAGAATTTATTCTGTAAAGTACAAAAGACTTGGCCCATAAAGGAGAGATTGGCACTTGTTCAGCACAAGTTTGGGTAATTAACAGATACACATTTTCATTCCAGTCTCATTTCAGTTGTTTCCAGTTAATTCCAGTATACTACAGTCTTAACAATTGTTTCAATAGTGAGCCACTATGAGTGGGGTAAAACAGTTAAAGCAAGTCTTAAAACCCCATAGCAACCTTGCATCAGCAGTCAGACTATGCATGTTCTACAAAGCTGTCTACAGAGAAACAATGTTTCGTTCAAAAGAGACCTTATCAGCAGTGAAACTACATGTACCAGTGTTCATTCAAAACACTTCTTCAAACTTCAACAAATACAGCTGTAGTAAGTAGCCCTTTCAAGTACAGTTTCAAGTGCAGCACTCAACTTAACACTTTTTTCTAGTGTGTCATTAACTACAGAAAATGTTTCATAACAAATTTTTCAGCACCACACCAGTATTTTTCCAGACAGGAGACTGTGAACTCCAAACAGAATAAGGCCACAGCCAACAGCACTACAGTTACTCCTTACACAGCAGACCTTTAGGTAATAAACTTTACACAAATAATAGCCGAAGCAAACGATGTCCCTCTACATACAATTGCAGCTGTAAGTCAAATTACAGAGGACCAGCATTTACTTCAGAAAAAGCCTAAAGGAACATCAACAGACCAACACTAAATCAACAAACTTCAGCAGTGTTTCGTCAGAACATAAAAGACATTAACCAGTTAACAACTACGTACTTCACCATCTCCATAAACATTTAAGTTTCCAGAGTGACGTCACACA
The DNA here is from genome assembly GCF_019279795.1 of Protopterus annectens. Lineage (NCBI taxonomy): Eukaryota > Metazoa > Chordata > Ceratodontiformes > Protopteridae > Protopterus > Protopterus annectens. The sequence goes on from NC_056735.1 coordinate 1,865,727,095, forward strand.
GCCAATAAAGAAGAAAAATATTTAAAAAGCTACAGAAGACAGGACACATTCTTCCAGAATCATATAGTTATGTAAGACTTTATATACACTTTTTATTTAACAGCTCAAAAAAAATGAATTCATCAGTAAACCTCAGCTGCAAATCTTTTGTATAAACATGCCAAGCAATACTTCTACAGTTATGACACAAGTAAATGTTAGGTTTAAAGTTAAAAAATGGGTAAAGCAGTCTAAAAAAAACTGTGTTCCACAAATGTTCTTTTAAAGTTAAAGGTTATTAGTTCAGAAATGTTACATCTTTCCAGACACAAAAGGTTTAAATCACAGAAGCACACTGCAGCAGATTTGCAGACTGAGTTAGCTTCTATCAGTACAGTTTCAGACTTAAATAACACAAATTCTTGTGTAAATGCGACAGCATATGTAATTCAACATACAGAATTAAGGCACAGTACAATTTCAATTACAAATGATCAGAATGTAATAAATTCTTGTTTACATGTAATTCGAGGTATAGAGTTAAATCGCAATATGGCAAATATGGACATAAACATAATCAGTGTACAGAACATGCACATTTCCAGACCAAATACTTTTGTAATGTCTCAAGTTCACATTATTTCATATAGTTTCTTGTTTTCACAAGTGAGTGCGAATAGTGCAGATTTTCAGCTTATCTACTGTATAAAGGGTGTGGCAGTCCAGCACCAAACCAGAGCATTTATCTGTCACTGTTTAAGGTTAAAAGGAATAACAACATTTCATTCTTTACAGAAACATTCTGGAATATTGTACTGACTAATACAGAGAAATCAACTTCAGTTACAAATAGATCTTTATTAGAGGGCACTAATGCAGTTTTGTCAGGATTTAAAGAGTCAATGATTACAGCAGCTAACAGTTCAAAGTATAACAGCTCTGTACTAGGTATGGACATGTCATTAGAGTTATATGGTGTTTTAGATTTCAGAAACAAGATTTAATGTAAAAATAAACATGCTGCAGAATGTACACTAGTGCACACAGATGATACTTGTAAGAATTTGCATGCAGTAGTTTGTGCAAATGCACAGAATTTAAAGATTTGGTTACGATAGAAACATTCAGATTTATAAGTTAAAGATAAATTCCAGTTTGCTGATACAGCTAAACTGCTCAGAAAGACATATTGGGTCCGGCCAGTTAGAAAAAAAGGTAACCCTGCATTATCTATGTGGTGTAGGGGATACCAGAAATGACAGTCAAGTTAATTCACATAATAAAGGGTTTACAGTTACAGATTTGGCAAATTAATTTTTGTGTTACTGTTTTGTTTAGCAGTCATTGTTAAGAGCTTTGTATTAAAGTGTTGCAATGCATAAATAATATCTTAATACAGACAGAGACAAAAAAAGCATTCACAAATATTAAATGATGTTTTGCTTGTTTACAGAATGCAAAATTTAAAGTCAATGCTACTTTGTAAAAGTGACAGTACAGTCAAAAGTTCAGAAATCATGTAAGAAAAGAGTGTGTCACAAATATTATGTGTCATTAAAGCCACAGGTTCAACTCTTATGTTATAAACGGCAGACAAGTAAAGTTCCAGAATTAAATCAGTTCAACTCTAGGAATAAATGAGCATACTCTATAAAGAAACTTCATGTACTTGTATAGAGAACATACAAGTAAACTTTCAGATAAAGAAACTTATTATACTTGTATAAAAGACAGACAAGCAAACTTCCAGAATCAGATCAGTTTAAATCTGGTAATAAATGTGCCTATGTAATCGGTTTAAGATTGTATATATTTCATACAGAAATTGCAGTTTACCAAGCACACCAGACCAGATTACAGCCAGCTCTGCAAGCTGAATTAAAGACAGTACTGTATGCCATAAGGCAGTATGGTAAAAATTGATTTAATACAGTTTATGCAGTTACAGTTCTTACAATTTATCCAAGAAAATTGTAGACAGTAATAATTCATTTTTGTAGCATTCAGTAGTACTGAAAAGTTAAATGACTTCAGCTAAAGAAACAGCTATTATAAGACAGTGGGTGGAGTTTCACTCACAGAACAGTATGTTAAAATCTGAGGGTCATGACAGTAAATGTAAAAAGTTCAATAGTTAATATTAATTTTATATAGGTGTAGAAATGTACAGGGTTAGATTACTACTTTGTTTTTCCTGTCATAACCTCAAATAAAACTAATGTCACTGAGGTTTCAGTTTGATTTATAATAAAGTTACAGCCTTTTCATGTCACTTTAGTACATTATCAGTTTGCTTACAGACTTGCAAGAGTTTATTAGCAGCAAATGTTTATTTCATGCAGAAAAATATAAATAAAGTCAGGGTAACAAGCAGTTCTATCAGTTTATAATTGTTAAAGCTGCAAATGTTATTTTTAAGGACCTGATACTAAATACAGTCAAGAACTTTAGTTAGCCAGCTTTGCACAAGAGATGAAAGAATTGGACATTAAATCAGGCCTTCCAATACCTCATTAATGACTGGGACAATGCCGAGCTGTGGTGCAAGAGTCAAATGTCTGTGTGTTTCAGTTATTTCTTAGATGTTTGTTTAAAGTTAAAATGTATGAGTTAAAGCAAATATGTAAACGTTCTCATTTTTTCAGACAGTTATATAACAGTATTAGTTTTCAGTTTGTGTTTTTATCTATGTTCAGACAATACTGACAAAGCGGTATTAAGAGTTTAGTCTCCAGAATATAACATTAAAATATTTCAGTTTATTTTTATCTGTGTTCAGATAACACTGTCAAAAAAGGTATTAAGTATGTAGATGTTTTCAGATAACTGTACAACAGTACTAGTTTCCAGTTTATCTATGTCCAGACAATACTGACAGAAAAAGGTACTAATAATTTAGTTTCCAGAATATAACTTTACCATTTTTCAGTTATGCTTTTGTGTGTGTTTAGGTAACACTGGCAAAATATATTCCTTTAGTATTACTTTAGTTAGTTTCCAGATTATAACATTTATACACAGCTATTTTAGATGCCCAGTAATGTAAATTTCAGTCAAGATTCAGAATATGACATTCATACTCAGTTATGTGTTCAGTATAGTTCATTTCAGTTCAATTTCAGAATATAACATTAATCATCACATTATTCAGTCAGTTCTAAGGGTAAAGTTACAGAATTATTTGTAACAGGCTTATTACATCATACATTTGTACTATATCAGCATTTATATTATTCAGTCATTAGTTTTAAGGGTAGAGTGATAGAATCATTTGCACAGTCATCAGTTGAGGGTAAACTGACAGAATCATTTGCACAATCATTAGCTAAGGGTAAAGTGACATAATTATTTATAACAGGCTTATTAAGACAAGTTATCTAAAGAATAGGTGATAATTCAATATACTCAAGATATAACAGGGCAGGCTTAATTTAATTAATTTATAGACTAAAGTGCATTTTGTTGTACATTAGTCAGAAAGATAAAAGGACACTGACAGAGTATGCAAAGGTATAGATCTGAAATACAGAAAGCATAGGTTTTACTAAACTATTATAGCTCATAAATATTCACAGAATATTTCAGAGACAAATTTAGGAGACAGACATCTATAACAGCACATAGAAGTTAAAAAAGGTAAATAACATTATTAACAAATCTAGATGAAAATTTACATATGCTAGGTAATACAGTATATAGTAATTATGCCTCAAGACCAGTTATAAAGTTATCCCTTTAGTGCTGATTTCAGTTTATCTATCGAAAATAGCCATCATGCTTGATAGGCTATAAAATAAAAAAGAAAATGGACTAAACAGTACAATGTATAAAGATTTAAATCAATGGACAACAGAAAAAAGCTTTCATTTGCTATACGAGAGAGACATCATAGTACAATAAGGCACCAGTTCATAAGGTTAAAAAAACAGGCAATAGACAGTGTAATTGTATCATTACAGTATACAGACATAAGAAAACAAGTAGGCAGGGTTAACAATTCATACTCTGTCTAACAAATAAAGACTCACAGAGACAGGTTAAGGATGTGTATGGCATTTTCTCCATGCTATTTCTGAAACAGCAGGGTTAAAATAATTACCTGGCCTAATCAGCTTTAAAAGCCACAGAATTAAAAGAAACTGATTTTCAGAATAATGTGCCGGTTTTGAGTACATCACACATACATCATAACCTGCACCTGAAGACTCTAAAGACTATGGATGTAGGTACTATGGTAATTAAATCATAAAGTTAACAGACTTCAATCCAAACAGAATGTCACCTAGTGGTCAAAATTAAAATTACAAGTTTATTCATAGTTACAAAAAAAATGCAGTTACAATTAAACCATGAAGTAGAGACTACAATTCAATGAGGCCATAAATGTTCAAGTGACAATTGAAACTGCAAATTTATTATTAGTAGTAAGGTGGCATAAAACCTGTATATTAAAACCAGATTACAGTAGTACGCAATACATATAGACTAATTACAAAAGAAGGTCTCTGTAAATTTTATCAAGAACCTCAAGGGGAACTGTTAGATTGAGGGTATTCTTAGTTAATTAACTATAGTACATTAAGGTAGAATAGGCCTGAAAATATAGAGTCAGACATGTATCCATTTAGTTTCAGGGAAAGACAATTCATTAGAAAGGAAAGATAAAAAGCATGAGATATGCAGAAATACAGAATGTTCCTTTCTCAAGGGAAATATGTATGTGCAACAGAATGCTAGATAACAAGGCACATACAAGACAACACTTGAAAACCAAGGCCAAAGAGGTGCAAAAAGCATTACAAGGTTTTAGAGTTATTAGGAAATACTTCAGACACAGTCAGTGAAGTCAGTTTGGACTGACATACAGAAAATATTAAATATCCAGCATTTTTAGAATATGAGTTAGCTTTTGGATTTCTATGTAAAAGGGTCACTACAATACAGACACTCGAGCTTGAGTGCAGAAGACAAGTCAAATAAAGACTGTTTCAGTCTATGTTACTCAGGAAAATCAGAATATATGTACAGAAACTAGCACCATTATTACTAACCAGTATTTCTGCATTTCCACAGCCTCTGGTTACTGTGGCTGCTCTACCGGAGAAACTGGAAGGAACAGAAAGTATTAATTTTATGAAAGCACAAATAAATAACTGGACTGGTATTCCACAGCACGATATGTTAATTGAAAGGGCACACTGTGTGTATGCTCCAAACCTGGTCAAGAGAAAGCAGCCAACACCTGTATTAGTAAAGATGCAATCATACCAGCAGAAAGAGTCGATCATGACAAAACAGTAGCAGAAGGGCAATATATTAAAAATGGAGACAATAGTGTGTAAAATAACTATTCACTGTACACCAGGCAGAAGAGGAGCAAATTTATCCTAGCAATCAAAGAATGTTGAGAGGCAGGTGTGAGAGTCAAGCTGCTGTATCCAGCTGTCTATAGAATATTTTTTCTTGGAGTATTAAAGCCATTTTTTGATGCAGGACAGGATAAAGGGTAATTATAAAAGTTTATACAACAAAAAGTGAGCAACATAAGGGAACTCTGCTTATAATTCTTCAGATGGTAGGGCTCATAGAGAGACTTTGCCAAGGAAACCTTTTCCAATGCTCCAAAGGAAAATGCTTAAAAGGCAGAAAAAAGCATAGGGGTTGACTAGAATACACAGCAGTACCTTGAAATTGAATCAGAATCTGGGTTTGGGAGATGGAGATGAACAGGAAGAAGACCGGCAACACTGTCACATTTGTGAAATATGATTTTACATGAAAAAGTGGCCTAGAAAGATTGGATTTTTTAAATTGGTTAATCTTGTTGGGGGACTGACAGGCATATGTCATATTTCATGTCATTAATGTTTGGAAGACACTAAAAGGAAAAAAAAAAAGGAAGAGAGGGTGGAAAAGTAACAGCAAGGAAAACAGGTTTTGTTTTTAACAGTGGTTGTATAAAACATTTTGTGATATAGCAAAGTATTTTCAGTGATTTTTGTCTGTCAAACACATTAAAGTTAACAGGAGTATTTTTGTCTCTCTTTTGTTTTAAGAAATATAGGCATTACAGTGGAAGAGAGAAGAAAGGTTAGAAAAAGTGCATTTAAGTCAATATGTTATAATTTTGGACTGTTGCGGAGACAGTGTGCAAAAGTGCAATGATTATAATACATTTAGAAGTGAAATGTTTTCTTTCACTTTTGTATAGCTAAATGCCTGAATTAATCCCCATGGCTTAATCTAATGACATTTTTTGTGAATGCAAGTGGGTTTCCAAAAAATGAGAGACCGCAATATAATAAATAGTTTTCTTTTTGTGAATAAATGTTCAGTGCCATTTGAAAAATCTGGGTCTTATGTTTCTATGGAAACAAGCTGACTAAAGGGGAAGGCAATACAGTGGTCTGGACACTGTTTATTGAAAGAAATTAAACATTAACTGGCACAAGGGCAATCAGTTCAATTAAAAAAAAGGTTGAAATTATTAGAAATGAATAAGATGTAGCAGCCTTCCTAGAAAATAAATACTTTGTTTTATTTAAAGATAGCCAATGTATATTTGTTAAGGCTAAAAATTAAGGTTTTCTGAAAACATATGAGTTGTTTTTTTTTTTTCACATCTGGGATGGGAATAAAAATAAGACAAGAACAGACAGCAATTACTGTAAGTAGGAGGGCAAGCTGTAGCATGCATCTTAGCATGGATAACCTTAACTTTAGTTTAAGTTTTGCCTGTGTAAGCAACTGTCAATTTGGGACAATTGTTCCTATCTGAAGGCTAAACTTCAATACCTGAAGAAATACATAGTTTTGTGTGTATGTTTTAAGTTAATAGGTTAGGGGGTATTCTGGAGTGTGTTTGTTTTATTTGTTTAAGGGTTTTAATTAAAACAAAAGGTTTTGGAAAATGTGACATGGATGCAAATGGAGATGACAAAAAACTGTATAAAATATAAACTTGGCAAACATTAGTCAGTGCATGTAACACAAAAGCTGAAAATAGACATTTAAAAAGTTGTCATATATAATATATGGAAATAATAACTTAACATAATGGATACACTAAGTATATTATTTTGGAATATGAATACCCTCACAGATATAGACAAAGAGGAAAGAGTATTAAATTATATTAAGAAATGCAGAGTGCAAATAGCAATGCTACAGGAGATACACTTGGAAAGAATTGGGCATGTGAATTTAATAAAGAAAGGATTTCAGTATCAATATTCAGCTGAGTATCAGGGACAAAGGAAAAGTGAAGTACTTATACTAATTGTAAGAGGAGCTCCAATAGTGATAGAAATGTGAAAAAAAAGATTGTGATGGCAGATTTGTGTTGTAAGGGGCTACTGGCAAGGGAGGAGCATTACACTGGCATGCATTATATTCCACCTAAAACTGCTATTATGGAGCTTAAGAAACTCTGGGACTTGACTGTGTCATTTGCTTCACCGGAAGATTGTGATAATGATGGAGGAGCGTATCCTCCATTACCTCCTGCCCAAGATCCAGCTGCTCATGAGGATAGACTTTGGAGAACAACCAGCCAAATGAATGGGCTTTCAGACGACAGGAAAAGGAGTAGATACTGACAGGGACAATACAATGACACTGATGGACAGTCGAAACAACATCATAAGAAAGGTGGATGGCAATGAATGTGGACAATATGTTAATGTTTTTGATAAAGACAGTTATTATTTGGGTACATACGTATTATCGCAACCACAGTCTAAATGACTCACTATGCAGTTCAGCATGGTACAGATAGGCAAACAGCATGACAGAAACTAAAAGTGCTACAGTGTTACGGAGTGAGCAGGCTGTATAATTTGCAGAAAGTAGTAGAAGTACCACATTTAAACATGTAAGGCTGAGAGCGTTTTGGTCACACCCTTTTCAAGTCATACAGGTCCCTGGTTGCTTGACAGTAGCATACACATTGAGCATTTGGGCCTTCCTGGTTGAAAATACGTCCTTATGCCTCATTACTGTAGCGTGCCGCCAATTTTCAATTACTTTTCTTGGCTTTTCTATAGTGCTTAACACTGAAATATTTGGTACCATTTCAGTTTCTATGCTATCCAACCACGCCTAACAATGCAGCGGCATGGCTGCTGAGGTTATTCACTTGCTGCCCGTGGTAAGAAATCTGGCATGCACTCAGGGCTTGGAAAATGGTTGACTGCTTCTTCTGTCATGGAAGTGTTACCGCAATTGCTGTGAAAATACATTTAAAACATTTGTTTTCCTTTGCAGCTTCACGCAAAAAGTATTCTGCTCGGTTACATTCAAGCTGCAAGAGAAAACACTGTTTTCAATAATTTTTGACAGCCATCACAGTGACATTTACAGCACAGAAGAAGAAACAATCAACTAATTACTTCCATCGTCTTCCGAATCACCTCCTAATGTAATTACTCTTGTAAAGAGTACATCCTAAAAAGTTGGATTTTGTTACCCAGATAAAATGAAAGCTTGAAGGAAAAGATAGCAACAGTCACTCAGCTCAGCTGGAATGTGGTTGCGATAATGTCTGCCTATCTGTACTATTCCGAACTGCATAGTGAATCATTTAGACTGTGGTTGCGATAATACACAAGGACCATTATTTGATTATTAATATCTCTGATTGTACTTTGTCAGACTCCTTGGAGTCAGTGTTAAATTTAGGTTTGAAATTTGTGCCAACGATCCTTCCTCACCTGCATAATTTAAAATGTAAAGTTTTTTGATTAATATGCAAATTACATCTTGCATGTTATTCTTCTCAGTCAGAACAAGTGGGGAAGTTTTGAGCATTGGCTCAGATGATACTTTCCACTCATGTGTTTCTGATGTTAACAAGTGGAACAAAGTTCAACCTACTGCTATCTTACTATTTTTTGGATCTTCTAGTATAAATTATATGAGCGCTTTTATACCCCCATTTGAGAATGAAATAAAACTATTCAGCAATTTTCAGCTGCTTTGAATTTTTCTATTCTATCTATTTTCTATTAAGTCATTAGTATTTTTCAAATATAAATGTGGCATTAAATAAAACTTCTCATTGAAAGAGTGGCAAGCTTTAAGAATGTAAGTGAGGATTGTGAACTGGTAATTAAGCCCTCAAATAAGGGCAACAGAATTGTAGTTATGAATTTTAAACAATATATGGAAATGTGTTAAATTATTCATTGGTTTATGAAAGATGTGATATTACTGCCTATAAGGAAGCCCTTGATAACTTTTAGTTATGTACTTACCATAACTTTAGATGTTTGGGATCCATCTCGCCTACATTCTGTACTGATGGGTTCGGAGCCGATCCTCGGCTCCGACTCAGCACGCTATGCAATAGAGCGAAGTCTCTAATTGGCTGAGCTATTCTATATCCCAGGATGCACCACCACCAATTCCCCAGATCTTGTTTGTCCGCACACATGCACCCACACATGCACTGTTGATATAACATTGCCAGATGTTTCAAGATGAAATGGTCGAACTCGAACCGTCCGGTCTCTTCTGATCTCCAAGGCAGGGGGAAGGAGGGTGGGTATTAGGAATGTAGGCGAGATGGATCCCAAACATCTAAAGTTATGGTAAGTACATAACTAAAAGATGTTATGTGATCCTATCTCGCCTACATTCTGTACTGATGGGACAGCGTCCCTAGCACCTGATTCCTGGGTGGCTCACTGGAAAACACTCCTGAGAACTGTGGAACCGAAGGAAGCTCGCCCCCGAGATGCCACATCCAATTTGTAATGAGAAATAAAGGTGTGAGGAGAGGACCAGGTAGCTGCAGCACAAATGTCACTAATGGCAAGCTTAGCATGAAATGCTGTTGAAGTAGTCATAGCCCTTGTAGAATGAGCCTTCACAGTGGTTGTAAGCTCTCTATTAGAAAGACAATAAATATGACTGATACAGTCTCTGATCCACTTGGCAATAGTGACCTTCTTGACGGCTTTGCCCAATTTATTGTCTGAAAAAGACACAAACAACTGATCTGTTTTCCGTGTTTGTTGCATCCTATCCAAGTAGAAACGCCATTGTCTGTGGACATCCAATGAATGGAAGATATATTCTGCTCTGTCTGAGTAATTGTGGAAGAAAACTGGAAGTTCTAAAGACTGTTGAAGACAGAAACTCGAACAAACTTTGGGAACAAAAGATGGATTAGGCCTAAGGGATACTCTATCCTTGTGAAAAACCAGGTACGGCAGGTTGACACATAGGGCTTGGAGTTCCGAGACTCTTCTGGCTGATGTAATAGCCACCAAAAAAGCGGTCTTCCAGGAAAGAAATTTCAAGTCAGAAGTTGCTGCCGGTTCGAAGGGGGAAGAGGTTAAGGCACCCAATACGAAACTGAGATCCCATGGTGGAGCAGGATGAGAAACTGGAGGACGTAGCAGCCCAGCACCTTTCATGAAGGCTTTACACAACTTATTGCTCATCAAAGGTGGGTCTATGCTTGCATGGAAATTAGAAATAGCTGCTAATTGAACTTTAATGGTAGAGACTGAAGAACCTTGATTGAATAGGGAAGCTAAGAATTTCAAAACGTCCACCACCAGGGCAGTAATGGGATCTACACCTCGGAGTTGGGCCCAAATGGCGAATCTCTTCCACTTACTATTATACATTTTCTTAGTCGAATTCTTGTGGGCTGAGGACAAGATATGTATAACTTCTGAGTCTAAAACCTGGTTCCTGACTATGGTCGGAAGTGGAGGAGCCAAGCTGTTAACTTCAGTGAGTGAAGGGACTGGTGAAGTTGTCCCGACTGGTGGATCAAGAGATCTGGAACCTGGTCCAGGAACCATGGACCGTACAGTGCGTATTTCCGAAGAAACGGCAGCCAGACTTGACGAGGCCAGTATGGGGCAACTAAAATCATCTTGCACTGCAAGTGAACAGCCTTTTGGATCACCCTGGGGAGGAGGGGAACCGGAGGAAAGGCGTACAGTAAGCCGGTGGGCCAAGCTTGGACTAGGGCGTCCTTGGGAAACCTCCCCAGACCGGGGGAAAGAGAAAAGAACCGTAGACATTTCGTGTTGAGGGGAGTTGCAAAGAGGTCGCAACAAGGAGTTCCCCATTTTCTGAAGATCTGAGAAGCTACTCTGTCATTCAGAGACCACTCGTGCGGGGAGAGAATGGTTCTGCTCAGTCTGTCGGCTATCACATTGGATCTCCCCGGAATATGTGTTGCTACCAAGAAACGGTTGGTTGCAATAGCCCAATTCCATACTCTCATGGCCTCTCTGCAAAGAGGGTAGGACCTGGTCCCTCCCTGCTTGTTCAGGTACCAGACTACTGACATGTTGTCGGACTGAACGGCAATCATACCTTGGGGGAGGTAGCAGTGAAGTGCTTGAAGCGAGAGAAGCACCGCCCTCATTTCCAGTATGTTGATGTGTAGGGAAGTCTCGCCGGGGTGCCACTTGCCTAGAACTGACCTGCCCAGGTAATGTCCCCCCCACCCCGTCTGGGAGGCGTCCGTAGTCAAAGTGGCCACTGGAGGAGGAGGAACGAAAGGTCGCCCCTAATCCAGGTTGGACGAGGTAAGCCACCAATGGAGGTCCTGTTTGCACTTCTCCGTAATTATAATTTGGTGGCTGAGAGGAAGTTCCTGATACGATCACTGGACCGACAGGAGCCACTGGAGAATCCTCATGTGTAATCTTGCTAAGGGGACCAGGAGAACGGTAGCCGACATAGAACCCAACAGTTGTAGAACCATCCTTGCTGGGGCTCGGCGTTTGAGGAGCAATGCTCGGACTTGAGATTGTAACGTTTCTATTCTTTCTGTAGGAAGATAGACCCGCATTTGCCTTGAGTCTATGTCTACCCCGATAAACCGTATAAGCTGAGATGGCAGCAACACAGACTTTGCCCAATTGAAGGTGATTCCTAGGGAGGTTCCTAGAGATATAGTGGCTGCTAGGTTCTGTAATAGTAGATGCCTGGAGGTGGCAGTTAGGAGCCAATCGTCTAGATACGGAAACACCTGGAATCCTAGACTCCTCAGGTGAGCAGTCACACCGCCAAACATTTGGTGAACACCCTGGGGGCTGTGGTGAGACCAAAGGGCAGTGCGCAGAACTGGAAATGACTGTCTCCCAGGCTGAAGCGCAGATGTCTCCTGGACGCCTGATCTACCAGAATGTGATAATAGGCATCCTTGAGATCTATGGAGCACATCCAAACACCTTTCTCCAGTAGCGGGAGAATGGATTGTAAGGTGACCATCCGGAACTTGGACTTCTTGACTGATCGATTCAGGTTGCTGAGATCCAAAATGGGCCTCAAGTCCCCGGTCTTTTTTGGCACTAAAAAGAATTTTGAGTAAGTCCCTAATCCGGTCTGGTCTACGGGGACCAGTTGGATGACTCCTTTTTGAAGCAGCTTTGAAACTTTGACGGCTGCCATATCCCGTTGACTGGGTGGGGGGTCCGGGATTTTCCTGGATGGAGGGGGGGGTGTGAAAAGGGGATGACGTAACCTCCGGCGTTGATTCGGAGCACCCATTGGTCCTGAGTGATACTCTCCCAGGCCTTTAGGTGCCTCGAAAAACAACCCCGACTGGCTCCGGAGCTGCACAGTCGGGCAATCCTTCAGGGATGCTGAGAGGTTTAAGAGCCACGAAAGGACTCGCGGTCTCCAGTGTTGCGGGGGCCTCTGCCGCCTCTGGGGCGGCGTCTTCCGGAAAAATTTCCCCCTACTCTGCCTCTAGAGGGGGGATCATCCTGCTGTGAGGGGTAATTCTTCTGAGATTTACGGAACCACATTTTCCCTCCTCTTTTAGCCTTGGGATAAGGCCGAAAGGGAGAGGAAAACCGTGCTCCTACGGCAGTCAAAGTTTTACCCTCTTGCTCACAGCGGGTCAAGGTGTCCTTTACCTTGGGTCCGAACAAAGAGGACCCATCAAAGGGAGCGTCAGCAAAGGAAGACTTGAAGGTGTCCGCAAAATGACACAGGCGGAGCCAGGCTTGTCTCCGTAGAGCAACACCTGTACCCGCCGCTCTACTCGCCCCCTCGGCTGCATACGAAATGAGCCTCATGGACGAGTTCGATATCGACGACAGGGTAGCCAACTGAGAGCTAACCGTCTGGGCTAACTGCTCAGGTAGGTTACCAGAGAGGGTATCTGAAAGTTCCTTGATCAGGTCCCTCTGAAGTCTAGTGAAGTGCGTGAGGTAATTCAGAGACCTTAATGTAAAGGCCGCTGAAGAAAGGGTGCGCTTCCCGTACCGGTCCATGCTCCTAGACTCCTTATTAGGGGGATGGACGGACATTGAAGCCTCTGCCACATCTTGCTGGGTAGCAGACGCCACCACCATAGCATCTACAGCCACACCCTTGGTGAGAAATTCCTTTTCCGGGGGCGCTGACAAAAATTTGTTAGGGCGAGCAGGCACCGGTTCCACAGAATCTGGATGTTCCCACGCCCTTCGAGAGATCAAATCCAGGAGCTCATCGAAGGGCGGAGACACCCAGGAGGCGGAGGGCTGAGCCCCGAAGGTCTTCAGGAACACCGACTCGTCAGAGGAAGGGGGTTTGGTCTGCCAGCCGCCTCGTTGCTTTAGGACTTCCAGGATGTCCGCAAAGGAGACATTATCCGAGGACGACTTGGGGGACCCTTCCGCATCATCAAGATCGGTGTCAGAGGTGATAGACTCGTCAGGGGAGTCGACGTGCTTCCTCTTGCACTGTTTTTTTCTTGGGGGTTCCTCCGAAGACTCTTCAGAGGGACCTCCAGGAAGAGGGGGACCCCCAATGGGGGTGACCTCAGGCCCCAGGGCTCCGCTGTCTTGAGACAGGGGGACTACAAAAGACCCAGTTCTCCATGCCTAGGGAAGGTGCCGGGGAGACGGTGGAGGTAGCCAAAGACGATTTTGGCCAAGGCACTCCTCATGGCTTTAAAGGCCGGACCCCCAGAATCCTGGGAAGGTCCGACCCCCAAAGCCATAACAGCAGACGGCACTCCCGCAGCCGACGCACTGAGAGAGAGAGGCTCGAAACCGAAAACATCGGTCCCAAAGCGTCACCCCCGGGGCCGACCGAAGAGGTCCGTGTTCCGAACTCCGACCCAAAGGCTGGAGTAGGAGTAAGGGTCAGAGCCGACCCGGACACCTCCATCGGCTCCACCAGCACCGACTCCATCGGTGCAGAGGCTGTTGGAGGAGGAACCAAGGCTAAAGGGTGGACCATCGGCTCCGAAGCCGACTGGGCTGGAGCCGAAACTAACTTTTTGAAGACTGGAGACTGAAACAGCCTTTGGAGCACCCTGTCAATGTCCGAATCTGACATCTTGGAAGATCGGGAGAGATCGAACTGGTCCGACTAGACTTCTCCACCGGCTCCGAAGGACTGGGGGACCGGCTCCGAATTGTCTCGATCAAGATCGGTGCCGAAGGAGACTCCATTGTAATTTCCCTCGGTGCCGAAGAGGACTTCGGCGCCGAAGGGGAAGAGTCTGAGCGAGCAACCCTCATCGGCTCCGAAATCAGCAGAGCCGATGAAGATGACCCGCCTCTCGAAGCTCCAGCCATCGGCTCCGAAGCCAGAGGAGTCGAGGCTGGAGGCATCGAGGCAGACCGTTCCGCCCTCGGCTCCGAAGTCCGTGGAGCCGATGGAGAAGCCTGCCTAGATTTCTTAGTGGTCAGTTCCGACGGGCTGGTCGGAGCCGACGGCTTCTTTTTCTTAGAGAAAGAAGAAGAGGAAGATAAGGCCTCTTCAAAAGTAGGCTTAATAAGTCCTTTTAAGATCAGTTTATTTTTCCTCTCTTGGAGGACTCGAGAGGAAAAAGCGTGACACACTACAAGACTCCTGAAGGTGTTTGGGTCCTAAACAGTACATGCAAAGGGAATGATCGTCCATTATAGACATTTTGTAATTGCATCTAGTGCATTTTTTAAATCCAGAGGGTCTGTGTTCTTTTGACATACTGCCCAACAGTTAGAAAAAAAACACAATAATCAGAACAAACACACTTACAGTAAATATTAGTTAACTAAAGGGTATTGTCCACACAACAGGAGGGCCAAGAACCCTCTAACTAAAAACGGGAACTTGATCAACTCACAAACACTACACACAAAAAAGGCTACTCACGCACGAGGGGAAGGCCCCTCTAACTTAAACAGAAACCTTTCCCTGAAAAAAAAAAAAAAAAAAAAAAATATTTTACCACAAAAAAGTTCAAAAAAAACGAACTCATACACAACGATAGCTGTTAAAACAGCTTTCGGTTAAGTTTAAGAATTTTCCTGACAGAAAAAACCTAATAAAGAAAGCACTTAGCTCAGCCAAGCTCGAGACCACGTCCTTGCTTTGTAAGCGGCAAACGAGATCTGGGGAATTGGTGGTGGTGTATCCTGGGATATAGAATGGCTCAGCCAATTAGAGACTTCACTCTATTGCATAGCGTGCTGAGTCGGAGCCGAGGATAGGCTCCGAACCCATCAGTACAGAATGTAGGCAAGATAGGATCACATAACATCTATCAGTTACTGTTGCAAAAGGGCTACAGGCTAGGTTACTTAACCAAAATGATATGGATAGGAAATGTGCTGTACAGGGATGTGATCTAGTTACATTTTATTGCTTGCCTAAAGTTCATAAGGGTCTAGATAATTTAAAAGGGAGGCCTATTGTTTCTGCTTGTAGATATTTCCTTCATAATATTGGTGTGTTTTTACACCAAAACTCGTTTTCATTTGTTAAACAAAACCCCATTTCATATTAGAGGCACCCAGGATTTTATAAATAAAATTTCTGATTTGAAATGGGAGGAGGGTATGTATTGGGTGGTAATAGATGTACAGAGTTTATATACTAATATATAACACTATCATGGTATTCAGTCCATACAATATTTTCTTGGTGATACTCTGTTATCATGTTTTATTGCTGAATTGGTTAAATTTTGTTTGGAAAATATTTTTTTTTTGTTTTTAATAACGAATTGTTTCATCAAATTCAGCGGACAGCCATGGGAGCACCCTTTTCCCCCATGTATGCCAATTTAACAATGTCTTTTTTTTTTTAATCGAATGCATATTTGTTTTATTTATTTTTTATTTTACATTTGTTTACCGGGATAGTCCGACTGGACACAGGTCCATTTACAGCGGAGGCCTGGGGAGAAAAGCTCCGTAACAGTAACAAAGTAGTTTACATGCTTAATACAATTTCAACAAAAATTGTTTGTAGAACATGCAGTGAAATATTTTCGATATATAGGTGACTTAATTTTTTTTGTAAAGGGGGTTTGGGTGAAGTGGATGAATCTATAAAATCCTTGCATAGCAATAGGTTTAATTTTAAATCTGACAGATTGCAGTTAAATAGTAAAGTTAGTTTTTTTAGATTTGAACTTGAGAGGGTTGGATGACGGCTCTGTGGTTCCTTCAGTTTGTAGAAAAATTGGAAAAATTTTTATATGGTACTAGTTGTCATCCTCCCCACTTAATTACTTCCCTGCCATATGGTGAATTTCTTCATTTGAGTAAACTTTGTAATACTGATGTGGACTTTGATAAGGAAGTGTGATACACAGTTAAAACGTTTAATTCAGAGGGGGTATGATAGGAATGAGGTTATAAATGCCTTGGATAGAGTAATTAGTAAAATAATGGGAAAGATATAATTTATAAAGGTGCTCCTAGGGAAGTGGCTAAAGATGAAATGGGGGGGCTTCCCCCCTTTTTGAATATGATAACTGGAGATCTTGGGATATCAGTGAACAAAGTAGTGGTAAAAGGGGTATTTATTTTGTTACAATTTTCAATGTTCGTATCAGTAGAATTATAAGACTTTTGCATTATTATTGGCCAATGCTGTTTAAAGATGGTGAGCTGGCCAAAATTTTACAGAGGAAATTTTTGGTATCATATAAGAAGGGGCGAAGTACAGCTGACATTGTGGTTCATAATAAATTTAGACCACCAAATGCTAAGGATTGAAAGTTACTCCCTTCTAGGAAAGGGACTGTTCCGTGTGGAAAGTGTTCCATTTGTACTCATGTGGTTAGTACTTTTTCTAAAATTAATGGAGTCAGTTTTAGCCCAAATCACTGTTTTTCACATAATACTGTTGGCATTACTTATATTTTAAAGTGATCATGTGAGGAAATTTTATGTTGGGGAAAGTCAAAGAATGTTCAAGATGAGGTTTCAGGAGCATATTAGGGATATAAAAATAAATGATGTGACAATCCTTTAGTAGTGCATTTTAGAAATCATCATTGTACTGATGACTTTGTAAAGTCTGTGTTTTAGAACAAAGTAATGTATATATGGGGGACTGGTCTCCATGAAAGATAAACTATTGCACGAAGAAGCTATGTTTATTTTAAAGTAAGATATACTGGCCCCGAAAGGGTTAAACACATATTTTAATTGTAAGTATTAAATTAATTAATTGACTTTTCTAGTGTGTCAGTTGTTTTATTGGTTACAGTATATATTATGTGTTTTTGATATATGTGTACTCCTTGAAGGCATTTGCCAAGGCGGTAGAGGTGAATAAAGCTTCCTTGTATCTGTGGCTTGTATTTTTCATTTTGGTGTGGTGGCTTTGTATAAAAGATCAACTTGGCAAACATTAGTCGGTGCATGTAACACAAAAGCTAAAAATAGAAGCAAATTACATGGAACAAAATGGAAATTGTGGAAACAATACATGCAGAATAATGTTTTGGAGGAGAGGGGTTTGAGGTAAGCCAGGAACCGATCATTTTATGTATTGCTGGATTGCTGAACATTGTATAAAAATATAAGTGATGTCTAATTTTTGTAACTGTGAACATGTTAACATGGTTTGTTTTATTTTATATAAATGTATGTTGAAATTCGATATACATATTGCTCAAGCTATCAAAAAAGTCCACATCAAACTAGGCACCCTGTAGAGGGCCAAACCATTCCTAACTCCCAATGCCAGGCAAGCCACTGCTCGCTCATGTCTGCTATCCACCCTTCTGTATGGTTCTCTCATATACACAAACCTTTGAAAAATCAGACCTCAATAACCTAGAATCATGTTACAATAAGATTGCTAAATATGCCGCTAATCAACCACACAGATTTCACCACTGTTCTACTTTCTCACAGTTAAAATGGCTAGTGCTCCCCAACCTTTTATCATTTAATTAACTAGCCCTACGCCACAAAATAATCCATCATCTCAGTGACTGCCCTGCTATCTCATACTTAGTCCAACCTAGTACTAATCTTAGAGCTCTCAGATCTTCTAACAAACATTTACTAAAGGTTTCTAACTCCCATAACTATCATGGTGACTCCCTCTATTCACATAAAATTGCCAAACTCTGGAACACTCTTCCAAAGGCAATAGCAGAAAACCCTAGCCACAATCAGTTCAAATCACTCCTAGAGGAACATCTTACGAGTCATTGGCTGTGCCCTTGTCACTCTACAGGATGATTATCTGCTATCTTAATTTGTTTTAGTATATAAAAGTCCCCCTACACTTACATTGTACTATTGCTTGAAACATACTACTGTCTGTTTTTCTACTGATTGTATTGTACTATTACCTGTCTTGTTTTAATGCTTGTATTGTTAATCTGGACTACTGTGGAGCTTTTCTCCCCGGGTCTCCACTGAAAATGGGGCACTGGCCCAGTCAGATACTACCTGGTTAACAAAGGTAATAAATAAAAATAAATGTTTGCCTATGTCTTAAATAATACTTCAATAAATGTGTTTAAAAAATGTGACCATAATAAATAAAATAAGAGCACTATATGCTTATGCTGTTTCATAACAGCCACTTCTCAACCTCAATGTAATTTCATTTTTATTTATCCAGCTTTCCTTTTTTTCCAATGACTTATTTGTTCAAATGTTAGCTCTACTACAAAAGTAGGACATAATGAAAAAAAAATACTAAAACGTACAGTACACAGTGCAATATGCACAGATAAGTTTATGTCACTGTTAGACAGAGGCACAGTATACTAACCTCGAAAAAGGGCATAGCAAAATTCATTTAAAATGGGTGGCGAAAGCCAAACACACTCTGGCTAGGCTTATAAATGCCCTAGGGCAGATATCCTAGTATGAACCTATGAACCTATGACATGACCTTATGTGTAATAAAATATATGTGGTGACATTCTGAA
Organism: Protopterus annectens; assembly: GCF_019279795.1. Taxonomy (NCBI): domain Eukaryota; kingdom Metazoa; phylum Chordata; order Ceratodontiformes; family Protopteridae; genus Protopterus; species Protopterus annectens. Next base: position 1,865,746,218 of record NC_056735.1, read on the forward strand.
GAGTGCAATGGATTTTCCCAGCATACACTGGCTGGAATATGGGGAAAAGACTGAGGTGTGTGTGTGTGTGTGTGTGTGTGTGTTTGTGTGCGCGTGTGTGGAGTGTATATTTGTGAGTGTTGATTAATGGCACACAACAAATCTTAAGTTTATTTTAGGTACCAAAATTCAAACAATTAAATAGCCAGGCTAACCTACCCCTACCTACACTGCGTAGTTACTTTGTTACTGAAGTTGCTTTTTTGAGGGCGAAAGTTGTTGCTTGGTTTGCTTGCCTAGGGCCCTCAACTTCTGCAACTTGAGTTGTTTCTTGTTTGAGCATTTGGACAGTCTCTAATGTATGAAAAGCTGGATGTGTAGCAAAACACACTACCTGCATTTTACATTGCAACTTTTTTCCTCCCAAGAAATAATGTAAAAGAAAAATATGTTGTAGCCAAGTTTCAGTTCTGGCAAGTAATGTGAAACTGGTCATCAAAAGTACTTTTTGTAAGTATAAAGTAATCTTTTACCACAATGTAAGCTCCCTTCCTAGTTGCCAGTAAATGTTTAACATTTTGCCCATTTATTCCACCTTATGAGAGGGAGTGTTGTGTAGTGTTGCATATTTTGAAAATGAAAATTGATTATGGCTGAAGTTTCTTTAATTTATTGACATTTGTTTACCAGGAAACTAAGACTGGGTCTTAATTACCCATTTTCAGTGGAGGCCCAGGGAGAAAAGCTCCAAAGAGTTAAATAACATCAAATAAAACACTACTACAAATGTAATTAAAAAAGCATACATACATACAGTTAGATGGTGGAATACACAGTACACAATAAAGCATGAGGAGATACCAGTGATGTAAAATTAAAAGAAATGAAAAAATGCTGACTAAATATGACAATATATGTATACAGAAGTATCAGAAATATAGTCTACTATGCTATGGAAAAAAAAATACAAGTCCACCCTAGGAGTGTGGTGAGGGAAGGTATTGAAAGGTATAGACAGTGTGATAACAGGTTAGGCTAGTATAAATGTAAAGTATTTGTTAATACAGATCATACAGGTGAGGTGCATGGGCACAGCCATGAGTTCGTTAGAAATTCTTTGAGAGAGGACTTAAATACACGAAGGCTAGATTCAGATCAAATTTGGGATATAATTCCATAGTTTGGATATGCAGTACAAGTATAAACTTTACCCCATTCTTTTTTTTTTTTGGTTTACAGATTTCAAACAGATTTTTGTCTTGAGAGGGCACAGGGCAAGTAAGGAGACCGTGATGAAGTACTGAGAAGATAGAAGAGCAGGTAGTGCGATTATGTAGTATTTTATGGGTTAGAAGAAGTTGCATATGGGCTAGCCGATGTGGCAGTTTTAACCAGTTGAGAGCAACTAATACAGACCTATGACAAGCTTTAATAAGGTTAGCTGCAAATTTAGCTGCCTTATTATAGTACTGCTCCAGTTGCAATTTAAGAGACATCTGGATGTAAGTCGAAACAGGTGAGCCATAGAGAAAGAGGGCAAAAGATACGTATTAGCTAGGGTGATCCTACTAAAAGGAGTAAAGCATTTTTTTTGCTCTATATAGTACACCTAGTTTTTGATGAGTTATTTTAATATAGTTTTGTATTTGAAGATCAAACTTTAAGTTGTCATCTATGGTAACTCCAAGCAATTTGGTATGGGTAACTACTTCAATAGCTGTATTGTTTAAGTGCTAAATTGGAAGTTACTTTTAGCACTAGCATGGGACTTTGGAAAAACAACAATAGTTTAGTCTTTTGAGGAATTAAGTAAAAGTTGGTTTTGAAGTAACCACAGTTCAAATGAGTTGAAGTTATCTTGTGTCATGGATTGCAGCTGTAGTGAGTTGTCAGATGAGATGATGAGAAGATAACAGCTGAGTCATCTGCATACTAAATAAGGCAAGCTTGTTGATAGGAGGTATACAGGTTATTGATGAAAATGTTAAAGAGCACGGGACCGAGAATAGAGCATTAAAGAACACCCGTTTTAACTAGGAGAAAAGGACTGAAAGAAAAGAGCCATTTCACAGATTGATATCTTTAAGATAGGTAGTTAGAAAACCATAGATTTGGTTTGGAAAGGACCAGGGAGGACATTTGAGACAGAAGTTTCTCATGTGACACTATCAAAGGCTTTTGAGAGATCTAGAAAAACAAGTGAAATAAATTTTACTTGGTCTTTAGTCTTATTATTGCTGATGGAAAAGTTGAGGAGAGCTGTGGTGGTGCTATAGCCTGGTCAGAAACCTTGTTGTGTTGGGGTTAGAAAATCATTTGTCAAGAGGTACTGAACGAGCTGGTTATGAAATCACTTTCACAGCATCTTGGAAAGGGGGACAGGATGGCAATTGGTCATTGGTTTGAGATTTCAGAGGAGTTACTTCATTTATGGAGGGGTAACATGAAGAATTTTTTCCACAGGGCAGGAAAATAAGAGTCATAAATAGATCAGTTAATGAGAAATGAGACTCAGTATGCTATAGAGTCTGCAGCGAGCTTAAGGTACTTAGCAGGGAGATTATCAGCAGAAGGAGAACAGGGTTCAAGTTTCTTTAGTAACCATTTAACATATGATGTGGTGACAGGTTGGAGATTAAAGGCATGGATATCAGGACCATGAGAGTTTTAGGTAGATTAAATGGTTGGGCAGAGCTGCAGGAAAGAGGGGCTAAGATGTTGATGAAGAAAGTGTTAAATTTGATTGCTGTTTCTGAGGGGAATAAGTCTGGACAGGGTTAGGTGTGTGTGTAGAATAACAGGTGTGTTGTACCTTTAAGAAGCATTTCCAAGATCTGTGTGTGCATATAAATACCAAGCACATGTTAGCTTTAGTGCCATTTTGAAGGTGCATCCAGAATGTTAACACCTGTGCATGATTGCTAATCTGTTTATAAGTTAAAGTTATTTAACCTCATTTATAATGTGTTTATATACAATAAAGCTGCTTGAACAAGAACCCACGATGCTTGCTTGTTTTATCATGACCTGGTGAGCGACATGGTGTCATAACCGGGATGGCAAAAACTATTCTTCAGAGCCATGAGGTGCATATCTAATGGCGAAGGCAAACTAAAAGAACTGAGAGCAAAAAAGGACCAGAAACAAGTCAAAGGTAAAAGAGAACACACCCAAATGATTTATTTATTAAAAGAAGTTAAATGGAGCATTACAAGGGCACAAAACGTATTAAGCAAACGAATAGCACAGAATCTTTCATTAAGCAAACGAGAAGTAGAAAAGAGCACATTAATCAGACGTATGTTTGAAACCGAGCTATTTGAAAAAATGAGCATTAGAAAAGTATATAAAGGGTTCAGAATTGCCTCTGAATTGTAAAACGAGCATGTCTAAAGTTAAAATGAACACAAGAAAGTATAATGGGCTTGAAAAGAGATTAAATGAGCAAAACAAATATAGCAAAAGGCCATAAAGGGCACATTAAGACAGTCAATGAGCAAGACGATTATAATTGAAAGGGCAGAAAAGGGCACGTTGAGTATAAATAAAGCAAAGGCAACTGCATGTGTTTTGGGTGAATTACTGTGTTTGGCATAAATTACTACTTCACATTGATTGAAGCCTTGAACAGCATAACAGGAGTTGTTCAAAGCATCTCAAAGTGTGTAAAATTGCTTACAGTGTGTGCTTATTACTGTGCATTGATTCTTTAAAGTTTGTTGTGTGCAAAGTACAACTATTTTGTGAAGTGCAGTCAAGTGAAGCCATTTCGAAAAGTTTCTTGTGCCTGTGTGTGTCTGTTCACAGACTGCTGACATTACAGAGTGTCTCTTGCACGATACAGTGTTGTTTGGAAAAGTGCAGACATTTTGGGGGAAGTTCCAGTGTGCTGTGTACTATTTATTCACAAAGTACAGTTATTTCAAGGTGTTTCTCACTCTGAGCATCTTATGCCCAATACATTTGCAAATTGCAATTACTTCGAGACAATACATTCGCAAGGTGACATTACTTCCAAACAGTTTATTTGCAAAGTGACATTACTTCCAAACAGTTTATTCACAGAGTGCCATTACTTCGAGATGGTTTATTTGAAAAGTGCAATTGCTTTGAGACAATTCATTCGTAAAGTGCCACTGCTTCGAGATAGTGTATTCAACGGGTCTATATCAGAACATCGAAGTATTATAACTTTGAATGTTCTGATATCGAACACTATTCAGCGAACACTAAGAACAGCAAAGCTGCAGAACAGTGAATTCTTTCCTCGGGAAAGAATTCGGTTGGCCGTTTCTGTGGCTTTGCTATTCTTGGCGCTGTGGTGGAAAGTTACGGGTTGAGTTCAATTAAGTGTGCGACTGTACATTAGGGTTAGGGGCGGGTTAAATGAGTTAGGGTTAGGGCGCGGGTTAGGCGTGTGTGCGATAGTGACAGACTTCAGGGTTAGGGGAGGTTTAAGTGAGTTAGGGTTAGTGCGCGGGTTAGGTGAGTGTGCGATAGTGACGGACCTTCGGGTTACGGTTTGGGTTAAGGTAAGTGGGTAGACAGTAATGTATGTTTAGTTTAGTGTAGCGTTAGATGTAGGAATTTAAGTGTATGTGTGTGGCTGCTGTTTGTTTGATGTGCTTGTGTTGTGTGTATGTGTTTTGGAGGAGCAAATTTTTTCCCAAAAATTAGCTGTTCTGAAAGTTCGATATTTTCATGTTTAGATGTTTTGGGGCCGATGAAATAGCTATTTTCATCTTTCGATAACGTGATATAAACGCTATTCAACAGTTACTTCCACATGTTTCTTGCCCTCAGCTTCTATTGCTCAGTTTATTCGCACTGTGCAGTTGTTCAAAATGTTTCTTAAAATGATGATAAATTACTTTGGTAGTAAAATGTTGATAAATGGCTTTGGCATTAAAGTAATTACAAGCCATGAGGTGCATAGGTATTGGTGAAGGCAAACTAAAAGAACTGAGAGCAAAAAAGGCTCGTACAGAAAATAATGATGATAAATTATTTTAGCATTACTGCCTTTACAAGATAAATGGCTCATATAGTAAAATAATTTCAAGACAAGTGGCTTTTACAGTAAAGAGATTTCAAAGTGTTGCAGTGCCCAGGAAACTTATTTTGTGAAATTCAGTTATACAAAGTTTTGCTGTGTTCTTATAAGTACTTGCTTAAATTTCAAACACGTGTATATGTGTATGTACAAGTGTGTATGTTCGTGCATGTTTGCAAGAGTTTTCACTGAGATACATCAATATGACAGATGGATTTCGCAAGCCACAACCACTTGTGTTTGATCAGAATATTGCAGAGAAATGGAGAATATTTGAGCAAGAATATGACATATTTATACAAGCAGCTTATTCTGATAAAGATGCACGTACCAGGGCATTCATTTTGCTGAAAGCAGGGTCAGAAACCACTGAAAGGGAGAGTTCATTTGTCTATGCACCAGCAGTGTATGAAGGTGAAAGAGAAACTCATCACATTGTTGTGGAGGCTAAATCAAGGGAAGACCCTGAGAGTTTAAAGTGCAAATTTAGAGAGATGTGTAACTCTCAGACTAATGTTACACTAGAGAGGCATTTGTTTTACACAAGAGATCAAAAGCAAGGGGAAAACTTTCACAGCTTATATTACTGATCTGAGAAACAGAGCTAAAACGTGTAGGTTTAGTGATTTAAATGATGAGTTAATAAAGGACAGACTCGTGTGTGGTATTAATAATGCTGCTGTGAGAAAGATTTTGCTTTGTGACAATGATTCTATGCTGAGCAAAGCCATTGAGATTTGACAGATTCATGAAGTTACAAAAAGGCACACAAATGAGAGCATGGTTTCAATAGGCTCCAGACCTCATGTGCAGCATGCAACATGTAAGAGGCAAAAGCAGCCCTAAGTAAGTGGCAGCAGCAGCCCCTGTGGGACTTCTAGGCAAAACCCATAGTCTTCTAGCACATTCCAAGAACAGTTAAAGGAACATGCTCAGTACAAAACCAAGGGTACCTACTACAAAACAGACATTGCTCAGTACAGCATATGTGTGAATCAGCAAAACCCAAATCAAGCTTATTGTTAACTGTCGCAATTGGGACATGGGTCCAAAAGAGAAAAGTGCATAGCATTTGGTCAGCAATGTCACAAGTGTAAAAAATGGAACCATTTCCAAAGATTTTGTAAATCTACTAAGCCTCACACGGTTGCAAGGAAGGGTCACTCCAGAAAGCAAATTAATTAAACAGATCTGCAACAGTCTGCTTTCTATGTAGATGATGTATCAGTAACTGGTGAAAAGATTGATGCAGTAGATTTATTGACAAGAAATTAAGTGTTTTGTACTGTCCGGATTAACGGTAAACCCACTGAGCTTAAAGTAGACACTGGTTCAAAGTGTAATGTCATGTCTGCAGAAACTTTTACAAGAGTCAGAACTGGTGAACAACTAAATGTGACTAGTTGTGCAAAACATGTTGCTTATGGAGATGAAGAAATTCAAACCGAAGGCTCAGTAGTGCTTTCATGTTATGTGGACAATAACTGTTACAGCCTATTGTTCTATGTTGTTAGAAGACATGTGCAGTCATTACTGGGTCTCAGAGACAGTTTGAAAATGTTTTTTTTTTTTTTTTAACCAAAGAAGTTCGTCAGATAAGAACATGTCCTAGTTCCAGCTTCACCAATACTATTTTTCAGAGTATGCTGATGTTTTTCATGACAAATTGGGCAAATTTCCAGTTGTCTATTCCATGAAATTAGATCCAGAAATCAGTCCAGTGGACAGACCAGCAAGTAGAGTTCCAATAGCTTTGCAGCATAAGGTCAAAGCTCAGCTGGACAAAATGGTGCAACAAGATGTAATCTGTCCAATTACAGAACCTACCGAATGGATGTCGTCCATGGTACCAGCTCATAAAAACGGCTCAAATGAAATCAGAATATGTATTGACCCACGAGATTTGAACAAAGCACTGAAGAAACCACATCATTCCATGCATACAATCAAAGAGGATGAATCCCTGATACCGACTACTACTGTTTTTTTTTCTGTCTTAGATGCAAGGAGTTCATTTTGTCAAGTGATGCCTGATCACAAATCTTTATTACTGACTACATTCAGTACCTCATTTGGAAGATATAGACTCCTCAGGATGCCATTTGGAATAAATTTTGCAAGTGAAGTCTTTCAGTGTGCAATGGAGCAAATTCTTTTGGGTTATCCATGTGCCATAATAGTAGATGATATATTGGTCAGAGGCAATGGTGAGGTACAGGATGACAGAAATATTAAGACAGCTCTAGATACAGCACGTGAAGTGAACCTAAAGCTCAATCCTCTGAAGTGCAAATTCAGATTACCAGAAGTTACATATGTAGGTCATTTATTTATAAGTATTGGCTTGACAGCCAGCACTAGATAATGTCCAAGCTCTACAACATTTTCTTGGTATGGTCAATTACTTAGCTAAGTTTATACCACTCACTTCAGTGAATTGACAGCACCTTTGAGAGAGCTCACACGTATTACTTGGTCATGGCTAGATCAGCACCAGAGAGCATTTGAAGTTCTTAAGCAGAAAATTGCTACCCCCCAACATTAAGATACTATGATGTCAACAAATCAGTAACTCTTTCCTGCGATGCTTCAAAATTTGGTTTAGGTGCAGTTATTCTTTAAGAAGGCAAGCCAGTAGCCTACACATCTAAAACATTATCCCAGACAGAGATGCAATACGCTCAGATTGAGAAAGACCTTTTGGCAATATTGTTTGGATGTTTCAAGTTTCAGGATTAAATGTATGGTCGAGAAATCCAGAATGAAACTGATCATCTACCTTTGGCTACTATTTTAAAGAAGCCTATGCATTCAACTCCAGTGAGATGATAAAGAATGATGCTCAAATTGCAAAAGTACAACTTCAAAATAGTCTATACAAAAAGCAGACTTCTTTATCTGGCTGATACCTTATCCAGATTGCCCAAAATACAATGGAACAGCTTGACGCAGAGAATTTTAACTTTGATGTCATGGAAGTGCATCATTTTTCTACCATAAGACTTGAAGAGCTACGAGATCATTCAGTGACTGATCCAGTTTTGCAAAAGCTCAATCACTATATCAAGGCAAGCACATGTACCACCAGAAGGGCAATCTTACTTTTCTTACAGAGATGAGCTATTGATGGAAGATGGCATTACTTTCAAAGGTCTTAAAAGTCTTGTTCCTGCTTCCTTACAACAAGAATATATCTAGATTTTGCATCATGGTCACTCGGGTTTCAAATCTAAGAGAACAGCGAGAGGACTAGTGTTTTGGACTTCTCTAGTGAAAGACATTGATAGAGTACTTTCTTCCTGTTCAGTATGTAATAGTACTAAAGCACATTTGCAAACAGATCCACTTCAGCTAAGTCAAATTCCTGATCTACCTTGGTCAATTGTAACTACTGACATATTCGAGTGGAACAATTAACATTACTTGGTACTGGTAGACTCTTATTCAAATTGGTTCGAGATCGATCTACTAACTAATCTCACTTCTACTACAGTCATTACTAAGTTGAAATGCCATTTCTCAGTCCATGGCAGTCCACAGAAATTAATCTCTGACAATGGTACACAATTCATCAGTCAATTGTTTCAGAAATTTGCCAGAGAATGGGACTTCATACATTACTAGTAATCCGGAGTATCCGCAATCGAATGGACTTGCTGAATGTGCAGTACAGAGTGAAAAGCAATTATTTGAGAAGTCAAAGCATTGACAATACCAATGTTTTTTGAACTTACTCAATCTCAGAAACATACCCCTGTGATGATATACTTGTCTCACCTGCTCGGAGACTTCTATCTAGGCAAACCAGAACATTGCCTATCAGTTCTAGTTTAATGAGGCCTAAAGCTAAGAACATCCAAGCAATCAAAGTCCAGTTATCTAGAAAGAATTTGTTCCAAAAGTCCAGCGATGACAAGTCAAGCAGATTTCTTCGTTCATTGAAAAAAGGAGAGACAGTGAGGATATAAACAGCAAAAGGTTTTGACTGGATTGATCAAGTAACGAGTATTTGTGCAGAGCCGAGATCCTATTTTGTTAAATCCAAGGGTGTGGAGTACAGGAAAAATCGCAGATGTCTTCTTCCTGTAGCAGAACCGATATTGCAGCATCGTACCTGTGATAAAGACTATAACTCTCAGAGGAATTCAGATGATATTCCTGTTCCAGAACGTGTCTTGACTCCTGATACTGTTCCGGCAGATGATTCCAGTGCTCCTAAGATTTAACAGACAGCAGAAACTATCCCAGTTGCTAAACCAGATCTCAAATTTTATGTCACACAATATGGTCGCACTTCAAAGCCTAGTGTGAAATACACAGCAACTTGGACATAGTTGTATATATGTATCTAGCTTTGTATAATTGCATGATGAAAATCATTTCTGTGTAAATTGCATATTGATTAATTTCACCGACAATGTCTAACTCATTTTCTCAAATAGGGAGGATGTAGAATTAAAGGCATGTTGTACCTTTAAGAAGCATTTCCAATATCTGTATGTGCATATAAATACCAAGCATGTGTTAGCTTCAGTGCCATTTTGAAGGTGCAGCCAGACTGTTAACATCCATGTGCATGATAGCTAATCTGTTTATAAGTTAAAGTTACTTAACCTCATTTATGATGTGTTTGTATACAATAAAGCTGCTTGAACAAGATCCCATGATGCTCGCTTGTTTTATCCTGACCTGGCAAGCGACAGTGTGGAAAAAGAGTCAAGTTGAAAGTTTTTCTTAACTGAGCTCCAGAATTTCTTTGGCGTTTTTATGATTATCTTATAGGTCACAGTAATAACTTTTTGTCTAGGTGAATTTGCATCTTGGTGAGGTTGGACAACCTTTTGTACAGATATAAGGTTTGAGAGGTTTTATCTTTGTGCCACTGTTTCCATGCTTTGTCACACTTCTGCATGAGAATTCTTGTAGAATGAGACAGCCAGGTGATTTGAGTATTTTTTTACTCTTTTACTGTTGGTAGGGGCTAGGGTATTCAAAATACTCATGAATATACTACTGAATTTGTTGACAGCTTCATCTAGGGGTAGGGTTCTGAGTGGAGAAAAGTGGATGGATTTTAGCAGATTAGCAGAGACATGAAAAAACAAAAGGATAACATGGTCGACTATGCAGTAGTTAAGAGGAGATTACAGCTGAATGAAAAAGAAAAGATGCTACAGGAAAAGGGTAGAAGATGAGGGGAAAATATAAGACAGTAGATATGGCTTGCTGGAGATACCTGGCAGGATGGTCCCTTATTACGGATATGGAGAAAGGTTAGGATATTAATAAAGCACAGTCAGAGAAATGTAGCATATATCACAGTGTGCTAGGGTGAAATTGTGAATTAAAGTAAGTATTAGGAGAATAATTAAGTGAGTGATGTGTATAATAAAAGTTTGTGGTATTATGCTTTCTGTCAACATTATGATAAGAAGGGAAATATTGAAGAAGGACTTGCTGAGGTGGAAGAAGTGATTATTATACAAAGGGAAAAGGGAGAAAAAGTATAAATTGTAAAGTTAAAACAATAGAAAAGAGTAAATTAACTGAGAAGTAGAGAAGAATAAGTGCGGAGGAAAGGTGATAGATTGTAAAGGGTTTGTATGAATGCTATTGGATAATGATGCAGTAGCACAGAATGGTGTGGCTAGTAGGAAGAGGAAAGGATATGTTCAGTATAAATGTGGATAAGGAGGAGGTGTGTGGGAACTGGGGGTAGGGTAGGGGAATGTAGTGAACCCAAGCAGAGAGAGGGTGAACAGGGTGGGTTACAACCCCCTGACAGATGGAGATATTAGCCCAAAGAAAACAATCAGTAAGAGTGGACGTAGGGGAAGGTTAAAACAGCAGTGTGGGTGTTTTTGCTAAAATAATGTGAGTAACTAAACAGGACACCAGAGCAGAAAAAGTGTAAAAAAGTTACTCATGGGTAAGAAAGCCATAAATTAAAGCCAGGGCAAGCTGCTCATGGGCAAGAAAGCCATATGCATTAAAGTAAAATGGCTTTAATCCTGAAGTACATTAACATATGAAGTGCCCTTTTTTCTTCAGCAGAATTACCGGATGTAAATTCAGTGGTACAGATGGTGTTAGCAGCTCACCTAGTGACAGTCTTATATACTGACAACACTGAAAAATATTTTTGCAGGCTGCAAATCCATCTAGCAGAACAAAAATTAATTTTAGATAGAAAGATAGGGAAATCGACAACTTTCCAGACTAGGTGGAAGGTGCAATCTTGCAAACCCTGAGCAGCTATGCTCCTGTGTATGTGGTAGCTGGAGGGAGCTGTACTTCTGTTTTATTGGTGCTATTGACATTATGGTGGTGATAAACCATACTAAACTCAATGGAAATGAAGTAGCCTCAACATAAGAATTTAAGGATACAGGCAGTCCCTGGGTTAAGAACAAGATCTGTTTTTTAGTCTGTCCTTAAGTCAAATTTGTATACAAGTCAAAACATGTACATGGAACGCACTACTGTACTGTACTGTAGTACAATACAGTACAGAACATTCCATACAAAAAGTATGTTAATGTTAACTCTTTTTAAACTTCACTTCACATTTATGTACTACAGGTATCATCTACAGATGTTTTCCACTCTTTCCTGAACTTTCAGACCTCTGCCAGACCTCCTACTTTCACCTAGACCCTAGTGAGCCGCAATGTCTTTTGCCCATTGTACTGTACAAGCCAGCAGTCTTGACCAATCAGATCGTCAACACATCAATCTCTTTAATTGGAACTCTAGTTCTCTGTGAAGGCGGAAGTAACTGCTCAAACAAGACGTGTGAGCAGCTTCACAAATAGAGAAAAGGAAAGTATAATAGAATTTCTCATTTTAAGGTAAGATTTGGGCAACTTTAAAGATTTTTATTTATTTTCACATTATTTCTGACATTGCAGCAGCACGTTCTTTTCTATGGAAGAATGTACTGAGTTCACTACCATGATTAAAATGTTTCAACTTTAATAAACAAATTTAAAACTCACTAAAACTGTTGAGAAACCTAAAAACAGATGAAGCATCAAACGATAAGCGCTTTCAGCATATTTGCCTTCTTCAGATCATGACTTCCTGTGCTTTATTCCATATCCTTATAGGTTCAGAGGTAATTTCCTTGCAATGTTAGTCCCTCCTACTACAAGCTGTCAATCACTTTCTTGGAGAGAGACAAGCCTCCAATATTAACCAATGAAAAGGTATTTCTGTTTCAGGATAGGTTTCAATGGAACCATTACATTTAAGCCTGGGAGGCGGTTAGCTCTTAAGTTATTTATCCACCCAATTTCATGAATCTCAGTACTGTTTTGAATATCCCCAGCTCTATGTCTTCTAGGCACACATTCTATAGCTTTAAAGCTAAAATAATGGGTTGGATTTGAGCTAATATGAGATGCCAACGCATTTTTCAAGTCCTTTTGTAGAATATCTCATAAGTGGTGTAAAAACCTGTCTTTCAAGCATTGATCAGTTTTGCCTATGTAAAAACAAGGGCAAAAGTGGCAGCACACTAGATACACAAGATGTTCATTGTTGCAGGTTGCTTTAACATTAAATACATAGCTCTTGCCTGTAGTTGGATGGATGAAAGTATTACTATTATCTATAAATTGACAGACTTTACATAGGTAGGTACTAAGCTATTGGCCCTAGGGCCTATATAAGCCTAGCCAAAAAGATACCCGGGCTTTCGCCACCCAAGAAAATTATTTTCCTGTGTCCCTATCGAGCAGAGGCACAGAGGTGATCCCCGGGGTAAATTTCCTATTTCCAGTCCAATCATCAAGATTTTTCTTGAGCTTTGTTTGATATAGATAGCTAGTTTGTTCCAGACTATGGGAAGTCTCTGGGACAGGAATCTATCCATCCAGCATGTTCTGTTTATTGTGGTAACAAGGTTTAGGTCCCTAGAGTATGTAGCTCAGAGGGATTGGGATTTCTTTAAATGGAGCATGTCCAACAGCTCTGGGTTTGACATAGCTTTGTATGTTAGGCAGAAATCGCCTCTGAGTAGGCAATATGCGATGGAGTAAAGCTGGAGTTTTTTAAGATGGTCTGCGTACGGCATCTGTTCGAGGCCAGTAATCCTCTTTGTGAGGTATTTTTGTGGCCTTTCCAGTAGTTGTAGCTGTCTTGTGAGGTACATACCAAAAGGGGCTTTGTACTCTATAATGGGTCTAATGAGTGACGAGTAGAGGGGAACAATGACCTCTTTTTCCTGGATGAGAAATCTTTTGTGATGAGGTGTGCCACACAGAAGGATTTCCTGACTACTGTGGCAATGTGATTATCAAAGGAGATACTACTGTCCACCTGTGTCCCAAGGTCTCATCACACTTTTGGTGTTAAGTGGACTACCACTTATGTGATAGCTCATGGGTACAGAGTTTTTACCAAATGGGATGACAATGCACTTTTTGGCACCAAGCTTGAGGCCATGGCTTTGACACCAGGCATCTGTCTCAGCAAGGCCATTTTGTAGGATGTCCACATCGTTAGGAGTTTCGATTATGGCTCCTAGTTTTGCAGTCATCTGTGAACTTCGTTAGCCAAAGACCTTCTGTGTTAGTCTGTACTTCAGAAAGGTAGATACCAAACAGGAGAGGACCCAGGACTGAATACTTGTCACTGGTCTGAAGTCAGATTTGGAGTCTGCTACTTTCACAGTGTGGGTTCTGTCAGTGAGCCAGTTGGCAAACCATCTTGTGACATACGGATTTACACCTAGTTTAGTGAGTTTATCTATAATTCTTAGAGTGGGGGATGGTGTCAAAAGCCTTGGCAACATCTAGACAAGCTGTGCGAACCACCTTACCCTAGTCTATGGCTTTGGTGACTGATTCAAAGAAGTCTATCAGATTTAGGAGACATGATCTACTTTTTACAAACCCGAACTGGGTGGGGTCCACCGTTTGGAGATTACCAATGTCTTTGTTTATAAGTTCCATGATGATACTTCCATGGCCTTGCAGACCAGGCTCGTTAGACTAATGGGGCGGTAGTTCCCGGGATCAATGGTGGCTCCCCCTTTGTGGAGTGGGTTAACCATTGCTGTGTGCCATTCAGTCGGCACAAAGCCTGAGGTGAGGCTATGACTGAACATGGTGCTTAGGTGGAGTGCCAGTTCATTCTGTAGTTCATGTAGAATGCAGGCTGGGATGTTGTCAGGTCCCATGGATGCTGTGTTCATGGCTTTGGAGAGTGTGGTTTTTACCTGTGCAGCCGTGATTACAGGAAATTTGCATTCTTCCGGTATAGATATGGGCCCTTTAGGGGGTGAGGGGAGGTTAAGTTAGCACTGAACTTATCTGCCAGGATGTTGGCAATATCAGTTGGTTCTGTATATTTAGTGCCATTGTGCTGCAACTCAGAGCAGATCGGAGTGTTGCGATTCAGATTCTTGACATAGCTATGGAATACTTTGTGGTTGTCTTTAGAATCAGAAGCGATTTTGTTTTCGTAGCTAGCTTTGGAGGATTTTATGAGGGATTTCAGCTTCTTACTGAGGCTGACCAGGGAGTTCCTCCAATCATGGGATTTTACTCTTTTTTGAAAAAGTTTCTTTCTTCTGTTGTAGAGTTTGTTTATGGCAGGGGGCCACCAGATTGGCTTCCTTTTTTAGAGGATAGCATCTTGGTCCTGTTAGACTGCGGTGGTGCTGCTGCGGTAGCGTTGTTGCCTCACAGTAAGACATTGTCCTGTTCGATTCTCAGCTAGAGCATCTTCTGTGTGGAGACATGTGTGAATGGGCGTACCTTAGTTGAAGGTTGTGCGTCAGGGCTGGCAACTCGGCACGTAAAAATCTACTGCCAATCATTAGCGGACCAGAGTTCCGCTGTGGCGACCCCTAACTGGGAAAAGCCGAAAGACACAACAACAAAAAAAAAGCATCTTGGTCCTGTTAGGGATAGCACAATCCATGCACTCATGTAAGTGCTTATAAAGTGCATTTGTGTAGGATTCAGCAGTTGTACCTCTACTGTCTGTCTGTAAGGGTGTCGTGAAGTTTGCCACTTCTGTCTTAAGAAGCGTGAAGTTGGCTTTGGAGAAATTTTTTACAGTGGTTTTCCTAATGGGGGGAGGGGCAGGATGTGGATGTTTAGGGTGATTAGCTTGTGGTCAGATCTGACCAAAGAGAAATTGACCTCTGGTGTGGAACACCGGTCGCCCATGTTGGTAATGACCAGGTCTAGGATATTGCTGGTGGCAGTGTGGATAAGTTGATCCAAGGCATTGGAATTTATGAATTCCAGAAAATGTTGAGCAAAAGATTTGGTCCATGAGTAGGTTTCCCAGTTAATGGTGGGGTAGTTGAAATGGGTCTATATTAGAAGACAGACTGTTTAGGTGATCAACCACCTAAGCATCGATCTTCTAATATCGAAAGCAAAAAATGGCAAACGGCCAATTTAACACAGGGAAAGATTTTCCTTGGCCGTTCACCTGAGTTTTCTATTTCCCTACTGCTGAGCGATCTCGGAGTTGGTATATTTAGTTAGGGTGTGTGTGGGGGCACAGATCTTCATATTGGGGAGTGTGGGGGTGCAGTCCCCCACTTAATTTAGATGTAAAGTAATGTTTTTTGTGTTGTGGCCGAGTGACGTGTTTTCCTGGGACGTTCGACATTGTGCGGTTCGATATTAGAAGATCAATGTTTAGGTGTTTGATCACCTAAACATTCGGTCTTCTAATATAGACCCGTTGAATCACCCATTATTAGGGTGTTGGGTTGTAACCTAATATTTTCCAGTGTATCAAGAAATGCGGAGTGGGAATCCTGCAGCATGGTTAGGGATCTGTATCAAGTTACAATTTGGATTGCGGTCTTGCCCAGAGTTAGTTGCACTTGGATAATCTCGGATGCATTAAGCTGAGCAACTAGCCTGGATGTGTGGATATCCTTAATGAATATGGACATGCCTCCACCTTTAGTGTTTCAGTCCAGGTTAGATGGCCGAAAGGTGTGGTATGAATTATAGCCTGGTAATGCAGGGGTGCTCTATGGAGCCTTGAAGCAGGTCTCTGTCACCGCACAGATGTTGATGTTAT
Source organism: Protopterus annectens (assembly GCF_019279795.1). NCBI lineage: Eukaryota > Metazoa > Chordata > Ceratodontiformes > Protopteridae > Protopterus > Protopterus annectens. The sequence continues at coordinate 1,865,762,308 of NC_056735.1, forward strand.
TCATTTTAAGCAGTGCCTCGAGTGAATGCATTTTGAGGTTTAGACTTCTAGCACTGAGTAGCATTACCCTCAGATTTTGCTTGCTTGTACCTGTTACAGTGGTGAATTTGTCATTTGAACCTTGCCTAAAAAAGGCACTATAGGGGTGGCAAGAGCCTTAGCCAGTATCCGAAATCCCAAGGGCGAGAGGTTCAGGCCATCTCTGGCAAAGCACCGTGGTCTGTCGATCATGTCATCCCAGGCAGACAGATACTGGATCCACTTAGAATGACACCAGAAGCTAAGCCAATTGTTGAAGTTGATCATTTTGTCCTTGCACTGTGGTATCATTCTGGGTGATGACAGGATACTACTCGGGGCTAGGGTCATACCTGCCTGGGCTACAAGATTGGAGAGCTCCTCTATGTCTCTTTTCATGTAGTCCAGGGAGGTATGTCTCAGGTCATTCACACCAACATGGACAATGACAGAGTCATATTTGTACTTGTTGTGGAGTGACCTGAGTATGTGCATTATGTGGCGGAGCCTGGCACCCGACAGTAACTTTCTCCTTGTTTAGCCTGGTGAGTGGAACATCAGTGTGCCTGACTACAGAGTCACCTATGACTAAAGTGTTGGATACGTTGTTATGCCTTACGGGCTGTGGTTGAGTGGCACACTGAGTTTGTGGGCTATGTGTCATTTGGGTTGTGTTGGGAGGTGGAGGTTACTTGCATTTCTGCTTTGGAGGTCTCTGTTGCTTGAGCAGATTTTTACTGAGAGCCTCCGTGAATGTAGGTGTGTGTTTTGTGTTGCTATGTGTGTATTTTGGTGGTGGAGGTTTTGAGGGACTATGTGATGGGTGTGGTGTGGTGCAAGTGTTTACCTTCTCCTCTTGACTATCTAGTCCAGTCTTGGGTGAAGAGAACTTTGCTTCCAGTTTGGCTATATAAGTGCATCTCTCACAGGTTGCAGTGCTGGATGGTAGGAGGAGAGGGTTGTCTGTGTACATGAGGCAATTGCTGCATTGCCCCAAGATGCCCAGATTCATCAGGTAGACAGGAGAAAACACTGGGAGCTGACCCTTAGACATGGCTGGATAGGTGCTTATTTATTAAGTACTAAAAATTGTTTTCCTCAAGACAAGTGAGGAAAGTTGAGTGCTGTAGTAATTTGTAGTTTATTTAGTGCTTACAAGTTCTGAACAAGTGCTGAGTTCAAAGAAACAGATTTGAATGCTAAAACTAAAACACTGGCTAGTTGCAAAGAAAAATTTAAAGAGCAGACTTTATGGCGCCGGGAATAGTTTAACCCTAGCTAAGCGGCGATGCATAAAGTGTATTTTTTTTTTTTTAAATATAACAGTAGCAAATGAGTAAACTGATTTAATTTGTGGGTCTCGGGGACTGCCTGTACAGAGATTTAATCATCACAGCCATTAAAACAACTTCTTAAAATCCTCTGCTGAACTTGTTCACAGACAGTTATAACATTCTGAAAATCATAACTGCATCATTTAACATTCCACAGCCCTCCAAAAAAGTATTCAAATCGTAGAATGGGTTTACTGTGGCCAGAGATTCCCTTTTGAATGCTACCTATACCTCTCAACTGTCCCTATTTTTTGAGAATATCCCTATTTTTTCAGTTTGTTTGCCCTGTCCCTCATAAATGTTTGATTTCCTGGTAATCACTCATGACTACAGTCAGTCAGTAATACACATCATTAGAGATTTATAGTTATTGTTCAAAAAATGCACATTGGTAGAAATACATAAATACATTTCCTTACTTGCAGACTTTTGCTTACCCAATATCTCTGATAGAGTAGTCCACAGAAAAATTTTAGTCTGCCAACTCATTACACTCCCAAAAATATTTTCCCAGTTACTCTTTTCTTCCACATTACACCTTGCAATCTACCTGAGGAAAAATTCTTTGAATCTACTTGAGGTATAAAAATACCTGTGTAAACACTTCCAAGTAAAGATCCTAAACCTTCTAGACTTTGTTGTATATTTGGGAGTCATACGTATATCCCCCATTGTTTCTTTGTAAATTGTTTATCTAATCCCTCTTCATAATCCTTTCTAACCTCCTCTGACTGATTCTTATAGTTATCATGCAATATTTTACATGCTCTACTAATTATCCTTTTGAACAGAAGTTTACATCTCCTGACTTTGTTTTATCTTCATTAATTTTGTATGCCAAAAAAGCTTGAAACTGTCTCAGAATGTTCCACAACGAGATGTCATTTTCTGGTCTTATCAAGTATAAAAAAATATCATCTGCAAATGAAGCCAGCATTTCTTGACTACCATACCAATTATATCATTGAATATTTGAGTCCCTTATTTTCTTTGCCAATGATTCTAAATATAATGCAAATAACAAAGGGGAAAGAGGACACCCCTGCCTGGTTCCTCTGCTCAAAAACAACTTATCACAGAGGAACCCACCCACTTTAATTTTCACCAACAATCCATCATATATCCTCATAATCAACCTTATAATTTTATCAGGGAATGCAAATGCTTCCATTGCCCTACTCATAAAATCCAAAAATACCAAAAGCCAGCACAACAGTCAGCATCCAAAATCCTGTATTTATTGTAATATCATAGAAACATAAGGCAAACAGACCAGTTTCGGCTAGCAAGCCTTCATCAATGTGTGACAAAAATCAAATTAATTCAACAACATAATATATGGGAGAGTCTTATACAATTATCCAATCACAGATGCTCATTTAATCCGAGCTTACTCTGTTGAATGATTTGTCTGCATCAAGCCCCAAAAACAACAGTGGTATTTTCTCACATTTTGCTTCCCTATGGATCATCATTGTTCTATTAATGTTGGCAAATGTTTGCCTCCCCTCCACAAAACCACACTGATCCATATCTATCAATTTTGGCATCACCTTTTCGACTCTTTTAGCCATTACAGATGTAAACACTTTATAATAATGGTTTAGAATTAAAATGGACATATATGAAGCTGGATCTGATAGGTCTTTACCATCTTTATGTATTACAGTCACCACTGTTTTCTTCCAGGATGTTGGTGCTTCTCCTCCTTTTAAAACACTGTTAAGCAAAACCTTCCAGATCATTATTCCTCCTAGCTTCCAAACTTCCTCAGGAATGCCATTTAATCCTGGGGACTTTCCTGTAAATTGGTTATACATCAAAATTTTCATCTCATCTCCCCCTATCTTAACGGTTAGTAATTGAGCCTCAACTGTCTTTAACCTTAGCTTATTTAATTCTCTAGTGGTAAACTTTAAATGCCAGTAAGTCTTTATGGTAGAGAGTGTGGCAGATTTCATTACTTTATAATTGTTTGCAGGGTCCTTACTGTGTGGAGGTAATTACATCCCAATATTACAAAGGCCTCCGATAGTTATGCCCAATATATGTTCAGTTAAACCTACACTAAATAGTGCATGTTCTTAGGAAGGTGGGGAACTTCCGAAATTTGTACATTGTGAGAGTGTATGTAATGTTGCAACTGGCCCTATACCCATTGGATAAGGATTATTTAGCTCATTAATATACTATCTACAGAAAAGTTTAATGTTTTGATCCCAGCTGTTGTTAATGTAGTATGCTTTCATCTGTATAAGCTTTCTACTGGGAAAGACTAGGGTGTACTTGATGGAAGGAGTAAGGACAGTCAGAAGACAAGCATTGGGGTCTTGTAATTATAAGAAACTTCTTGTAATTCAGATTGGGACTAAGAAAGAGTTCATCCATGTGTACGTTTGCCCGTGTGCAGTGAAGAAAACAAACAATTGTTCCCATCTAGGTCAAGCTTGCTAGGTTATTGAAAATCATGAAGTCAGCATCTGTAACTAGTATCAGCTGGAGCACCCCCTTCTTCCAGCGATGACTAATGCTTTCAGACCTGAAATCCATGTTGGCAGTTCAAGGCTAAGCATAAATAATGTGGAACAGAGAAAAATCCTGGTGAGACTGAGAGCCAAAGGTATTCCCTTATCATCGTATCCCACTTCCTAAAGACAGAATTCGAAGCAAGCAAGCCTAGGGTTTGAAATGTGTAAAATACTCTAGGACAAAACACCAATTTCTCTAAGTCAGCAATGCTTCTTAGAGAAAAAGAGGCCCCTTTAACTCCAAATATTTACATGTGTGTGTCCAGATAAGGCTAATGTTGTCTCTTGAAGTACTCACCAGTGTACAGGTTAGTGTAACTTATAAGTAAGAAAATTAATAAGGTGTCCATTCCAGACATATTTCTCATGTAAAGTCTAGTATTTACTTCATTATGCATTGACAGCTCCTACTTTAATTGGTTTGTTAAGTAGACTCAGCGTGTCTGGAAATGTAAAATACTTTCCCAGAAAGTGTAAAGAGATTTCCTGGGAAAATTATGTTAGCAGGTATAATATCAATATATAATGTGATATCTATAGGCGAAATTGTAAAGCTGTCTTACTTAGAACCTGTGGAGAGGTTTCTCAAGAGTTTGTGCCAGAGGTTCAATGGTAATATCAAATCCTAAAGGAGAAAGTGGGCAGCCTTCGTGTATGGCACTACTCACAGTTAAGGAGCATAAGAGGAACTGCCCAGTTTTTTCTATTGTGATTTCCCCTTGATACATATTTTGGCTCACACCAATGAAGGCAATAGAAACCACAAGCAATTTAAGACTGAGAATAAGTAAAAGCACTGAATTTTGTCAAAGGTCTTTTCTCTATTTCAGGATACAGACAAGGCAGAAAATGAAGGATGTCTTATTGCACCTTCCTAATGCTATCAAAAGCTGATCTATTTCTAATAAAGCTATTCTAGCCATACTATATTAAAAAAAACACAACACCATCTTCGATCGTCAGTCTAAATGCTCCTTTGTTTGTGCTGTGGTGGTTACCAAGCCATTTTCAGATAAGTGCCCTGTTGGAGTTTTCTTCTTATTTCATACTTTCCTTTTGGTTTGAGAGTTTACATGTCATCCATAAAAGGAAAATGTCAGTGTGGGATACAGATTCCTCATATGGACCATCACAAGCAGTGTCTTTTTTGCTCGGGTGCTTCTCATGACCATACTCCGTGCTCAATTTGTCAAGTGTTTGTCCCTAAGACCCTCTGTAGTGATCATTCCTCCTTGTCTATCTAACTAGAGAACCAACGTCTTAAGTTGTTGGTGTAGGGTGTGATGGCAGAATCATCCCATCCCGAGGGTCAGCCCTCTGTCAAAAAGAAGAACAAAAAGATGGTCAGATTTGGCTGCTGTATCACCTCCCCTGGACATCTCCGTTGAGGCTGGTGAAAGTCCATTAGATCATTCTGTTGCATCAGTCGAATTCCTCTGCTGCAACAGCGTAGGAGGCTGGCATGGATTCAGCTTCTCACACGTCCTTGGAGGTTTTGCAGATGTCCATTGTGGATGCTGAGGGGGAACCTCGGCTGATCATATTCAAAGGTGGCATTCTCTCCCCTTTTTCTTTCAGAATGACAGAATGAGCCAGAGAGGAAAATGCTTAATGGTTGGGATGGGGTGGGTATGGAGGGAAAAGAAAGAGTCACCATGATTTACCAAATGGAGATCACCACGCCAAATATAATTTTTTATCCAAAACATACTTCTATCCCACAATATCTGATGAATTATACAGTAGTAGTAGCAGCATGCCTAAACAAGGGAAGCAAAAAAGTTCAGTATAACTGCATACAAAATTATAGTAAAGATTACCTAAACATTTATGTGCACAGAGTGGAAACAATTTACTCAAGGTATTGCATACACAGGACAAACAATCCAACCATCACCCAAAGGGAACCAGTTAAAATATTTGTTGTTATTAGCTTTGGACAGGGGCAACAGGTGCTAATTTTAGTGTCTTCTTGAACCAGACACCCTTGGGAACACAGGTTGAACTTGGCTAGGCTTGTAAGGGCCCTGGGGCTGTTAGCCTAGTAACATTCTATGATCCTATGGTCCTATGATCTTGATTTTGTCATGCTGCCACAGCACTCTTTTTTGATTATTAAATGTACACAGGTTGTCATAGGCCTTCCGAAACACAATAGCCCTGAACACGTCTCACAGACTCTGACAAGATTCCCAAAACTTAAGGGAGTCCCTGACCCTGACATGCCCAGAATCCATCAAAGAACAACAGGGGATAGGGATGGAGATAGAGAAGGGAAAAGCTAATGAGGATAGGAAGAAGGGGAATAGAAACAGAGAAAAGGTAAATTTGACTATTTTACTGGCGTTCTGTTGACCTTATTAAAATCTCTGCAGTGGCAATGAAGTGTTTGTGCTCATAACCAGTGATGGGAAACAGGCAGTACAACTTACTCACACACACACACACACACACACACACACACACACACACACACACACACACACACACACACACAGAAATTTCGGGTGAAAGTCAAAACCACTTACTCTTTTGCTATCCATTTCACATTTCTTTAGGGGGGGGTCTTAATATCTTTGTCTTCTCTTTTGTCTTCCCAGTCCACATATTCCTGTTCTATGGTAGTTCTATCTTCTGTAGGACTGACCCATATTTTTTACTGGTGTTATACAATTTTAGGACTCTTAGGAAAGATAATGTTAAGTGTGGCTTTGCAGAGTATGGAAGAGTACAGCATCGACTGTTTTAACTTATTAAGTGCCAGCCACAATAGACATTTTTTCTGCATCTCTAGTGCTCAGAGGTCATTATTATGATCAAAGTCTGTACATTATTTACTTCAGTGCTCATGTTTTCTGCCACTGCATCTATTTTCTTTGAAAGTTTAAAATGAATAACAATGAAGTGTGACTGATGATTGGGTTGAGCTTTTGGCTGTAGCACTCTATGTGTTCCTACTTTGTTATATTTTATAGCTGATTCTATCCGTAGAATTTTGGAGGTCCATACAGCAAAGATGATGATTATGCTATTTCCCCTCAGCCCCATTCAGGGAGGATGAAAATATGCAATTTTCTTCTCTAGTCCTAATTTTCCTGCTTGTCTCTTTTGTCCTGCGAGTACTGTGTCTCAGCTAAAAGAAACTTTATAGAAAAATTATGTAGATTTCTGCTTCCTGTAGGTGGGAATCAAAGCCTCCCACCAATAATTCTAAAGAGGACAGCTGCTGCACTTTGGCAAAAATAATCTCTTTAATGCATTCCAGACAGCTGCACATGAAATACTGAAATAATATGTTGAGATGTTTATTCTTTTGAAAAGTTCTCTGAAGAAGCTGCATTCTTGGTTAAAGAAGATGACAGTCCTGCACTGTTCTGTACAAAGAGCTATTTTACGTGCCACAATGGAGAATACGGACACATATTTTGCTAATTTTAAAATGAAATTCAATTACTTTTATTATACAATCTGCAAAATTGGTTAACGTCGTTCAGAAGTAATACCTGGTAAACTAGTCATTATATAGCCAGAACCAGAAGCCCTCTTTAGTTCATTTTTGCAGCAGAAAAGCCTGAAGCAAGCCAGTGGTGCAAAGGCACACTTGACACACTTGACACATGGCCACAGCAAAGCACAGCCAAAACTACATAGGGCTATAAAAAAGCCCACAGTGGAGACAGTCTCAAAATTAGTTTTCTCACGGGGTCTTCATTCTGGCATTTAGAAGATCTGTCACTTTTCCCCACCTGGTCCACAAGGGAAGACTTGACACCTGAAAAGGTGAGAAAGAGACTTAATGGACTAAATGCCCAAAGATGCAGAGGAAAACACTCTGACAGAAGCCTTGGAACTCCTTACTTAATGGCAAGGAGGGAAAGTGATGCAGTCCCTTGAACCTATGCTGGACCAACTACATCACCTAAGAATCTGCTGTAGGATACTTAGCCAGTATTCCCTCCCCAACACTGGTGGATTTAAAAAAAAAGGCATTTATGCTACTTTGAGTGAAGGAAACTGGCCTGAAAATGGCATATTAAAGGAAAGGTCTTATGGGGAGATAATCAAAACTTATAATCTGTCTTTCCAAGATACTGGCTTACCTACATCTTGGCAGAAGACAGAAGGGCAGCAGGCCAGAACAGACAGACCGCAAGGCTATTATCATGCCCCCACCCAAAGAAAACAGTTCAGTTGAAAGGATAATACAAGAAATGGAAGCCTCATATCCTTGTCTACCTCTGACGCAGAGACCTACAGATCTTCAGGTTTCCCTAGGGAGCTGGGGGGATCCTCTACCCTAGCTCTAGCAGAGGTAGCCTAAGCTCATCTGCCCTCAGATGTGATGAGCAAACTGAAAAATAAATGTCAGATACTCAGGCTTCAACTACAGGGACAGTTATCCTATAGCGATTGTACCTGGTAGAAGCCTGCATAAGGCCTATTATTGGTGTTGAACCAAGTTTGCTAATGGTATCTTCCTGCAGCTGTGAGAGCAAGTAGCATCAGATGTTATACAGCATGTAAATGCTCAATAACACGGTTATTGGTGTCAGTCCATCTATCATAGGAGGATCTGTGGGAATTTCAACCATAACTAGTTAGACTTCCCTGACTCAAGGGGTAAGCCAGAGTAAACTGTCTGATCATGAGGTTTTTCTTATGAGATTGTAAACTGCAAACAGACCAGGTGCAGTGAAGCTCTGGATGCAGGTATTTGAAAACATCAGCAATGGTATCATGGGATGCAACCCTCAAGGTGGTCCCCAGAATGCATTTCTCATGCTCTTTTCCCTGTCAGCTGACATACAGGCATGAGGTAGACCCCTGTCTAGTACAGGGAAAGCTTGCAACTCACAAGAAATGAAAGACAGTCTTGTGAAAAGATGATGTAGGAGAGATATGGCCGATGTCTACCCTCCTGTTAACTTATCTCTCCTGTGATTTGGCCAGTGCTGAACCAGAATCTTGTAAAGGATCCTTATGCTAGCCCTTGCCTGGCTATCCTCAACAGCTGTCATCCTCTGGGTCACAATGAAGGCCTTGAGCTTCTCTCATTAACTGCTGCTGATAGCTGGACTGAACTGCTGACATTTATGACAGTGTTCAATATAAACACTGCAATGCAGGTTCAGGTTTACAACCTGCTGACCATAGAATAGCTTTAAATATTTCTGCAATTCAGAGAAATATTTCTGCAATTCAGAGATTGAAACAAATAATTTACAATGACATAAATTACTCTCAAGGTCTGAACTATGTGGGATAGGAAAGACCATACTAATCAATAAATCAACACATAGCATCACAGCATATGTCAGTAGCAGAAAATTGTGCTACTGAACATTGGAGCTATACAAATTTTAGAAATGCACCAAGCAGGGGTAGAAGAACAGGAAATACTCTAGACAGTTGTAGACAGTTACCTTCTACAAAGGATCCTTGGTAATCAGATCTGGAAATTTCAGTGAGTAAACAGATGCAACTGCAGAGGGTTTCTGAAGTCAGATCTAAAGGTTTCAGTGTGTTAGCACATTTAAACACAAAAGATAATAATGCAGACTCTTTACAAGTTGTCATGGAGTTTGGGTTCAGTAGTAAAATATGTCACCAAGGAACTAAACAAACAAATAGGTTAATCAAAATGCACCCACTCCCATTGTAAACCTCCACATTCAAAATGATGACTGCCTTCCAAGTAACATAGCACCTTATCTTTTTGTATGTGTAGGTTTCTTATTACTGGTACCAATAATCAGTAAATGGTGCACCTTTTGTCTACCATCAGAATTGATTGTCTACATCATTTGTTTGAAACTGATGATTTGCTCATTGAAGCTGGCCATTTTGGCTTGCACTCAGACGTGAGCATTGATTCTATGGATCCTTACAAAATACCAGTTCTGAAATAAACAAACATAAGAAAAGTTTCCTCACATAATGCATACAAAATAACCAGCCTTGGTGTTGAACAAAGTAAGATTCAATGTTAACTTTTGTACTTTAACTATATATGGATCACAGAACAAGTAGCAGGCAGATATACAAGGGGAAGTACTGCAAAGAACTAGGTCACAGAGTCAAGAAACCTAAAAGTTAACAACACTTTTTTTTTAAATTCCTTTACAAGTCAATTATACTGAGAGCTGCATTCAGTGCAGCCTCTGAACTAAGTATCCGAGTATCAGAAGAAAAATGCTTATAATTTTGTAGCAAAAAAACTACTATGAGTGACAATTACAAAGAGCTTAAGAGTTCCGATGTGTTTTAACAATGCTGCTGTTAGACCTAAACATTCTATAAAACTGTAGTCCACAAAGAACCATACTAACTGCAGCATGCAGCTTCAGAGCAGTAGATTGCAGACTTCTAAACAGGAGAATTAATGAAACATCCTGCAAGAAATTCCTATGTCTGAAAACATTAGTGCACTGAAAAGGAAGAGAGTACCAAAATGTTAAACAATTAAGGATTGCAGGATCAATCAAATTAAAATATAATTACAATCCATTATGAGGAGATGTTTATTACTGTTAAAAATAATAATAGACTGCATTGGTACTAAGGTGAAAAGTGTTTGTATAACAATCAGCCCTGCAAAGCAAAACAGGAATGCAACCCTCTTGCTAGTCATTTACCTCTTCCAGTTCCGGAAGCACTATAACTGTCATTGTTCCAGTGTGTATGCGCTGCATTCTTGATGATAAACCAATTTCAGGAATTCGCTGAACTCTGTGCGTTCCTCCTTCATACTTAAGGTGCCTGTAGACACTGTTCCCTGAAATTCTGGCAGAAGCATGATGAAGTCCTCCTAAGAAAAAGAAAAATGTTTGGAAAACTGGAGCAGAACAACCTAAATATCAGTTTGTGTTCCTGGAAAACATGAAGGGCTTACTATATTAATGTATATAAACACTGCCAGAATTATTTTGCGTAATGGCTAGATATAATGTTGCATTTAATGGCAAGATATAATGTAGTAAATGTTCCTTTTTAAGACATGAGTCAAGCTCTAAATTTGTAGAAATGGGGGAAACTACAGCAAATAAACAATAATTCAAGCACTTAATATTGAACAGAGCTACAATCCTCCTTAACAAATGACACTTTATCCATTCAAAATACATATAATCTAATGTGTCACATTATTACAACTGTACAATAAAATTAGGGTTTAAATAAAATGTTCATTAAATCTTTGTTTCTATTACTTATTTCTGTGTAGTAGGTCAACTAATGCAGTCACACTTTGTAGTTTACATAGCTACAAAGAAAAATATGCTATGTAAACCCTTTGTCAGGATGGTCCAGAGGTGATGGATAGCAAACCAAATGCTTCATTGACCAGTTCAGGGACCTTCTACCAGAAAATGATCAGCTGACATAAGGTCATTTATTAAATCATACATGTTTATCATAGCTATACAGTCTCCATAAGATTCTTTCTAGACCAATTTTTAATGTGTGCATGCAGCTGTTTCCTGTATTTTCAAAGAATCAATTTCAGTTGAACTAATGCCACAAAGTGACCATTTCAGGTATGTAAGCATACTGCAAAGCTCAACTATTCTGTTACATGCAGTCACTAGTCTTTCAAGGCACTATCCACTGAGTTATGTAAAACTGTTCCACATATTAGTACAATCAGAAGAAATTGCCTTACACCTCAAATATTTATTTCTTTATTTGATTGTCATTCTGTAAAAATAGGTAAGAGGGCAAGTCCATGAATTGGGTCATTTAGGCACTGCATTATGCAGCAGTCAAAATAAACAAACATCATGAAAAAGATGTTACCTTACAGCAATCGACAAATTAAAATAGTGTACACTAAATACACTAGTAATATAGCTTACTGTCAGAGTAATACAAATGGGACATTAAAGCAACTAGTAATAGACAATATGACATTCTGACTGAAAGATAAAGGCCCACCTCACCTACTACTTCTAAAAGAACAAATAAAAAAAAAAAACCAACAGAAATAATACGTTTATGCAAAAAGGCAAGACTCCTCTGTGCCCCCACCTCCTAACTTATGCATACTAGGTCCATGTATGCACCACAGCCCCAAACACACACCCCACATGTGGGACTTCACCAGATATATATTAAATACATGGAAGCACGAAGGTCACATTGGGTGACAGACACTGTACTTCATAAACACCAAATCCAGGCATGTTGACTGCAATATCAAATAGAAGCAACCAGTCTTTGATAATAATGGCAAACATCTGATAGATGAATACTGACTCATCTAAACACATTCCTCACCTTTTAAAAGCTTTTTTGAAACTACAGAAAAGTAGTTTAATCAGAAAGTGACTGTGTATCCAAATTATAAATATTATTTTGCCCAGCAACATCCTTAACATTCAAATTAGAGATAAAACAATACATTTTATCTTTGCTGAAAGAAAACCTTGCAAAAGTGGATATAAAATATCCAGTATTTTCTTGAGTATTAGCTACTATTTAAGGGCCCTTATTGCATTAAGACTGAATTTACACAGCACAGGAAATGTAAAATATTTTACTTGATTAATATAGCTACAAAGTGAGTTTTTATTGTTTTCTATTTTGGAAGTAATTTGATGTTCTTGAATGGATGCATCTGAGTAGATCCTCCCTCAGATTTCTTCGACTTTGACTAAATATGAAGTGATTCATTGTGTGATGATTTTTTTTCTTTATCTATAAGATTTTAAACTTTGAAGAAAAAAAAGAATATTTTTTTCCTGTCTTATTTAACTAGTTATATGAAGCTCTAAAATACTGCTGCTTTCAGTTAGCCATTCAGGCTCCACCCCGTGATGATTTTTTTCTGATTCTTTAAATGACTTTCTTATCTCTTAACAGTAACAATTATTTTATGGGTCACAGCTTTTTTTCTTAAATTACTAGATTTCCCAGAATTCATTTTTGTATGTCTCTCCTGTCTTTCAAACTTAGTTTCTGTGAAAATTTTGTAAAAGAATATTTATTTTTATCATAGTAGATGGATTATTCTTGACGTTTTATAATTCCTTGAAATTGCTTGGAGGAGGTTTTTTTGTTTAATAATGAAATATCTCCACTAAAAGAAAATGAGCTGATACTGCTGAAGAAGATAGAATATCATCCATCGATCTGTTCCAAAATTACTCAACCAAAAACTTAGAATACTCATTTCTTGCTGTTATACTTATCACATGCTTGAATGAAAAAGATTACCACAGATTTCAGTGGTTCTTTGATGCATAGGCCCTTACATGCCATTTTGAGTGTGGCATGTTCAAAATACTCATTCTGAAAATCAAAGTTCCAGAAGAATACACTTTTTTCCTTTATTTCTCAGTAATCTTTCCATCCTTATCAGAAAGAGCAGGATTGGAATTAACTAAATGTTTAGCAGAAGTAGGATTAATTAAAGCTATAGCTGGTGGGTCAGGTTTAGGAAGAGTGTATAAAATCTTAAGACTAAGAAATTTTGTGTACTCTATCTGCTTTTTTAGAGAGCAGCCGTCTAACTATTACGAAATTTGCAGGCAGTAACTAAAACAGAACTGGAGGAATAAGTGAAGGCTCTGGAAATTCCTTTTATAAAAGCTCATATTATTTCCTTAGGGACTGAGAAACCTCAGTGTTCACCTACCGAAATCACTGACACATTCTGGAAATAGTCTCAGAGAAAGAAACCCTCTCAGGGAGAATCAGTAACTGAGTTTTCCAAGTCTAAATAAGATATCTAAGGAGAAAACAATGTATACGTCCTTTCACCTTCCTGTCCATATTCAGAGGCTTAAATCTCTTCAGAAAAGAAGTTTCCATCTTTCTTTTACCAATAACTACTGTGCATGAAGGATCAATAGCTTCAGTTAAACCCTGAGCTAAACCCAGTAAATTACTTCTGTTCAAAGAATTTTGAAGAGAAGTAGATAAATGTTTAGCATTCTGTTTCTTTTTGACAAGAAAAACGGGGCCAACAATGTTATTCTAGGCATCAGCAGTTTTCCCAGGGATGAGCGCAACGTTCTGGCAAAGCAAGGAAGCCTTCCCTGTTCTCTCTCCCAGAACCGACAATAGCTGCTCACCCTTTCTGTTTCAGCAGAAAAAACAGGCCTCCTCTTTCCCCTTTGTTATTTGCATTACATTTAGAACTGCTGGCAAAGAAAATAAGTGATTCAGAAATTCAAGGATATGATTTGTATGGTAGTCAAGAAAAGTTAGCTTTATTTGCAAATAATATTATTTTATATCTGATAAAACCAGAAAAGGACACATAAGTGTTGTGGAACATTGTGATACAGTTTTGAATCTTTTTGGGATACAAAATTAATGAAGATAAAAACAAAGACAACAGCTGTAAACTACATATCCACATATGAATTGGTTTAGCAATACCCATATTTAAGGGGACATGATAAAATCAAGTATGCAGGAGTATGGATTAAAAGGATTCTATTATGGCAGCTAAGGATATGAGGGAAGAGACTAAATAAAAGGTAATACACAAACTGAGAAACTGGAAATTCTGTTTTATGGATATGAATAGCAAGATACAAACAATGAAAATGTTTTTAGTCCCTTTAGTTTTATACACAGGTCAGGCATATTTTTATCAAACAGAAGAGAAGTTGTGGATAGTAATTAATAAAAAATTGAAAGAATTTATCTGGGAGGGGAAGAGCTTCAGAGTCAAGTGGGATATGATGATCCTTCCAATTGGACAAGGTCTTTTGAATACCTGATTTGAAGGGGTATTTCAGAGTTACACAGATAAGGGTCCTATACATAGTAAAAGCAGAAAGCTATAATTCAAAGTGGAAAGGGGTGATGATAAAATGGAGGTTGCTCACGAAACAAAGACAGACTTGGATTGTGGAAGAAGATCCTTAAGGAGAATAACAATAACCATACAGAATATATATATTCATAAAGTAGCAGAAAATATTCTGAGAACTAAACCAGCACAGGGATGGAGAAGGGAGATTCTGTCAATTGGGGTGACTGCAATTAAGAGCACAGAGAACAGGCAAGAGGGAAGGCTGAAATTTACTGAAGAAAACTATCAAAGGAACCAAGGTAACAAATAATTAGAGAAGGAAATGTAACAGTATGGGAAGAGGCCAAGAATTAATTTGGACTGCAGGCTAGAGATTGCCTGATATCACAGTACAGGCCAAGAGAAAGAAACAAGGAGATCCTAAGAAAAGGACCAGAACTGGTAGAATTTCAGTAGACTCTAGAACAAAAGCTGCTTTTAAAAAGGGATACTTAGTAGGGCATAGAAATACTGCATGACAACTATAGGAATCAATCAGAGAAGGTGAAAAAGGATTGGGAAAACAGACTGGATAAGCAATTCACAAATAAACAATGGGGGGGGGGAGGATATATGTATGGCTCCCAAATATGCAACTAAGTCTAGAAGATTTGGGATCTTTACTTGGAAGTGTTTGCATAGTTATTTTTATACCACACGCAGGTGGCAAAGAAGTTTTCCTCAGGTAGATTGTAAATGTTGGAAGCGTGATGTAGAAGAAAGAGGTAATTGGGAAAAGCATCTGGACACATCAATGAATGTTAAGATGGCTAAAAGGAGAACAGCACTGTCCCCTCAAATAGGTAATTAAACTAGCACAACTGGTACACTGATGGTACTGTGGAAGAACAAAGTTTAAGTATCTGGAGAACATGAAGGGCTAAAAAGAATGATTACTGTGGTCAAAGTAATGGGAACACAAGAATGCCAAGAGAAAGTTCCACTTACTTCACTGGTGGTTGTATACATGCAATATGCTTTGTTTATATTCTCTGTAATAACTACTTCAAGGTAACAAATTCTGCAGAAGAACCCATCAACTATCAAGCAATGGGGAATTTTAGAACCCTCTTCTTTGCAATGGAGTCTGACATCTTTCAAAACTTGTTCAGAACGGTTGTGCAAACCTATTAAACTGAAAATAATAAATTATTTTGTAAGCTAGTAAGAGTCATTAAGGTACTTCTCCAAAAATGCCAAAGACCTGATCCCCACATCCCAAAATGTTTTAAGTACAAAATAGAACACAAGTAAATAGAAGACATCTATAGCTATCCCTGCACATTTCTTCAACAGAGAACAATCTGAAAGAACCAATCAGTGGTTTGGAGGGAAAAAGCATGAATGATCTGCACCACAGTTGATGGGCTTGAAAAAGTAGTTAAACTATAATTTGTCAAAGATCTACATCCATGACATTCTGGCAAGGATATGAAGTGCACTGAAACATTTTATAAACAACTGAAATCATAATAATTGAAATGAATATGAAAATCCAAACATGCACAACCTATACAAATGAGGCAAGACTGAGTGCTATCCAAGAAATGTATTGTTTAATACTTGCAGAGAGAATTGCTGTCCACAGCAGATTAGGGGGTTGCCACCTTTTCAAATGCTCAAAGTGGGACTTTTTTTTATAGAAATGTTAGATTTTGTAGGACAAAACATACCCACAGCCAGTGCAAAGGACAGAACTTCACTTTTTGCCAGAATAAAAGCTTATTTTTGTAGCATTTGAGTTGCTTATGCTATTCCATGTGTTCCAGATACAAAATAACTGCTGCACTAAATGCATACAGAAATGTTGGCAGTACTGGTGCTATGCCTAAAGGGTCAGAGGAGTCCATCTGAAGAAGTTCACAATATCTTTTCTGAATTTCAGTCATCTCAGAGGAATCCCATTTGAAATGCTCCCTCATCTTTGCAATGGTCTCCCCAAAGATGAGATCCTCAGCTGGGCAATTTGCCTCTGCAGATTATTTCTCTGGGGAGGCATAGCCAAGAGGGGAACGTAGTTGGGAGACATAAGAAAGGGAATCCTCGGAGGAAGAGTCAGAGGATTCCTCCACTTCCAACTGGGAGATGCCTAAGGCCTGAGGCCTAGGGATTATCACAGGAGGAGCCACTGGAGATGGTAAGGGAGTAGCAGGCCTTACAGCCATGAAAGTATTAAAAAGATCCTATGAAAAGATTGCCAATCTGGCTCTCAGCAGGGGGAGAAACATGCTTCTTTTTCTCCTTCTTTTTAAAAGAAGGCCTATTGGGCATTGGAGCCAGGGTAGGCCTGAAGTCGGTTACCAGCGCGGCAGTGGGGAAAGCATTTGAATTTATACAATCTCTATCAATTCCCCCTTTTTAATTAAAACCAAGAAAATTGTACGACAATTTACAACATAATACAATCTTCAGTACTTTGAATCCCTTGGTCTGTTGCAACATACAAATCCCTTGCATTCAATGCTATCTCTTTATACGTTATATTACCAACAACTGTTACTTGATTAATACTTTTATTAACACAAATCTTATAATGACAATAAGAGCAATCAATGTGGAAATTATAGTATCCCACCATCCTGAGAAACAATCCACTTAGCCAGTAGTTTAACTAAGCATGTTTTATTTTTGCAGGTGTCAGACACATAGCTGTTATTACTTATTTATTCTTAACTGCTTTCATGCTTGCTTAAGCAAGTTGTCAGGCTTGCAGTTACACAGAAGCATTTATTTCAAAATCTTGTCAAGTTAACCTTTGCTTTACAAGGCAAAACCTTGTATTAGAAACAAGCATACAGGAAAATGTGATCCTCTGTATGTAATAGCCTTTATTCATTGTAACACATCTCCTCTGTTATATCTGAGATAGCTCCATAAGTTGCATTTGCTATCAATTTTGTAACTTTCCATATTGCCTTAGTGGCACCATACCAGTGAAAAAATTCAGCTCCTGAAATAACACCATTTCCTATGTCCAGTTGTTTTAAAATCTTATCCTAGTTTGGAAAACTATTACGAACCTCGCTCTTTTTCTGGTGATTTTTTACCATGTCCTCTGGTAATGTGTGAGTAATTCTCATTATTGGAACTGCATACTCTATGTAACAGAATTTCTCCTCTTTCATCTCTTCCTTAAAAGAAGTATTATGTGTTAACTCCCATGCTGTTTTTATTTTATGAAAACAGAGTATACCTTTTTCTATTTTCATCAACTGTAAATGCTTTTTTTACGGCTGATTGTTTTACAACTCTATTTTTATAAGGTTCTTTAAACATAAAATCTGTATGTATAACCTCTACAGGGGACTGTATGCAATGGCATTTTCCCTCTGTAAGGAATGTGGCTAAAAACCCAACAATTTGACTTGTTACGTGCCTTTGCAAACAAATTTTGCATGTCCAAAAATATATTGAAATCAGGTATCCGATCATGATGTCCCTGTTCTCATGATCTATTATACCGGAGTATCTCTCCCCATTTTTCTTTGCAACAGTTTTTGTATGTACACATTTTTTTAGATTGCCTTGTCTTATCCATATATTGCTATTATGGAAACAAATTTAAACTTTCCTAAGACTGCTAACAGACTGTTACTGTACTGATACTGTTTGACTGTTATTAACTTACACTGATTTTTATAAACACACATGATGTGCTGCTTTTGCTTGGATTTTTATTACCTGAAAAATGCTATTTGTCTAAGTTTTTAATGACTCTGTACTTTACTACCTGTATGTATTCCTGTGTACTATTTCCAGGATGGCAGTTACACTAGTCTGACTAATGATGTTCTTGCTGTACTAGTTGTTTATAAGACTGTTTGCTGTTATATTTTATGTATGACATTCTTCTGAAAATATGACATTACAGTCACTGTTTTTTATAGGTTCATAGGTTCATACTAGGCTATCTGCCCGAGGGCATTTATAAGCCTAGCCCATAGTTTTGTGGCTTACGCCACCCCTTTAGTTTGGAGAAACTATGCCCATTATTTTGCTGTGCCTCTGTCGAGCAGTGACACTGAGGTAACCCCTGGGGTGTATCTGCGATCTCCCATCCATTGGTCAAGATTCCTCTTGAACAAGGCCAGCGAGGTGCTCTGCCTCACATAAACCGGGATTTTGTTCCACAGCATAGGGAGTCTTTGGGTGATGAATCTATCCCTCCAGCACGTCCTATTAATAACAGTGTCGAGGTTTAAGTCTCCCGCCCTTGTGGCTCTGACGGATCTAGATTTTTTGAGATGAAGCATGTTCATCAAATCTGGGTTTGACATGGCCTTGTATGTCAGGCATAGGTCACCTCTGAGCAAGCGGTAAGCAACTGAATATAACTGGAGTTCTTTCAGTCGGGCAGCATAAGACAGATTTTTGAGACCCTTTATCCTTTTCGTGAGGAACTTTTGTGGCCTCTCCAGCTGCTGCAAGTGTCGGGTCAGATACATTCCGAATGGGGCATTGTACTCGATCATTGGTCTGATGAGTGATGAGTATAGGGAGACTATGACTTCCCTTGATCTAGATGTGAATCCCTTCATGATAAGGTGGGCAATGTAGAAGGTCTTCCTAACTACTTTAGCAATATGAGTGTCGAATGAAAGGCTACTGTCAACCTGGGTTCCCAGGTCCCTAATAACTTCTTCTGTGTTCAGGGATTGCCACCTATATGGTAGCTAGGGGTAACCTTATTTTTCCCGAAGGGTATGACTATGCATTTCTTGGCATTTAACTTTAGGCCATGGCTCTGGCACCAGTTATCCGTTTCTGTGAGACCCTTCTGAAGGATATCTGTGTCGGATGTGTTTTCAACTACGCCCAGTTTGCAGTCATCTGCAAACTTTGTCAGCCATAACCCTCCTGTGTTTGCTTGTACTTCAGAAAAGTAGATGCCAAACAGAGTGGGCCCAGGACTGAGCCCTGTGGGACACCACTTGTGACAGGCTTTGAGTCTGACATGGCGCCAGCAACTCTGACCCTGTGGGTTCTGTCACTCAGCCAGTTTGCAACCCATCTTGTAATGTATGGGTTTACATTTAAGTTGATGAGTTTTTCAATGATACCCGAGTGAGGTATTGTATCAAAAGCCTTCGCCAGGTCTAGGTAGGCTGTATGGACTGCCTTTGCCTCGTCAATGGCCTTGGTGACTGTTTTGAAAAAGTCAACCAAGTTTAAAAGGCATGATCTGCCTTTGACAAAGCCAAACTGGGTTGGATCCAAAGTCTGCAAGTTCCTATGTCTTTATTTATGAGATCCATTATGATCCTCTCCATGGCTTTGCAGATAAGGCTTGTCAAGCTAATGGGACGGTAATTTCCAGGGTCGGTGGAGGCACCGCCTTTGTGGAGTGGGACTACAGTCGCTGTGCGCCACTCCCTGGGTGATCCGGAGGTGAGACTAAGATTAAACAGCTGTCCTAACTGTGGGTTTAATTCCTTGTTGAGTTCATGGAGCACACAGCCGGGGACACCATCAGATCCCATGGATGCTGTGTTCTTTGCCTTGAGAGAGCAGTTCTCACCTGGGCGTTAGAGATGTTTGGGGGCTACAATCATTTGGTATAGATATCTCTCCTTTAGGGGAGGAGAAGTTTGCACTGAACCTGTCAGCCAGTATGTTGGCAATGTCTGTAGGATCAGTAATCTTCACATCATTTTGAACTAATTCTGAGCATATCTGGGAGTTTCCTCCTAGGTTTCTGACATAGCTAAAGAATGCCTTATGGTTGTCTTTAGAGTCCTTAGCTATTTTTTCTCAAAATTAGCTTTGGATGATTTTATGAGAGCTCTTAGCTTTTTACTTATAGTGATCAGCGTGTCTTACCTTTTAAGGATTTTGCTCTATCTTGTAGTAGCTTTCTCCTTTTGTTGTAGAGTTTGTTTATGGCTGGGGTCCAGCAGACTGGGCCTTGCCTTTGGTACAAAGAGTCTTTGTTTTGCTTGGGATTGCCTGATCCATGCAGCCCTGCAGGTGCTGGTAGAAGGCATTTGTAAGTGATTCAGCGGTTTGAGTAATGTTAACCGCTGGCTCAGGGGATAAAGGAGACCACACTAGTCTTTAGAAGTGTGAAGTCGGCTTTGAGTTCTTTACTGTGGTCTTTTTCATTTCGGGTGGGGGCGGGATGAGGACCTCCAGCGAGATTAGTTTGTGATCAGATCTCACCAGTGAGGGGTATACTTCCGACGTTGAACATTGTGCTCCCATGTTCGTGATGATGAGATCAAGTATGTTTTCTCCTCTTGTGGGGATGGTGACTAGTTGTTCCATGGCATTTGAGTTTATGAATTCCAGGAACTTTTGGGCTAGAGTGTTTGGGCTTGAGTAGTGTTCCCAGTCTATATTAGGGTAGTTGAAGTCACCTAGTATGATGGTGTTCGGAGATACATTTATCCCCTCCAGTGTTTTCAGGAAGGCCATATTAGGTTCCTGAGTTTGCGAGGGTGGCCTGTAACATGCTACAAATTGCAGAGCAGTCTTGCCTATGGTTAATTGCACCTGGATGGTTTCCGATGCATCCAATCTTGAGGTGTGGGTGTCCTTGATGAATATGGATACCCCTCCTCCTTTCTTGGTATTGTCCGGGTTTTGGGGCTGGAACGCATGATATGAGGTAAAACCTGATAGTGCTGGGGTGCTCTCAGGAGCCTTGAACCAGGTTTCTGTCACAGCACAGACATCGATGTTCTCCATACTGAGAAGGGCCTCGAGTGCGTGCATCTTGAGGTTGAGACTTCTGGCATTGAGCAGCATTACCCTTAGTTTTTTTTCTTTGTTTTGTTCTAGGGTGGTAGGTTTAGAATTTGAGCCTTGCCTAAAAAAGGCACTATGGGGGTGGCAAGAGCCTTTGCCAAAATCCGGAATCCCAGGGGTGACAAGTGCAAGCTGTCCCTTGGCAGCGTGGCTTGTCCAGCATGTCATCCCAGGCAGACAGACATTGGATCCCCTTTGAATGACACCAGAGTTTAAGCCAATTGTTAAAGCTGATCATCTTATCTCTGTATTGTGGCATCATTCTTGGTGAAGGTAGGATACTGCTCAAGGTCAGGGTCATACCTGCTTGGGCTACATAATCAGAGAGCTCCTCTATGTCTCTTTACATGTAGTCCAGGAGTGCGTCTCAGGTCGTTAACACCAGCGTGCACTATGATTGCGTCGTGCTTGTACCTGCTGTTGAGAGACCTGACTGCATGCGTTATGTCGCGGCTTCTAGCACCCGACAGGCTGCTTACTGTGACCTCCTCCTTACTCTGTCTGGTGGCACGGCAGTCAGTGTGTCTGAGTATGGAGTCACCAATGACTAGTGTGTCTGGCATTGTGTTTGGCATTAAGGGCTGTGACTGCTTGACACTCTGACTGTGTGGTCTATGTGATGCAGGTGTTGTGTTCTGAGGTGGTAGTTGTTTGGGTGTCTGCTTTGGTGGCCTCTGCTGTTTTGGTAGATTTTTGATCAGAGCCTCCGAGTATGTCTTTGTGTGTTTATGTGTATGATTTGAGGTTGTGATGGTATTATGTGAGACTGGGTCTATAGTGTGTGTGGTTGCCTTCTCCTCCTGTCTGGTCATGCCAGTCCTATGTTGAGAGAGCTCAGCCTCCAGTTTGGCCGTATAGTTGCATCTCTCGCATGTATTTGTGTTTTGTGGGAGGAGGAGAGGGTTGTCTGTGTACATGAGGCAATTGTAACATTGCCTCAATATTCCCAGGTTCACCAGCTGAGCAGGAGAGGACATTAGCAACTGATCCTCGACATGCTAGAAGGAATAGACAGAAAAACTTAAGAAAAGGTTCTGGGGATGTGGGTGACCGAGAAATGGGGTTTGCTTTTTGGGGTACTTTCTATAACAAGAGTGCTGTATCAAGGTGATAAGTACTGTAGGAGCAAGTGCTTCGCTATACAGATAGAGAATAGTCTACTTGGGAGTCAAGTAGAGATAATTTATAGTTGTAGGATACACTAAATAGAACAGTAGTATACTTTGAGGAAGGTAGTTTTAAGGAAAATTTGAAGAGTGGACTTTAGGTAGCCCTAATAGTTTAAATCTGATTAACGGCGCTGCCCTAGTGTGCAACGTAGCAGCTCAGCTTTATAGCAGGGGGCTGGAAAAAACAGGAAATGACCCAAAATGGCCGACGAATTACTAGTTGCTGCTTCTAACCACTCCTCTGAGGAGAAACAAGCAGCTCAGTACTCCCCACTCCCACTGGTGAGTAAAGAAACTACCTCTGGCCACACAAGAAAATGGAGGAACACAGAAACCAAATACAAGGCCCAGGGATCAGCAAAATCTGATCACTGGAACAACTAGCTAGCCAGTACTGATCCTGTTTGCTATATGCATAAGCTGCCTTTGGAGACGTACTGTACTTTTAATGGGGAGGGGGGTTGACCCTCTCTTGTTACTTTAGAACCTTTTATCATTTAGGATTTGTCATAGGTACTGCCTTAAATGTTACTCCATTTCCAGACATAGATGTGAACTTACATACCAAACATTTAATTGCATTGTTTAGTTTTGCATATACCATTTGCATTACTGTAAATGTATTTACTGTATCTGTATTAACTTTACGTTTACACTGTATCTGTATTAACTTTACTCTGTGTCTGTAGGTTATTTCTGTGTTTATTCTGAATCTGTCTTGGCTTATTAAACCAGTAAAGTAATATTTATTTTTTTGTCTTTTTCTGTCCCCTTTGTTTAATTAACATTGAGATTTGTATACTAACACTGTATTGCATTGCTTTAAAGGTTCCCTGTACTTTGCTGCCAACTGATAACCTGTGTTTTGTTAATTTATTGCTTTAATGCCTATTGCCTGCCATGATTTGGGTTATAGGGAGGATTATCCCCATATTCCACTGGTCATAATTTGCCATTTTTATTATACTGTTAGTGTTTGTAATTACCATTTTCAGTAAGGCAAGGGGTTTGTCTTTCCTTCTGTTTATTGCTTACCTCCTTTTTCTGTGTACCTTGATGTTTGCAGGTTATTTGCACATATGCTCTTTTTTATTTATGATTTACATGTTCCCATTGTTCGATACATCTCTTTATATCCTCTCCCTCCTCTTTGGAGATTGGATATTGCTTTTGAAAAGGAGGAATGTAATCCGAAGGATTACCTACACTCACTGGTACTGCTAACTTGCCATAGTCTGTCTTTGATGTAGCCCACAAGGGCTGAAATTGTGATTTGATTGGCTCCAATTTATCCTGCAGTTGTGAACGTCTCTTGGTAGTCTTTTTTTACAGTTACTTATGTTACTTACAAAGCAAGGAAATTGCTGAGCTGTATCCCAACTGCCTTCCATTGTGGCTGACCATAAAACCTTGTTATTGAAATCAATTACTATTTCCAGTTTGCCAAGAATATCAACCCCAAGGATTGTTGTTTCGCAACTGGAATTTATAAGAAATGTACCCTGTATTGAAGATCCATTTTTTGTGAAACATATTTTAACTGGCTTGCTGCTTATGGCTGACATTAAAGCCTTGAATGTAAGATTTTTTGAACTGATTTACAGGTAACTGTTTTATTAGTGACTGAGACTGCTAACCCTGTATCAAGCAGGACAGCTTTTTATAGTGTCCCCTCCACCCATACTTTCCACTTTTAAAATTTGTGAGAAAGGTTACTTGGGGGGGGGGCACACCCCTAATCAGAATCATTTTCATTCTGATCTGTTTCTTTGGGTATGCCTCTGATTAAACAGACTGCATGTTCTGCTCTCTGTTGACTGTTAGTGTCTTTCCTGTCTAATGTGTACTTTGCACTTTCAATTTTCTGTTTTAATTCCTGACGTGCACCGTATGTGAGATTATATGGTGGGTTTTCTGTGTATTCCATAGGGTATACTTTATTTTTTCTGTATCCCTCAGTTTGTTCCTGTGACTGATTCGCTCTTAATGTATTTTCTTTATCTTGATTTCTTTCCTTATTTTAGATACCCTTTTGTATTTGACTTTCCTTCCATCTTTTGTAATATGGACAATCCTGTTTAATGTGGCCTATTTTCTTACTAGTAAAACATATCACCTGTTTTTCTGAACTTCGTTGTGTATCTGTCTGTAATCCTGGTGGAGCAGAAGCTGCTCATCTTCCCCCTGTGTTTGTTTTTTCATCAGACCATGTATTACGTCCCCTTCCTTTCCCCATGTAGTCTACAAGCTGTTTTTGTACATTTCCTATCTGCATCTGCAATACTGCGCACTTCTTTTAAACTGTCTAGCACTCTGGCTTTGTCTTACTCCAGGTGGAGCTTGAGATGTGTAATTTCTGAGTCTGTATCTATCTGTCTGGCAGAAACTGATTTTAAAGTTGCATCTGCATTTTGCTGAATGTCATTAACTGTCTGACAGAATTGCTTCAACATAACATCTTGCCTGACCAAAACATTATTTTGTTTTTTCTGTCATGCTATTTAGACTGTCTGTCTGATCATTTTCAGACAGTTTTTTAATTTTTTAAATGGTGAAAACTGGCTTTACCTTGTCTGTGTGTTTAAAACAGTTATGCGAGTCTAGACACTCACCAGTTTCAGCTGCTTGTTTTGCTTTGACATGAATCAAAGCATTTACTGTAGCCTCTTATGTATTACATTTATTATGTGCTTTGATTTTGACAATACTAAACTTTCCCTGTAAATCATTTTGGGAATCAATGCCTATAAATCTCCTGGTACTGGAACAATGTTTTAGGGGTTTGCCAGCACTGTCGATGAATCCCCTACTGACCCAAACTGGCCTGTGTAAATGCAAAAAAAAAAAAAAAAAAACATTTAAATAAAGCATTATTTGAAAAAGACCACACAGTGTATGCCAACCATTGTTTAAATGCCAACATAATGAAACTAAATTCTGTTCTTGTTTTGTCACTGAGGCAGAATCTGCAATAAATAAGACTACTGATATATATTAGCAGGAGAAATAACTGTAATTTCTGCTGAACTCTGCCCAATATCAATTGGTGTATTTTGTACCCCTTGTAAACCTTGCTGGGCTTTTTGTAACTGTCTTTTCAGATTAACCTCTGTTTGTGCCCTTAGTAAATGCTGTTGGGCTGTATCTGATTGTTACATTAAAACTAGAAATGTGATTATGTAAAGTCTGAATGCTATGCTGAGTCTGTTCCTCTAAATGGCATTATTGTCCCTTACTACTGTCTCTAGGGAAATTTTGAAAAGCTGTGAAAACATTTTCTTTAAAAAGTTAATATTAATAGCACACAATACTATGTTAGAACTTTATCTTTTTGTGCATTTGCAATATTTACTATAAATAACATTTTTATGTAGTCTAGTACATTACTAACAATAATTGCATACATTTGTACTGTATGAGATTTAGGTGACTGCAAGGTACATTTAACTGTTATATATCTGAAGAGCTAACAACGCTAGAATCAAACAGATTGTTTATCAGAACAGGATATATTTTATGGTACGGCTTACACATTAGACTCCTGTGACAACATACACATATGTTTGGAAAGTTACTTTCACATAAAAAAAAAGTCTTTATGAATTGCTATATATTTTATGTATGAATTATATGCATTTATCCATTTACAAACAGAACTGTTATTTAATGTCTGAACATTAAACATTTTAGATTTACATTTTATGTCTGACACAGAAGGTTTAAACCATGTAAATTTATATATACAATATGTGGAAATTGTAAAGTTAACTGTCTTTACTGGCATCCATGTTATAACTGTGAAGAATTTACCGTATTCTGCGTAGATGACAAGCAGGTAATCAGGCTGAAGTCACTTAGAAGACACGGTGTCCTTTAACAGATGAATTGGTGGAACGTCACAGGACAGCTTCTACAGCGTCACTCTGTATCCACCAACGAATTACTGGAACTGTTGATCTGTTGATGCACTGGAACTGTCAATCTGTTGAACTCATGGAAAATTTAAGGCCTTTATGAAAAATTAACTGTTGGTAACGGATAAAAAAAGATTGTGGTCAGTGGACTAGGCTCACGGCCCGTGGGCTAGGCTCACCATTGTAAAATATTATTAGCAAAGAGCTAGGCTGACAAGACAGACACCATACTATTGTATCCGTTAATATTTGTATTCGTACAAATTCTTGCCAAATACTGTCAGAGTTATTTCAATTCTGTTATAACACAGCTAGCCAGACTGATGAACACTCAGTCCAAAAACGTCACTAAACAGTGTAAAAATACTGTCCAGTTTAGATACTCTTTTAAATGTCAAACAACGTAATTTTTAATCTCCTTGTGACTTCTTGTTCTGGTTTCTGTTTCTGTCATAAAAAAGTCCAAGGGTTATTTCTAGCCTGGACAGTTTCTTATGTCCTCCTTTGGTTATTTTCTTCCTTACTGTATCTGAAGACTTCACAAAAAGTCTCTCCACGTCATCTTTGCATCACTTGAAGTGTCTGTATTTTATTTCAATTATTTCTGCATCTGAAAGCTCACAGAAAGTCAACTTCCTTTTTTATAACAGGATGCCTTTTACAGTAAGCCCACAGCTACATGTTATTAATATATAAGCTGAACATTACAAGAAATCTTTTTCATTACTTAACTGTTCTTGCAAAGCAAGCCATATTTTCTTTTACTGCACACACAGTATAATTTTGGGGAAAGCATTTTAATTTATACAATCTCTATCAGTCACCAACCTTAAGCAGCCTATAACAAGGAAGATAAGAGATCCTGTAGAAGTACTAGAAATATTTTGTAAATTTTATGAATGTCTGTCTAAAACAGAGAAATATGGAAATCAAGAAAAGGTACAAATAGAAATGTTTATGGAAGAATTAAAAATGGCAATGTTAGATAATGATCAATTACCAACAGTTAGGATAGGCGGAGATGAGATATAAATGGTGATGTATAACCAATCTACAGGAAAGTCCCCAGCAATAGATGGCATTCCTGTGGAAGTTTGGAAACTAGGAGTGAAAAAAAACTGATAAAGATCTGGAAGGTTTTGTTTATTTTATTTATTTATTTATTTATTTTTTATTTTACATTTGTTGACTGGGATAGTCCGACTGGATGCATGTCCATTTTCAGCGGAGGCCCGGGGAGAAAAGCTCCAAGGGTAAGCAGATACAGCATTACATAATACCAGCATTACATATTACAAACAGATTATTTACAGAGATTATATAAGTAAGCAAGTTAAACAAGTTCCACAGGTTAAAGTTAGTCCTGAGAACAAGTCAGGATTAAATTAAATTACACAGTAAACTGATTAACAGATTTTTACACATTCGAGTTAGCCAGGCTTGATACACTGACATAGCCAGTTAAGTGACAAATGTTGTTTGAGTCTAGTTTTAAATTGACCTAAGGTGGAAAGTAAGGTAATATCAGCTGGAAGTGAGTTCCAGGATCTACTTACAGAGTTTGCAAAGAGAGAATCACCGGCTGTGTTATTAATTTTGCTAGTCTGAATTAGTAGTTTGTTAGAGGATCGAAGTGGTCTAGGATTGTTATAGGGGGTGATAATATTTTTAAGTGCAGGAGTATTGTCCAGATTATAGAGGATTTTATAGGCCATAATCAGTTGGTTATACTGGATTAAGATAGGTAGTTCAAGCCAACCAAGCTGATTTAGATTGATGCAATGATGTGTCCTAAAAGGCAGCCCAGTGGCAAACCTGGCAATGTGGTTGTAGCAAATTGAGAGTTTATTAAGGACAGTCTTGTTCAAATTCGAGAGTAGAGGGGATGCATACAGAAGGGTTGAAAGAAGGTGAGAGCGAGCTATGGCAATTTTAGCTGGAGGGGTTAGGAAGGCTTTTATTCTGTAAAGTGACCCTAGTTTTTTATTGATGGTTTTGATAGTTTGGTTAACATGTAGGTCAAAATTGAGATTATTGTCTATGATGACACCTAATAGTTTTGTAGATGGGTCAGGGGAGATTATTGTGCCATCATTTGATTTTATGGTAAAGGTGAAAGCGGTAGACCTACGTGTTGGTGAAAATAACAGCATTTTAGTTTTTTTGGGATTTAGGATCAGACGATGTTCAGAAAGCCAGTTTTCTATTGTATTAAAGGTGGTCTGAGTAGCTTACCATAACTCTACTGGAGATGTGGCTGAGCAAATCAGAGTAGAGTCATCAGCATATTGGATACAGCTGACTTTTGGGATGACAGTATAAAGGTTGTTAATGAAGATGGAGAACAGCAAGGGCCCGAGTATAGAGCCTTGTGGTACTCCGAGGGTGTTAGGTAGAAGGTTAGAGAGTTTGTTCTTCCAGAGGACAGCCTGCTGTCGACCATTCAGGTAGGATTGAAACCATTGGAGGGCTCCAGTATCTAGACAGAATGTTTGCAGGGTGTGGATTAAAAGTTGGTTATCAACCATATCGAATGCCTTGGAAAGATCCAAAAAGAGGGCTGAGGATATATAATTATTGTTGCGATTATGGTTTATGGTGTTAGTAAAGGCTAGGAGGGCTGAAGTAGTGCTGTGATGAGGACGGAAGCCATGCTGAGGCCATAAAGTGATTTTGGATTAGGTGGTGCATGAATTGTCTATGAATACATTTTTCCATAATCTTTGCAAGTGGAGAGAGTATAGCTATTGGCCTATAATTGGAGAATTCAGTAGAGCTGCCTCCTTTGTGAAGTGGGATTACATAGGATATTTTCCAGATGGTGGGAATTTTAGCTTCTACTATGGTTCGATTGATTAGTATTGAGACTGGGTAAGCAATAGCATCAGCTGATTTTTGTAGGTACTCGGCAGGAGTTTATCAGCAGAAAGTGTAGTGGGTTTTAATTTTTTGATCAAGGTACGGATAAGTGAAGTGGCGACTGGTTGGATGCTGAACGCAAGTAGGTTTCTAGGGTGCTACTTTCAGGACCAGGGAGCTAGGAGGTAGTTGGCTAGCTAGGGCTTGAATTGTCTCAGTAAAGAATTGGTTAAAACTATCAGAAACATCTTCACGGGTTTTATCAATAGTAGCAGCAGGGATTGGGGTTGAAGTTTGTCCAGGATGTAGTAGATTATTTAAACCTGCCCAAAACTTCTGAAGGTTATTTTGATTTACTGTCTGTAAATTACAGTAGTACTGTTTTTTGTCTTGTAAAATTGATTTTTGGTTTCATTCCTGGATTGCCTGTATTTAATGTGATCTTGAGGGTCTTTAGAAGAACGCCATAAAGCCCATGCTTTGTTTCTAAGGATAATTTTGAGTTTAGACTCTATAGAAAGCCATGGTGCAGTTTTTGCCTTGGTTCTCTTTGAGCGAACAGGTGCATGCAAATCAAGGATCTCAAGGAATTTGTTGTTAAAGTATGCTACTGCTTCCTCTAAGGGAGGTGTTTTAGAATAGACCAATTACATGAGTTTAGTTCTTGTTGGAATTTGGCAGGGTCAAAGTTTTTATTGTTTCTAACCTTTCTGAGTAAGGGTTGTTGGGAATTAATGGTTTTGTGCTTAATTACATATGTGAGAAGGTGATCGCTTAGGCCATTAAGGAGGGTACCAGAGGTGTACAGTTGGGGTGACTGTTTATGAGTACCCAGTCAAGTATACTTTCTTTTGGTTGGGTTTACCTATCCTGGTAGGGTGGATATGATTTGTGTAAATGCATGCAGGTTAATATGGGTGGTTGGGGATTCTAAGGAACAGGTGCCCCAGTCTATGTTAAAGTCTCCAAGTAGTAGGGTTTCTTGGGGTAGTGACATGATAACCAGTGCAGGATATCTTCAAATGTAGATATATTGTTACCTGGGGGAATGTACATACAGATGATATTAATGCATTTATTTTTATTAAGTTGCAATTTGGTGGCAAGAATCTCAGAGTTATTAATCTGAGGAGGTTGTATTACATCTATAGTGACATTCAACTCAGATTTATAGAGTACAGCTACCCCACCCCCTTCCTGGAAGCACGATCCAGCCTGTGTATGTTGTACCCAGGTGGTAACACTTCATTGTCTTTAGTGTTAGGTTTTAACCAGGTTTCAGATAAACAGAGAATCTCAGGGGAGTGGACATCCAGAAGTGCATGCAATTCATGTACCTTGTTATTAATGCTTCTAATACTGAGCTGACAGACTAGGAGAGAGTTAGTTGGCCTATAAATTGTAGGTTTGTAGCTTAGATTACAAGTAGAGGAGGTATGTGTATCTGAAGTGAGTGGGCCAGGGTTGGGGTGAATATCACCACCAAGTATTAGGTTGAGTCTATACTTGGTGATGAACTTCAGGAATTTGTTTATTAGTTTGTGATAGTGTTTGGATCTAGAGCTAATGTGCCTGGGGTTGAGATGTTGACAGACTGAACAAGATGTTGGATAGGATCTGGTACTGTAAGTATGGTTGAAGGTGGAAGGATTTACAGCTGGGGTGATAGTATGGCCTTTTGGGACCTGAAATCCTGTAAGAAACTGGTTTTCATACAAGGTAAGGAGGTATGGTGTGAACAAGAGGGGTAGTAAAGAGGAGTATATCATTATAAGTGATTCAGCTAGTGAGTGAAGGAACTGTTTTACCTGGTGATGCAACACCAGAAGATAGAGTGATGAGGTAAAGGTACTGGAAGGGGGGATGGGAGAATGCCAGATGAAAGCTAATAGGTGCTATTAAATGTAGGTAGTAGAATAGGGGTGGGTGGAATTGTCCCAGATGAAAGCAGATAGGATCTAGAAAGTGGGGGAGTGGCTATAGTACTATAAATGTAGAGGTACTGGGGGCGGGAGGGAATTGGGGGCAGGGAGGGGAGTGAAGAGAGCCTGAGCGTAGCGACAGCGAATGTAGCGGGGCTATTGCAGTTTACAAGGTGTCCTAAAGATATAAGGTAAGTATTGCAGCTCTAATGTAAGAGTCAATTTACTGCAGTTACAGGGGAATGAGGCAACCACTCAAGTAGAAACAAAGAGCCCTATGTTTAACAGTACTTTAAGAGGAGGAGAAGTACCAACATCCTTGAAGAAAGCAGTGGTAGCTGTAATACCTAAACAGGGTAAGGATCCATTGGATACAGCTTCATACAGGCCCATTTCAATAATAAACCATGGCTAAAAAGTGTGTATGTCTATAATGGCTAAAAGAATGGCAAAAGTGATGCCAAAATTGATAGATATGGATCAATGTGGTTTTGTGAAAGGAAGGCAAATATTTGATAACATTAACAAAACACTGATGATCCAGAGGGAAGTAGAATGTAGGAAAACACGACTGTTGTTGGTGGGTCTTGATGCAAAGAAAGCATTTGACAGAGTAAGATGAAACTTCATGAGCATGTAAATGGAAGTAGTTGCTTTTCCTGATAACATTATAAGGTTGATTAGGAGTATATATGAGGGATCGGAGGCAAAAATTAAAGTGGTTGGGGTCCTATGATAATTTCTGATTGAGTAGAGGAACCGGGCAGGGGTGTCCTCTTTGTTGTTTGCATTATATTTAGAACCGCTGGCAAAGAAAATAAGGGATTCAGAAATTCAAGGATATAATTGGTATGGTAGTCAAGAAAAGCTGGCTCTATTTGCAGATTATATTATTTTATACCTAACAAAACCAGAAAGGGGCATTACAGTGTTGTGGAACATTTTAAGACAGTTTAAAATCTTTTCGGGATACAAAATTAATGAAGCCATAACAAAAGCAATAGTGGCAAATTATGTACCCATACACGAACTGGTCCAGCAATATCCATATTTATGGAGATATGATAAAATGAAGTATTTAGGAGTATGAATTAAAAAATGACTCCTCTGTGGCAGCTAAAGACATGTGGAAGGAGACTAAATAGAAGATAATACAAAAACTTTGGAACTCGAAGCTTTGCTATATGGATATGGATAGTAAGATACAAGCAGTTACAATGTTTTTAGTCCCTTCAGTTTTATACATAGCTCAGGCATATTTTTATCAACCATAGAAGTTGTGGATAGCAATTAGAAAGAGCTGAAGGATTTTATCTGGCAGGGGAAGATGGCAAGGGTCAAATGGGATAAGCTGATTCTTCCAACAGAAGAAGGCAGACTAGGGTTACCCTATTCCAAGAGGTATTTTAGAGCAACACAGTTAAGGCTCTTATACACAGCACAATCAGAAAACTATTAATTCAAAGTGGAAAGGGATGATGATGATACAGGGGAGAAACTCAAGAAACAAGGAGAGACAGGGATTTTGGATGCATACCCTTAAGGAGAATGACAATAATCAAACAGGATATTATATATTTATAAAGTAGCAGAAAGTATTTTAAGAACTAAGCCAGCACGGGAAAGGAGATGAGATTCTTCAGATAGAAGTGACTGCAATTAGGAATACAGACAATAGGCAAGAAGAGGGGGCTGGAATTTACTGGAGAAAACTGGCAAAGGATCCAAGGTATTGGGAGCAAATAACTAGAAAGGGAAAGGTAACAGAATGGGAAGACACCGAGAATGTATTTGGACTGTAGGTTAGAGATTGCCTTCCCTATCAAGGACTGATATCAGGGTATAGGCAAAGAGAAAGCTATGGGGGGGTCCTAAATGAAAGACCAGCACGAGTAGAATTTTTAATAGAATCTAGAACAGAAGCTGACATTAAAAAAGGAATAATTAGTACAGCATATACAATACCGTATGGCAACTATAAGAATCAATCAGAGGAGCATAGACAGGATTGGGAAGAGAGACTGGATAAGCAATTCACAAAGAGACAATGGGAAGCTATATATGTATATATATATATATATATATATATATACATATATACACACACACACACACACAGTGGACATAAAAAGTGTACATACCCCTGTTAAAACACCAGTTTTTTGTGAATATAAAAAAATGAGACCACAATAAATAATTTCAAAACTTTTCCCACCTTTAATGTGACCTAGAACCTGTACAATTCAATTGAGTTGATGATGAACATGAATAAAGCTAGTAATGTAGGGTGATAAAGCAATAATTATATTTGTAAAACAGGACAGAAGAAGAAAATCTGAAAATACTGGACTTTCTCAGACTTTGTTAAACTTGTAGGGGACTTTAAAGCATACGCCTTTCTTCGTGTTATTAATGTGTGGAGAATAAAATCAGTAACTTGGAAACTAACAAATGTGGGATTGTAAAGCAATAATTATACTTGTGAAACATGGTAGAACAAGAGGATTTGGAAATACTGGATTTACATGGACTTTTTTAAACTTGTAGGGGACTCTAAAGTATATGCCCTACCTTATGTCATTGATCTTCAGAAAAATGCTAGGGAGAGGGAACGAGGTGGGAGAAAATTAACTGTGAATAAAAAATGTCTTAATGGTACTACTTTAATGGTGCATGAGTTTCTTTGCAAGCTATGAAGTAAAGTTTTTTCAGTTATTTTTAAATGTAATGGGGATACCAATATAAACAGGTGTTTTTGCTTTTGTTTTTTTTTTTTCTCCATTCTTCTCCATTTTTCCTTCTTCAGTTTTAAGAAATGCAGGCACTGCAATATATATACATACGTACATAGATACATACACACACACACACAGTGGATATAAAAAGTGTACACATCCCTGTTAAAACGCCAGGTTTTTGTGATATAAAAATGAGCCCACAATAAATCATTTCAAAACATTTCCCACCTTTAATGTGACCTAGAACTTGTACAATTCAATTGAAAAAACAAACAAATCTTTTAGGGGAAAAAGTATAAAAAATAAAAAAAGTACAATAAGCTGGTTGTATAAGTGTTTACACCTTAAACTAATACTTTGTTGAAGCACCTTTTGATTTAATTACAACATTCAGTCTTCTTGGGCAGTAGTCTATCAGCATGGCACATCTTGACTTGGCAATATTTGCCCACTCTTCCTTGCAAAAGCACTCCAACTCTGTCAGACTACGAGGGTGTCTCTTCTGCACACTCCTCTTCAGGTCACCCACAGATTTTTTATTGGATTTAGGTCTGGGCTCTGGCTGAGTCATTCCAAAACTTTAATTTTCTTCTGGTGAAGCCATTCTTTTGTTGATTTGGATGCATGTTTGGGGTCATTGTCATGTTGAAAGATGAAATTCCTCTTCATCTTCCGCTTTCTAGCAGACACCTGAAGGTTTTGGGCCAAAAGTGACTGATATTTGGAACAGTTCATAATTATCTCCACCTTGACTAAAGCCCCAGTTCCAGATGAAGAAAAGCAACCGCAAAGCATGATATTGCCACCACCATGCTTCGCCGTGGGGATGGTGTTCTTTTAGTGATGCCAAGTGTTGTTTTTGCACCAAACATACCTTTTGGAATTGTGGCCAAAAAAGGTTCAACCTTGGTCTCATCAGACCATAACACATTTTTCCACATGATTTTGGGAGACTTGATGTATTTTTTTTTTTCAAATTTTAGCTGGGCCTGGATGTTTTTCTGTATAAGAAAAGGCTTCCATCTTGGAACCCTACCCCACACTCCAGACATATGGAGAATATGGGAGATTGTTGTCACGTGTAGTACACAACCAGTACTTGCCAGAAATTCCTGCAGCTCCTTCATCTCTTGGCAGCCTCCCTGGCCAGATTTCTTCTTGTCTTTTCATCAATTTTGGAGGGACATCCAGTTCTTTGCAACATCACTATTGTCCCATATTTTCTCCACTTTTTGATGACTGTCTTCACTGTGTTCCATGGTATATCTAATGCTGTGGGGAATTTTTTTGTACCCTTCTCCTGACTGATACCGTTCAACAATGAGATCCCTTTGATGCTTTGTAAGCTCTCTGTGAACGATGGCTTTTTTCTGTAGCAGGAAATTGAGTAAATGTCAGGAAAATCCTACTAGGACAGTTGAACTTTATTTGGGGTTAATCAGAGTCTCTTTAATTGATGGCAAGTGTGTACCCAAGAAGACTGAGTGCTGTAATTAAATCAAAAGGTGCTTCAACAAAGTATTAGTTTAAGGGTCTGCACACTTATGCAACCAGCTTATTGTATGTTTTTTATTTTTTATATTTTTCCCCTACCTTGAATTGTACAGTTATAGGTCACATTACAGGTGGGAAAAGCTATGAAATGATTTATTGTGGTCTCAGTTTTTTATATCACAAAAACCTGGCATTTTAAAGGGGTGGTACACTTTTTATATCCAGTGTGTGTGTGTGTGTGTGTGTGTGTGTGTGTGTGTGTGTGTGTATATATATATATATATATATATATATATATATATATATATATATATTTATATATATATATATATATATATATATATATATTTTTTTTTTTTCCTTTTTCAAATATACAACAAAGTCTAGAAGATTTAGGCTTTTTACTTGGAAGTGCTTACATAGGTATTTTTAAACCCCAAGTAAACTCCAAAAAAAATTTCCTCAGGCAGACAGCAAATGTTGGAGGTGTAATAGGGAAGAAAGAGTTAGCTGGGAACGTACTTCCTGGGAGTGTAATGGGTTGGCAGACTTTAAAGATTCCCTGCATACTGCTCTGTCAGAGATACAGAGAGAGCAAACTGGTGCAACTAAGGAAATTATCTTTTTGAGCTATTATACAGAATTGGAATTGCCTAGACATAGTAAGACCTTACTGAGTCTAATTATGGTGGCTGCCAAAAAAGCAATTACTAGAAAATGGAAATCAAATCTAAAACAACTTTACCAGAAGTGGTCAATATAGTAGCACAGATAAAGCAACTGGAACTGGGATCTTTAGAAAAGGGAAGGAGAAAAATACACAGGAAAAAAATTTGAATTTTGGGAACATTATATGCAGAGGAGGAACGAGGTTTAAAAGAAGGCAGTATTTGAATGAGCTATGTAATACTTAATTGACAATGACTGGATGTATTATAAGCGATGTATAATGTTTACAACTATAGTTTTCTCAATGGGGTCTGTCGTGCATAATGTTTGCCATTAATATTGTGTTAATGTGGTTTATTTTTCATTTATACAAATATAAGACTGTCTATGTCATATGTGACAACCTAATAAAGATGTTTTTTGTTTAAAAAAAAAAAAAAAAACAGAGTGGATTTTAGCAGAGCCTCCAAGGATGTGCAAGAAATCATGCCGGCCTCAGATGGAATTGCAGTAGAGGAATCCAATGCAACAACTGGGCAATCCTCCTGGCTTTCATCAACCTCAACAGAGACATCTGGTGGAGGCGGAAAGTACAGTTGTGTACACTTACCATAAATGTAGATGTTCGAGTGTATTCACTGTTGCAGTCATTACATTTGGGTAATCTGCTGGCAGGTTGCCCTCAGTCGGCCTGATTAATAAAGTCTTGGGTCCTGCATCGGTTGCTGTCCCTTCTTCCATGACATCAGGTCGTCAGAGGTATAAAACATGCAGCCGACGCCATTACATCAGCTTTTCTTGCCCCAGACGTCAGGTGCCTCCAAATGGGGAGCAAAATATATAAGTAATTAAAAACACAAAAATATATCTCCAAACAAAAGCAAATACACCAAAAAGGCTTTTAAGCATAGTAAAAGAAATTAGAGGTATAGTAAGAGAAAAACAGGGGGCTGAAGGGAGTGTAACCAGGACTGCAGCAGTGAATACACTCGAACATCTACATTTATGGTAAGTGTACACAACTGTACTATGTTTTTCGTGTTTCACTGTTGGTCACTACATTTGGGTAGATTCTCAAAGCTATGGTTGGGAGGATGGATTTATACAGCATTAGGACCAGCTATAAGGCCCTGCAAAACAGCAGTGGCAAAGCCAGCTCTGGATTTAGAGAAAAATGGTAAGTGACAATGCTTGGTGAAAGTATGAACTGAACTCCAGGTAGCAGCTTCTAGAATATCCCTGGTAGGAACACCTCCGAGAAAGGCAGTAGAAGTAGATGCAGCCCAGGTGGAATGAGATCTGATCCCCTGGGGGGCAGGTTTTCCATGGTGCTTATAGCAGAAATAAATACAATGGCTTATCCATTTAGAAATGGTTTGTTTTGAAATAGCTTTCCCCTCTGCCCCTGCAGCAAATGCTACCAGCAGTTGTTCAGATTTAGTCCTGTCCAAGTAGAATCTAAGTTGTCTGTGTACATCCAATGAATGCAGAATCCGCTCCCCCTTGTTCTGTGGATTGGGAAAGAAAGTTGGCAAATGAATGGACTGTCACTCCAAAAGGAAAGAATCCACATACACGAAAATCCAAATGGACCAAGTGTTTATTCATACAAAAAAAGAAGTTATGTACTCACCATAACGTTCCATCTGAGTAGGTACTTCATTTGTCTGCAACCTGTGGGTATCGGATCCAATCTCGGATCCGAGCTGGCAGCTTTACTAGCTAAAAGATCTGAGCTCCTAGCTCCTCCCCTTACCCATAATCCCCTGCAACATACTCCCTTTCCCCAGATCAAGTTTGCCTATACTAGCAACCAAGACCCTCGACCGAGGACCATAACCTACTGCCTAACTGCATGAACCAAAGTCATTCATAGTCAGGAAGCACGATACTGGATAGGGGGCATGGGGGGGGTCGGTTGCAGACAAATGAAGTACCTACTCAGATGGAACGTTATGGTGAGTACATAACTTCTTTATCTGAAGTAGTTACTTCATTTGTTCTACAACCTGTGGGACAGAGTCCACAGCTACCTAAAAAAAAACCTGGGAGGTCCTCAGGGAAGGATATTCCGGAGCACAGCGGAGCCAAAGGAAGCCCTACTCCTGGATTTCATATCCAACTTATAATGAGAAATGAATGTATGAGAAGAGGACCAAGTAGCTGCTGAACATACATCATCCAGAGGAACTCTGGACCAAAATGCTGCAGAAGTAGCTATGGAATGAGTTGAATGGGCATGGACTCCAGAAGGAGCAGGTTTCCCTGAGGCTAAGTAAGCATGGATGATGCATTGCGAAATCCAGTTTGCTAAAGTAACTTTGGTAATAGCCTTACCTAAGGATGGTTTGGCAAAGGACACAAACAATTGATCAGACCTGCGAGTAGCCTTCGTCCTGTGCAAGTAAAAGCGCAGTTGTCTATGTACACCCAGTTTGTGTAATTTATATTCCCCTTTGTTCTGGAAGCTGGGAAAAAATACTGGTAAATGAATCGACTGATTAATATTTGATTCAGAGGCCACTTTGGGCAGAAAGGAGGGGTTAGTCCTGAGAGACACTCTATCCTTATGAAAAATTAGAAAGGGGGTCTCATGCAAAACACTTGGAGTTCTGAGACCCTCCTGGCTGACGTAATAGCAATCAGAAAAGCTGTTTTCCATGATAAAAATTTTAATTGAACCGAGGTGGCCTGTTCGAAGGGCGGACTCGTTAGTGCCTGCAGAACCAAGGTCAGGTCCCATGGTGGAACCGCAGTCTTAACTGGCGGCTTCAACAGAAAAATTCCTTTCAAAAACGTTTTGCATATTTTAGCTGAAGCTAACGATCCCAGCCCATCTCCTATGTGAAAATGAGAGATGGCTGCCATCTGTACTTTAGCTGTAGATGCACTGGCTCCTTGATGAAAAATATGTGACAAGAATTCAAGAACAGTCGGGATAGGGACGGTAAAAGGATCCAAACCCTTGTTTCTAGCCCAGATGGAAAAACGCTTCTACTTACTACTGTAAATTTTCTTGGTAGTAGGTTTGTCCGCTGCTACCAGGATGTCTTTCACTGGTGAGGAGATACCGGCAGCCCTTGCTATCAGTGGAACTGGATCAACCAAGCCGCGAGCTTGAGGTTTTCCAGGTTTGGGGGTTGCAATCCCGCAGGATGCGAAATCAGATCCGGGATGGGATCAAAGATCCAAGGAGGAACTACACTGTGAGACTGCAGATAAGGGAACCAGATCTGGCGAGGCCAGAATGGGGCTATGAGGATAACTTTGCTCCCCAACTGTCATGCTTTCTGTAGAAATTTCGTCATGAGAGGAAGATGGGGATAAGCATAGAGGAGACCGGGTGGCCAAGCGTGAACCAGAGCATCTTTGGGGCTCTCCCCTGGTGGGGGAATGAGAGCGAAAAACTCGCTGCACTTTGTGTTTGACGGAGAAGCAAAAAGATCACAGCAAGGTCGACCCCATTTGAGGAAAATCTGTTTTGCTACTGACGGGAATTCCAGAGTAAGGTGTAAGGATCAAGCGACTCAGCTTCTCCGCAAGAACGTTGGACCGTCCCGGAATGTGCGTTGCTATCAGAAAACGGTTGGTGGACATCGCCCATTCCCAAACTCTCATGGCCTCCCAACAAAGGGAATAAGATCTGGTCCCTCCCTGTTTGTTTATGTACCAGACTACCGCCATGTTGTCTGTCTGTATTGCAATAGTGCCCAGGGGAAGAAGGTCGTGAAGAGCTTGCAATACTAGAAGCACTGCCCTCATCTCCAGGACATTGATATGCAGAGCGGTCTCTAAGGGAGTCCACGTGCCTTGGACGGTTCTGCCCAAAGAATGCCGCCACCCGAGGCGAGAAGCGTCTGTGGTCAACGTAGCTTGGGGTTGAGGCATCATGAAGGGTCTCCCTTCCCGCAGCTCCCGTGAGCGAAACCACCAGAGGAGGGATTCCCTGCAAACCTTGCTCAGGGGAATAGGAGTGTCTAATGGGTGTAGCAACAAAGACCATTGGACTTGAATGGTCCATTGAAGAATTCTCATTCGCAGATGTGTGTGCAGGGAAAGACTGATTGCTGCCGCCATAGAGCCCAGCGCTCTCAGGACTAATTCTGCTGATGGGGCTGGGGACTGAAGAAGTGCCATAACATGATGTGACAAACTGCTTAATCTGTCTGATGTTAAAAGGGCCTGAGAGAGGCGAGTATCTATTTTGGCCCCTATGAATTCCAAAACCTGTACAGGACAAAGGAAGGATTTCTGGAGGTTTATTGAAATGCCCAGACGCTGGGCAAGAGTGAGAGAATAGTCTCTGGCAGAACAAAGCTGATGCCTGTTGGAGGCGGTGAGGAGTCAGTCGTCCAGGTACGGAAAGACCTGAATGCCCTGGAGTCTCAGGTGGGCTGCAACAACTGCCATGACCTTGGTGAACACCCTGGGGGCTGTGGTGAGGCCGAACGGAAGAACCTGAACTGATAATGACTGGCTCCCAGCCAAAAGTGGAGAAACCTCCTGGATCATCTGTCCATAAGAATATGGTAGTACGCATCCTTGAGGTCTATGGAGCACATCCAGTCATTCTCCCGAAGAAGGGGGACAATCGATTGCAGATTGACCATCCAGAACTTTTCTTTGGGAATGAACAGGTTCAGGGAAGAAAGGTCTAGAATTGGTCTTAAGTCCCAGTCTTTTTTGGCACTAAAAAGAACCTGGAGTAATTGCCCAATCCGAACTGGTCTGGGGGGACGTGCTGGATGGCTCTTTTTTCTAGCAGCTTCGAAACCTCCAAAGCTGCCGCCTCCCTTTGATCAGGTGGGACATCGGGGAGGTGCTTCATAGGAGGGGGAAGACTTAGAAAGGGAATGGTGTAACCTCTGGATATGATTCGGAGCACCCACCAATACATCGCAATGGACTCCCAATTTTGGAGGTGCTCCGACAGATGCCCCCCGACTGCCTCCAGAGAGGGACAGCCGGGTAAGCCCTCAGGGCTGTTGCGCGGGCCTGTCCGAGAATGGTTCCCTAGACCCGAAATTACACGGCCCCCCTCTGCCTCTGGGCCGGCGTCCACCTTGTCCTCCTCTGCCTTTGAAGGACGAGGGGTCCGAAGCTGGACGGGACTGCTGAGACTTCCGGAACCACATCTTATTTTGTCCCCTCTGATTCCTAGAGAGGGATCGTTGGGGATTAAATAAGCGGACTCCGATGGCAGACAGCGTCTTCCCGTCCTTCTCGCTTTGGACCAGCATCTCGCGGATGGTCTTGCCAAAGAGCGAAGAAGTGTCAAAGGGCGCGTTCGCAAAGGACGCCTTGAAGGGTTCCGCAAAATCGCAAAGGCTGAGCCAGACGTGACATCGCAAGGCGATCCCTGCTCCGTTAGCTCTAGCCGCTCCCTCCGTGGCATGGGAGAGTAGCCGCATAGACGTGTTAGAAATAGATTTCAGAGTGGCCGTGCGAGTCGAGAAAGTCCTCTTATACTCGGCCGTCATGGACTCCGAGGAAGCCCCAACGTATTCCTTTAAGTCTCGCTGGAGTCTGATGACGTGCGCCATGTAGTTCAGCTCCCTTATAGAGAAGGTGGCTGAAGCAAACATCCGCTTTCCAATGCGGTCCAACGTCCGAGATTCCTTATCCGGAGGATGGACCGAGGAACTCTCCAGTGCTAGTTCCTTCTTCGTGGTGGCCGCCACCAACATGGCATCTACTGGTGACCCCTTAGACCAAGCCTGCCTATCCGAGGGGGGGGGGCTAAGAATTTTATCTGGCCTTCTTGGAATTGGCTCCACGGTGTCCGGTTCCTTCCACGCCCTGGTAGTAATTAAGTCTACCAGGGGGTCAGCAGGGGGGGACACCCAGGAAGTAGATGGGCCTGCGTCAAACACCTCAAGAAACACAGACTCATCTGAGGAAGGTTTTTGGGCAGACCATCTTCCTCTAATTCACAACATCCTCAGGGGGTGATCTTGGGGAACCTTCCCCTTCATCCAAATCTGTGTCTTCCATGAGGGACTCAGGGAAGTCCAGGTGCCTCCTTTTGCACTTCCGTTTGCGAGGAATCTCCTCGTTGGGTCTATCCGAGGAGGGTTCACCTATGGGGTCCTGTTCCTCTAAGGGAACTAACTGGAGTGTTGCTGCAGGCTGTCCCAGTGGCCGGATGATGGAGGATAGACCCAAATGCGTAAGGGGGGGGGCAGGGGATCCATCGCCCGGACCGGGGATCTGGGAGGTCTCGACAGAACCCTCTCCACTACCTCGAACGCCTAAGGCGAACAGCTTTCCCCAGGCTCCGAAAGCAGCCCCCTCGGCTCCGAGGTAGGGATCGGCGTCGGAGCCAAAGCGGTCGGACCTGAGAGGGAAGTGTACTCCGACCTGACTGGAGCCGAAGACACACCTACCCCCACGGATCTGACACTCAGCTCTCGGCCCCGAGAGCCAGGATCCGACAAGCTTGAGGGTAAAGTCGACGTCGAAGTAACCGGTGCTGTCGGAGCCGACAACTCCCCGGTTCCGAAATGGCCCGGATCTGACGACTCCGAGACCCCAAACCGGGTCAGAGAAGGAGCTATCGGGGTAAAGAAGGGGGCTGTTCTCCCCCCCCAGAGGGGGGGAGGCAGGAGCACCCCATCTGCATTTGAGTCTGCAAAAATCGATGCATCATCCGATATATGTCTGCGTCAGTCAGGCTTCTTGTCGATCTAGAAGAGGTCTTCAAGGCAGGCCGGCAGGGCCGCCTCGAAGACCTCGAGGGAGACCGGTACTCATCCTTTGGCTCCGGCAAGAAACAAGGCAAATGGCGCCGAGAGGGAGAGTATCCGGAGGCCCTCGTGGAGGGACTCATAACTTTAGATGGCTGGGCTGAGGGATGAGTCTCAGCCCGCCTCTTGTGACTCTTGTGCTTTTCT
Source organism: Protopterus annectens (assembly GCF_019279795.1). Taxonomy (NCBI): domain Eukaryota; kingdom Metazoa; phylum Chordata; order Ceratodontiformes; family Protopteridae; genus Protopterus; species Protopterus annectens. The sequence goes on from NC_056735.1 coordinate 1,865,805,397, forward strand.
TTGTGCCTCTTCACCCTAGAGGAGGAAGAAGAGTCCCCCTGACCCTGAGAATCTGAGGGAGGTTGAGTCCCAGACAGGGTAGGGGGGGTCCAAAGGCCCGGGGGCTGCAGTCACGGCTTGTGCCTTAGAGGGAGAGGAGGAAGAAGAATCCTGCGGTAATAATCCCTCCAGGATTAACTTGTTCCTCCTATCCCTGGTGGCCCAGGGGTTAAATGCTGCACAAATTTGGCAGCTGGTGGACAAATGGGCCACCCCCAGACAAAGAACGCACTGAGTGTGGTCATCAGCTGGGGAAAGCTTATGACCACACTCAGTGCACTTAGAGAATATGGCTTTGGGCCCTTCAGCCATAATACACAACACACTCACACACTAAGGGGAGGGAAATAAAAATTAAGGCAAAAAATTACCACAAATTCTTTAAACTAATAATACTACATGACGACTAGGGTGCTAACAAACACACACACACAACAAAAAATATCTGAGTCTAACTTTTTTTACGGTTTGGTAAACCAGAAAGTTCTCACCCACGCCTAGGAGCTCTTCACTTGAAGCTTCTCTCAGCCGCGGCAAACGAGATCTGGGGAAAGGGAGTATGTTGCAGAGGATTATGGGTAAGGGAAGGAGCTAAGAGCTCGAATCTTTTAGCTAGTAAAGCTGCCGGCTCGGATCCGAGATCGGATCCGATACCCACAGGTTGCAGACAAATGAAGTAACTACTTCAGATCACAAGTTAATGCTTTCGTCAGTCTAATCAGCTGACTTCATCAGAACAAATTAAAAGACACACAAGTAGCCTTTTATACCTAAAGTAGATCACATGACTTAGTGGCAAAAGCCAAAATACAAAGTTAATAAAGCAGGTTGCATAAACATCACATTTCTAATCGTAAAAACAAATACATACACTGTATAACTAAAATACTTTAATTAGTGTAAGGCAGTAACCTTAAATGGCAACTAAAATTGATACTGTCATTGAGTCCAGGAAAATTGAGTGCATCCTATTTTAGTTGCCACCACAATTCCCTGAACTCGAGTCGATCATTCCACGGTCCATCCCTAGGATCTTCTAAGACCTGTTCTAACACTACAAATTTAAAATCATGCCCGGGAAATTCAAGAGAATGTTTACAAAGGGCATTAGTGGTGTTCCCCATTCTTACATCTCTACAGTGCTCGGAGATCCTTTCTTTAAAGTGTCTTTTATGAGAGAAGAGGGGAGGTTCTGTTTTGTAATGAGCTGAAATGGCTGAGACATGGATTTTAATGGAGGAAAAAGACAGGCCCTTGTGAAGCATCTCAGTTAAATATTGCAAAATCTGAAGTAAATTGTGTGCTGCTGTGCTCATCCCTTGAGACTCATTCCAGGCACAGAATCTTTTCCATTTGTCAGCATAAGATTTTCTAATACTTGGTCTTCTCGCCTCCAAAATGACATCCATCACAGGTTTGCTGAGGGATGCTAAGGGGGAATTTAAATGATTAGCCAAGCTGCAAGATTCAATGTTTGGAGCTGAGAGTGCAGAATTTGGTTCTCCTTAGGAAGGTGTCTGAGGCAGGTGCCATGGAGAAATTTGTGACACACTGCGCAACAGTGGGTATCAGTGTTGGCGTGACCAGTCTGAAGCAATCAAAATCATTTTTAGTTTGTCCTGTTTGACTTTTAGTCAAGAGCAGAGGCGGAGGGGGAAAGGCATAGACTGATAGGTTTTTCCAGCTGAAGGACAGAGCATCCACTTTCCAGGCTTTTTTGTGAGGAGTTCTTGTGCAAAATTTGTCCAACTGGTAGTTCTGGGGTGAGGCAAAAAGATCTATGTCTGGGCTCCCCCATTTGCTTGTCAACATGTTGAAAATCTGTGGTCCCAGTTTCCATTCGTGTGGGTCCATGAGATTTCTGCTTAGTTCGTCTGCCAGAATATTCAGCTTTCCTGGCAGGAATTGAGCTTGTAGTTGTACTTGGTAGCTCAAGGCTGTGTTCCACAATGTCACGGCTAGTCTGCAGAGGGGGTAGGAATGTGTACCCCCCCTGCTTGTTTATGTACCACATAACCGTGGTGTTGTCCGTCTTTACCATTAGTTGTCCTGGATGAAGGTAGTCCTTGAAGGCTGTCAGAGCATTCTGCACAGCTAGCATTTCTTTTTGATTGATATGAAGATGCATTTGATTTGGGCTCCATTTGCCCTGAATGCACTTCCCTGCCTGATGAGCCCCCCATGCATAGTCTGATGCATCTGTAGTTAGGGTTTGGGCGGAAGGGGGTGGTGTGGATGGCAGTCCCTTGTTTTGGTAGCAGGCCTCTGCCCACCATAGGAACTCTAGGTGCAGGCAAGGTTCATAGGTTCATACTAGGCTATCTGCCCTGGGGCAATTATAAGCCTAGCCCGATTCTGTATGGCTTACGCCACCCCTTGATTTGAGTATACTGTGCCCTTTTTAAGGTTTAGTTTACTGTGCCTCTGTCTAATAGTGACACAGGAGTAATCCCTGGGACAAACCTACGATCCCCCATCCACTTATCGAGATTCTTCTTGAAGAGATTCAGTGAGGTGCTCTGCCTCACATGAACTGGAATTCTATTCCAGAGCAAAGGGAGCCTCTGGGTTATGAACCTGTCCCTCCAGCAAGTTCTATTTATTTCTGTGCTGAGGTTCAAGTCCCTCGAGCGTGTGGCTCTAAAGGATTTAGATTTACTGAGGTGGAGCATGTCCATTAATTCTGGATTTGACATAGCTTTGTATGTCAGACATAGATCGCCTCGAAGTAGGCGGTATGCAACTCAGTAGAACTGGAGTTTTTTTAACCGAGCAGCATATGGCATCTGTTTGAGACCCTTGATCCTCTTGGTGAGATACTTTTGGGGTCTTTCTAATTGCTGCAGGTGTCGGGTAAGGTATATCCCAAAAGGGGCATTGTATTCTATGATGGGCCTGATGAGGGATGAATAAAGGGGCACGATTACCTCTCTTGCTCTAGATGTGAAACCCTTCGTGATGAGGTAGGCTACGTAGAAGGTCTTTCTAACCACTTTGGCAATGTGGTTTTCAAAGGAGAGATTGCTATCAACTTGGGTCCCCAGGTCCCTAATAACTTTCTCTGTACTTAATGGGTTTCCGCCTATGTGGTAATTTGTGGGCACATTGTTTTTGCCAAAGGGTATGACTATACATTTTTTGGCATTTAGCTTTAAACCATGGCACTGGCACCAGTTATCTGTCTCTGTGAGACTTTTTTGAAGGATGTTTGTGTCAGCTGGAGAGTTGATTATTTATTTCCAGGCTGTGACAATGTTGACTCCATAACCTTTTTAAGTACCACTGAAGTTTCCTCATATGCAGTCTTGTATATGGAATTAGAAGAATGCAGGAGGCCATGAACCCCAAGGCTTGCAGTATTTGTCTTGCAGATAGCAGGGTTTTTGTGGCCACCTGTTTGACGTAGGTCACCAAATGAATTTGCTTTTCTGGCATAAGGAAAGCCATCTGGGCAGTTGTATTCAAGCTTGCACCCAGGAATGTAATTTTTTGAGAGGGTACCAGTTGTGATTTCTTTTCGTTTATGGTGTACCCTAGACACGTTAGAACCCTTTTTACAAACGCCAGATGTTTTAGAAGAGTAGCCTGGTTTTCTGCCTGAATTAGACAATCGTCCAGGTATGGATATATTTGAATATTTCTTTGCCTGCAAAATGCAATTACTGGAGCCAGGCACTTTGTGAATACCCTGGGCGCAGTAGATAGGCCAAAGGGCAGTGCAGAGAACTGATAACGCAAGTAGTCTGCTTGAAACATAGGTATCTTCTGCAAGATTCCCTGATTGGGATATGCAGGTAAGCCTCTTTTAAATCTAGAGTTGCCAACCAGGCATCCTTGCCTAGCATAGGAAGTAACTGGTGAACAGTCAGCATCTTGAATTTTGGAATGTCCAGAAGGGTGTTTAGAGTAGACAGGTCCAGAATTGGACGCCATGATTTGTATTTTCTGGGTACCAGGAAAAGTCTGGAATAGAAACCTTGTCCCTTTTCCCCTTCTGGTACTGGTTGAATAGCCCCCATGTTTAAGAGGGAAAGTACTTGTTTCTGAGCCTCTGCCCACTGATTTGGGGGCAGGTCTGGCCACCCGTTTGGAGTTGGCAACATGTGGAAATGAAATCTGTATCCCTGGGACACTATATTTAAAACCCATTTGTCCTGGGTTATAAGTTGCCAGTTTTTTGCATGAAGAGCAATTTTTCCTCCCAAAGGGACGGCTGAGAGGCAAGTGCTTGGTAATTTTAAAGGAAAGTCATTGAGACTGTTTACCATAGGGTGGTGTCTTGTTATTTCCAGATTTGGAAGTGGAAGCACCCCATTGCTTAGTTCTGAGAGTCCCTTGGGACTGAAACTTGGTGCTTTTGGAATGTCTGGGTTTGACTAGAATGGATCTGGAAGGAGCTGGAAAGGACCAGTTCTTAGTAGGCCAGTGCCTACTAAATCTTGGAGGTTGCACTTGTAAAAAATCTTTCACAGTTTGCATGGATTTAGCTTTATCTTCCATCTTTTTTAGAACTTCTTCAGCCTTATTGCCAAACAGATGGTTCTGATGCAAAGGAGTATCCAATAATTCTGCTTTAACATGATCAGGCAGAGATTGCTCCTTAAGCCAAGAATGCCTCCTAAGCACAGACCCAGTAACAGCAGCCCTGCAGGAGGCCTCTAAAGAATCAAAACCACATTGCAAGGTATGTTTTCCAACTTGTTCAGCTGAATGCAATAAATCCTGAAAATCTTTATTTTCCACACAGTCAGAAATCAACATCATTTTCTGTTTAAGCAGTCCCATGATATGCTGTTGATATTTTAGCATATGAAAATGACAGTTTAAAGCCCTGATTGCCAAGGTTGCAGACGTATAAATATTTTTACCCCATCTATCCAGCACCCTGGAGTCTCTATCAGAAGGGGTAGGATTTTTAGCAGTAGAGGCCTTAATGCCCTTGGGCCCTTGAGAAATGGTTTCAGGGTCCGCAACAGGATTTTTGAAAATAAATTTGTGGGACTCAGGAACCCTGTAGTATCTGTCTGGTTTACTAGGGGCCGGAGGCAGGGAATCAGTGGCCATACTGGATTCCAAAAACACATCAACAATGTCTAGTACAGGAAGTATAGCCAAAGGCCTATGCTGAGGAAGAAGAAGGAAATCCCTAAGCCTCTTTTTGGATTCAGAAAAATCCTGACTTTCCCAGTGGAAATGCTCCCTTAAGGTATGTAAAGTTTCCCCAAAAGAAAAGCCCTCGGGGTAGAGGAATGGAATCCTCTGCATCAGAATCTTCATAAGTAGGTATGGACAAATCCAGGTCATTAGAAGAGTCAGAAGAAACAGAGTCCTGTTCAGAAGATTCATAGTCTAGTTCAGCCCTAGGCCTCTTAGAAGGGGGGGGGGTTGACTACCCCTGATTAGAGTAATTAAAATCTTCAGCCATTTTGATCATTTGTTTTTTAGGCATAGGGGCCTGAGCATGTAGACTGGGCGTTGGTTTTTTAGACATAGATCAAGATTTAGGCCTTAGCATTGAAGGTGGAGTCGGTTTAAAATGCAAGTCTGTAGGTCTGAATACATCCTCAGAAGCCGGTGCCTGCACAGCGGCTCCAGACCCATCCAAGGTAGAGACATCCGCGGGTTCCACAGGTGAAGTATCTCGCGGCATACCGGACTCCGAATGGGTCTCAGTAGCCTGTGAATCAGACATAGCGGGTATCAGAGGCTGCGAAAACGCCTCACTGAGTACTGGCAAACTGGCGACTGGCTTAGGAGAAGCGTTGTTGGCAGTTTTGGACCTCAACGGCCTGTGTCTGTGTTTTTCTTTGCATTTTTTCGGTATTCCGGTAGTCGGATGGCTAACCAACGTAATTTCTGGATAATTAAACCGAGAACCAAAACATTTAGTAGCAAATATGTACCAATAACAGATAGTGCGCTGATTAAATAAAGCACAAAACCGACAGCAAGGTACGCTGTGGTCAGGGCCTAGGCAAGGAATACAGTACAAATGAAAATCCTTATGAGGTACTTGCTTCCCACAAGTATGCAATTACTAACTTTTACTGACATCAGTAAGGAGCAAGAAAAAGCTTCCCCAATGGGCTACTTGGCTTTTAGTTGAAGACTTTGGTTCTGAAACTCGAAAACGAAAATTTCAGGAGTCTGCCGACCAGCACTTGCGAACTGCTTCTGCTTCGGGCACTGCACGGCAAGAAAGACTGATGTAATGGCATCGACTGCATGTTTTATACCCCTGATGTCATGGAAGAAGGGACAGCAACCGACGCAGGACCCAAGACTTTGTTAATCAGACCGACTGAGAACAACCTGCCAGCAGATTACCCAAATGTATTGACTGCAACAGTGAAACATGAAGAACATCAACAGCCGAATCAGATCTTAGTTTTTGGCCTTTTTCTTGGCATGCAGCTAACCTTTGGGATGGGATGGGATGATTCCACCATAGCACCTTGCACCAACAATTTAAGATGTTGGTTCTCCAGGTAAATTGGTAAGGAGGCGAGATGACTGCATGACTACATGGGGTCTTAGGGACAATTGCTTATCAGATAAAACACTACACATGGTTGTGAAAAGCACCCAATCAGAAAAGACATTGCTCATGACAATCTTTATGAGGACTCTGCCTCCCTTTCTGGATGACATGTAAACTCACAATAAATAAATAAAAGTAAAAATAGATAAGAACCCCCAATGGGACACTTATCTGAAACACGGTTCAGTAATCAGCACAGAAGGATCATTTAGACTAACAATGAATGATGGCGTTCGGGCTGGCAACAAAGACGTTCTGAGGTATGTACATCCACGTCACCTTTATGCCCTATGCCTTTAGATGGGAGCATACATGTGACAATCATCTATAAAATTTAAGGCTTTGGTATACTGGCCAGACATTGGGGTTACCCTTGGCAGGGGATCCCTTTTGTAAAGAATACTACAACAGTGACATGGAAGGACATCACAGATCACCAGTGCTGTCTTTAAATATACATAGCATTTATTACACTGAACAAGATATTTGTGCTTAGCAAATCATTCATGGTATACTCATTTAAGGAATCTATATTCAACTGTAAATGAATAAAGAGTTCTAAAATAAGAGAACAATCAAAATCAGTTACCACATAATTCAAAGAGAATTTATATCAACTTCTACAAGAAAAATCACACAAACAGTATACAACTAAATATTAAATAAAGTACAGTAAAGTTGTTGCTCTGACCGTACAAGTTGTGAAAGTCACAGAAAAGCCAGAACTCCTTTAAATCACACATGAATACGGGCAGTAGCTTCTGCTCAGTATCACTCACAGTTACACCTCTTTTTAACAGTAAAGATCAATAAATCAGAATTAGATAAACTGATACATAATGTTTGAATATGTGAACTTGTTAATATGTTTTGATTACTTTTATATAAATGCATATTTCCCTATGTCACAAGTGATAATTCAATAAAGGCATTTAAAAAAACAAAAGGCACTTCTCTAAAGGTGGAAAATGTTTCTCCTGTATCTGTCCTGGGGTACATGCAGATATCCATCCTTCATAAGGCAAGGGTAGCCCAGGATAAGGTTATTCTGCTGTCTAGTAAGTGTGGACTAAGCATTCCAAATTTTACCTTTACTCGAGGCAACTCATGTGAAGGATATTATATTACTGGGCTAAGGACAAATAAGAAGGCTCAGCGGATGAACACAAGTTGGCGACAAGGGTCTAAAAATGAAAGTTTTCAGACTTCAAAAAGTGTCTCTAGTGAGTTAGGAAAGGCACTTGCTTCTCTTTGTGGCTGCAAGGTTAGGAAAACAGAATGGGTGCTTCAACAATACCGGTTAGGAGAAGTAGCCAGTGACATTTTAATATAAAACAGATGCAAAAAGCTTTGACCAGGTACTGTGGTGCTGAGTGGGGGGGTGATCTTGAGTTACTTGGAACAGCGACCGCATCTGGGGTCAGGGACAACACTATCCAGGAAGCAGTGCCAGGATAGGTCCAATCTCTGACACGAGGAGTTTCGGTAAATAAATGGTTAATGAGTGTGGTGAAGTGGATGAAATAGACTTCAATAGTCTCACAAAATAGACTGACTAGTATTCTTTTACTTTTTAACTGGGTAGGAGGGCTAGCCCATAGATTATTTTCAACCAAGACTAGTGGCACAAAGAGGTAAAAAACAAATACAAAATAAATTTAATAGACTATAAAACAGAAAGGCATTAAAATAGTTAACATTCATATAACTAGTGAGAACTTTCTTGGCATACTTACATAGATTTAACTTTCATGACTATTATATAAAACATATATGCACTGTACAAAATTTAAAAAAAAAAAGAGTGGATCAGAATTACAAAGTTAACATACAGGAGGCTTATTTATATATGTACACACTGAGTTTAACAAAAATAAGAGAGAGAATTATGTCTACAAGAATGCAAGGGATCTGGATAAAAAGAGTTATGTACTTTACCATAACTTGGAATCTGTGTTATCCAGTGTCATTATTCATCACAGATGGGTCTTGGATCAGAGCTGGCAGAGTGACTGACAGCTTCTGAGCCCGAGCTCCTCCGCTCCCAGGAACCCCTGCTACCCATAATCCTCAGATCGAGTTTGCTAGATAAACCTCAGGACAGTGACACTGTCCAAACCAAGGAACAGCAGAACCAAACACACATTATTACTCCAAGAATCTCCTGGTCACCAGAAGGAGAGGGACGTAGGGTGGGAACATGATGAATAATGACACTGGAAAGCACAGATTCCAAGTTATGGTAAGTACATAACTCTTTATCTGATGCTATCCGTGTCATTATTGATCAAGGATGGGTCAGAGTCCCCAGCTATTCATAACCCTGGGAAGTCTCATGGGAGGACATGCCAGAGCACAGAAGAACCAAATGAAACTCTACCCCTAGATAACAAATCCAACTTGTAATATGTTACAAAGGTATGGAGATTTGACCAATTGGCAGCAGCACAAATGTCATCCAAAGAAGTCCTAGCCCAGAATGCTGAAGAAGTAGCCACGACCTAGTAGAATGAGCTTTAATAGGCCTGGGGAGATTCTTGTGATTGTTTTCATAAATGTGAGCTATAAAGAGGCTATCCAATGTGAAATTGACACTTTGGAAATGGCCCTGCCTTTTCTGGCCTGAGAGAAGGCCACGAAAAGCTGATCTGATTTTCGAAAATCTTCAGTCCTCTTCATATAGAAATGTAACTGCCTATGTTCATCCAGGTAATGTAGTTGGTACTCTCCTTTGTTCAAAAAATTGGGAAAAAAGACAGGAAGCTGAACAGACTGATTAAGGTTAGTTTCTGAGGCTACTTTCGGAATGAATGAAGGACTGGTCCTGAGAGAGTCCCTATCCTTGTGAAAATCATGATGGGAGTCTTTATGCAAAGAGCCTGCAATTCAGAAACCCTCTTGGTAGAGATAATAGCCACCAAAAAGGTTGTCTTTCAAGACAGAAACTTAATATTACACTTTGCAGCAGGTTCAAAAGGAGATTGTGTCAGGCACTGCAGCACTGAAGTAAGATCCCAAGGAGGAGACATATCTTTGAAAGGAGGCTTGAACAAAAACACCCCCTTAAGAAAGGCCTTGCAGAGTCTAGAAGAAAACATGGGATTACCACTTAGGTGAAAGTTAGAAATAGCTGACAGTGGAAGTTAAATCATCGAGAAGTTCGCTCCTTGCTGGAACACAGAGGAAAGGAAAGACAGAATGTCCAGAACAGGAGTGGAAAAAGGATCAATGTCCCACTGATGAGCCCAAAGAAAGAACCTCTTCCTTTTGCTGGAATAAACCTTTTTAGTAGAAGGTTTCTGAGATGCCAAAATAATGTTCTTCACTGGAGAGGGCAGCTTATCCTGACTGACAATCATTAGAAATGGAGGTACCACGCTGTCAGCTTCAGGGATTGAAGGTCAGGAGGAGGAAGTCCCCAGGGATGGGAGATGTGATCCTGGCTAGATCTAATATCCAGGTGGATATTTCGGATGAGAACTGAGGAGGGACAGCCAAGTCTGATGAGGCCAGAAGGAGGCAATGAGGATGAGGTGAGCCTTCAGGCGACAGGCTTTCTGTAAAACTTTGGGAATGAGAGGTGTGGGGGGATAGGCACAGAGGATTCTCAGCGGCCAATTGTGAATCAGAGCATTCCTTGGTGATTCCTCCAGTGGGGAGATCAGGGCAAAGTATTTGCTGCATTTGTGACTGAATGGGGGTGCAAACAGATCGCAGCACAGAAGACCCCACTGGTTGAAAATCTGGCTTGCCACTGACTTGTTCAGGGAGCACTCGTGGGTACTCACGATAGATCTGCTGAGCTTGTCTGCCAGCACACTGGAATCAACAGGGATATGTGTTGCAAAAAGAAAGCTCCTGGAGGACATCACATATTCCCACACTCTCACAGCCTCTCTGCACAGTGGATATGATCGTGTGTGTGTGTGTGTCCCCGCTTGTTACTGTACCAGCCTACCACCATGTTGTGTGTCTGAATTGCTACAGTCCGAAGTGTGAGATAGTCCTAGAAGGATTGCAATGATAGTAGGACAGCTCTCATCTCTAGGACAATGATGTGCAACTTGGTCTCCGAGCGGGACCACGTGCCTTGGACTGTCCTTCCCTGAGAATGCTCCCCCACCCCAACAAGGAGATGTCCATGGCCATCGTGGCTTGGGGTTGCAGAAGACAAAAGGGTCACCCTAGCAGAAGACCCTTTGACCGGAGTCACCATGCTAAGTGATGCAGGTAGACTCGAGACATCTGAATTGCCATGAACATAGGGTGAAGATGAGCTGACCATTGTACCACAGGATCCATTGAAGCACCTGCATGTGGTACCTGGTGAGGGGAACCAAATGAATAGCCACTGCCATCGAACCAAGGGCTTGAAGAATCAGGTGGGCAGGGACACTGTCCCGATCCAGGAGGAGGAGAACTTGCTCCCGAATTGTCTACCCTGCGCAGGGAAAGAGATGCAGTCTCCGACACAGTATCCAGAAGAAACTCTAGGAATTCCAGCCTCTGACACATAGCAAGCTGTGACTTGGGAAGGTTAACAGTAATGCCCAGATCACAAAACAGATAGAGTGAAATCTGTGGCTAGAGAGAGAAGATGCTTTGTGGGAGCCGTGAGAAGCCAATCGTCCAGGTACGGGAAGACCTGACACCCCTGCAACTGGAGATGGGCTGCTACCACTGCCATGCATTTGGTGAACACCCAGGGGGCTGTGGTGAGACCAAAGGGCAGAACTCTGAACTGATAATCATTGCCCTGCAGCTGGAAATGCAGTACGCATCCTTGAGATCTATAAAGCACATCCAATCACCTTTGCACAGAAGAGGAAGAAAGGACTGAACACTGACCATCCGGGACTTCAAATTCAACTTGCTGAGATCCAGAATGGAATGCAAGTCCCTTCTTTTTGGCAATAAAAAGAAGCGAGAGTAAGTACCGGATCCTTGTTGTCCTGTTGGGACCTTCTGGGTGGCTCTTTTTTGAAGGAGGTCTTGAACCTCTGTGAGAGCTAACTCCCTTTGGTGGGGTGGGACGTCCGGGAATGACTTTTGGATTGGAGGGGGGTGATCAAAGGGTATAAAGTATCCCCTGGACACAATGTTTAGCACACACTACTCTGAGGTAATAGCAGCCCAGGCCAGGGCTACAAGGAGATACAGCCCCTGACTGCCTCCAGGACAGAACAGTCAGGCAGGACTTCAGGAGCACTGTGGGGGCATCTCAGAGAAGGGTTCTCAGAAGCCCTGATTGTGTGGACCTCCTCTGCCTCTGGGTTGGTGTCTGCCATCAAATCCCCTTCTCCGGTCAGAAGAAGAGGAATCTTGAGGACCACCTTGGAAGGAAGACTGTGCCCTGTGGAACCATAGCTTCTTACTACCCCTTTGAGTCTTGTAGAAGGAACATTGGGGAGTAGAAAATTTGATCCTTACTGCAGACAAGGTCTTTCCCTCCTGCTTACTGCAGGTCAGTTTTTCCTTGACCGAAGGACCAAATAAAGTAGATCCGTCAAACGAGGCATTAGTAAAGGATGCCTTGAAGTTGTCCGCAATTTTGCAAAGGTGAAACCAGGTATGACGCCTAATAGCAATGCCTGTGCCATTGCTTGTGAGGTGACCTTGACCACATATGAGAGCAACCTCAACGAGGCATTAGCAAGGGAAGTGAGAGTGGAAAGCTTCTGAGAGACCAGTTTAAGGCTCTCCAGAGGCAACAACTCTGAAAGGGAAGAGGAAAGCTCTGACACCAAATCCCTTTGCAGCCATGTGAAATGCGCTACATAATTAGTAATCCTCAGTCCGAAGGTAGCTGAGGAGTGCACATACTTCCCAAAACGGTCAATTGCCTGCGACTCTCTATTAGGGGGATGGACCGTAGAGAGCTCTGTTCAGTGAGCTCTTTCTTGGTGGCTGCGGCAACCACAACAGCATCTACAGGGACTCCCTTATTCCAAAAAGGTTCATCTTTCAGTGGACTTAGAAACTTGTCCGCTCTTTTTGGGACTGGTTCTACTGTGTCCAACTCCTTCCACGCCCTGCTGGCAATGAACTGGACTAGCTCATCCACAGGGGGAGACACCCAAAAGGAAGATGGGCCTGCCCCAAATGCCTTCAGGAACACAGATTCCACTGAGATGGGATGGGGGAAGAGCAACCACCCCACTCTTTCAGGATCTCAAGTATGTCTCCAAAGGACACCTCCTTGGACGGTAGTTTGGGGGACCAATCTCCTTCCTTGAAATCCGTGTTCTCAGTGAGGGACTCTTGAGGGAAGTCCAGGTGCCTCTTCTTGCACGTCGTCTTCTGAGGAGGCTCCTCCACCATAGTCACTGGGGAGGATTCAGAGAAGGAGGGTACCCCTTATAGGGGCAATGCCCTCCTGAAGGTGATCCAGGGAGGGCTTACCCCGAACTAATGATGAAGATTTGCCACCCAAAATGGAACCAGACAGGGGTGGGCCCAGAGCCGAGGTACAGGCTGCCAACCAACTGGAGACGGTCCTTGCTATAGCCCGGAAGGCAGTCGGATTGGAAGAAGCCCCATCCTCATTCTAGCCAGTAATGCCCGAATGGGGCAGGAGGGGGGACCCTGTCACAGTACCGATGTTCTAGGATGATATTGCTCCCGAGCTATCCAAGGTGGTTGCCCCCAAGGAAATGGAATGGTCTGAAAACTCTGGTCCAGATCCCCACCTCGGTGGCCCCGTGGATCTCTTTGGCCTGAGGCAATGCCAGCACCGAGGGCAAGGGGGTTGAACTAGCCAGGGATCCAGGTGGTGTAGGAGTGGGGGCACTACCCAACACTGACAGCCTCGCCTTAGGCAAGCTCTGACCCTTGGGAACCGAGCTTGCATGAGTCGGACAAAAAGAGAGGAGTTCTGATGTGGGTGAAGAGCCCCTAGGCAAGTGGCTAAGGAACAGAAGTAAGCATCATCCGGTCCATATCAGACGGGAGCAAACTCCTAGTAGACTGGTAGGAATCTGAAGAATGACCTGAATGGGTAGAGTGTCTGCGGTCCCCAGAGGAGGATCTGCTGGACTTTCTCAGATCTGAAACTCTGGAAGGTGCTGAAGGATCGATTACAACAATGGACTCTGAGGATGCCGTTAGATCCGATGGCCAGGACGGATCAAAGCGCACTATGGACCCCGAAGATGGATCTGACTGTCTCATCGGATCCAAGGGGGTTTTGGATCCAATCGGATCTGAGGATGTCAGAGTCTCCAAAGATTCTGATCTGACCAGTGGGGCCGAGGCCCTTGGAGCTGAAGATCCCGGTGCCAACACTCCAAGGCTGGACTGTGATCCAGGCTACAGGGATCCAAGTGCCTCAGCCAATTAGCAGGGGAATCTTGATAGGAAGAGGGCTTCCTCCTGGGATCCTAGGGGGCTTTGGAAGGTGAGCCCAAGACCAAAGGACCCCTGTTAACAAGCTCTTTTAGTAGCAGCTTGTTTCTACAGTCTAGGACAGCCCTAGGGTTGTCACCCCTCATGCATGTCTCCAGGAGCTAACTTTTGACCGCATGAGGAGCAATGCCTGAAACTGGACTGTTTGTCAGCTATAAACACAGACAAAAAATACAAACCCCCAACACACACACACACACACACACACACACACACACACACACACACACACACACACACAGACAAAGGGAGAGAGTGACAGACACTAAAGAGGAGAAAAGAGCAAGAAAAAACATAACTGACCAGTGATCAGCTAAGGGAGGGAACCTACTACTGGACTAAAAAAGAAGTCATGTTCTTACCATAACGTTCCATGTGAGTTGTTCATCTCGCCTTTGTTCTTACACGTGGCTACGGAGCTGATCCATCGGCTCCGAGCTGGCCGCTTTCCAAGCTCAAGATCTCTGAGTAGCTCGAGGCACAGTCCCTATCCCATGATGCTCTCTGTCTAACCTCAGATCTAGTTTGCTGAACCCAGAAAGAAAAATTATGACTAAACATACTAATATGCCAAACATATACACATGTATACATACATTTACAATTTGTCAAGAAATACTCTGACTGGAGAAAAAGAAACTAGTTAGACCAACCAGACCACCAGTCATACCCGTTCTTCAAGAACCTAGAGGGGGAAGGTGGGAGGGAGTGTAAGAACAAAGGCGAGATGAACAACTCACATGGAAAGTTATGGTAAGAACATAACTTCTTTATGTGAAGTTGTTCAATCTCGCCGTTTGTTCTTACATGTAACGTCCCAAGCACCCTAATCCTGGGTGGCTCACTGGAGTACATTCCTGAAAACAGTGGAACCAAAGGAAGCCCTGTCCCTGGAGGCCCTGTCCACTTTGTAATAAGTGATAAATGTATGAGGTTTGAACAAAGTAGCAGATGCACAAATAGTATCCAAAGGCAAACGGGCTGCATGAGCCAGAGATGTAGACACAGCCCTGGTGGAATATGCTTTCACACTATGCTCCAAAGGTTGGTTGGTTGATGAATATATATATTTTATGCAATCAGATAACCACTTAGACAATGTAACTTTAGCCACAGGCAGCCCCTTTTTATTGTCTGCATGAGAAACAAAGAGTTGTTCCGATTTCCTAAACTCCTTTGTTCTGTCCAAATAAAACCTCAATTGTCTGTGAATATCATGTTTATGTAAAATATATTCTAATTTAGTCGAATGGTGTCTGAAAAAGGTGGGCAGCTCAACAGACTGGTTCAAATTGATTTCGGAGCAGACCTTAGGAAGAAAGGTGGGATTTGTCCTGAGAGACACTCTGTCGGGATGAAAAACCAGGTATGGAGGCCTGATAGAAAGAGCTTGTAGTTCCGAAACTCTACAAGCTGAAGTAATAGCCACCAAGAATATTGTTTTCCAAGAAATGAACTTCAAGGGACAAAAAGATGCAGGTTCAAAGGGGGGAAGCATAAGCTGAGATAGTATTAAATTTAAATTCCAGGGGGCAACTGGTTGTCTGACAGGTGGCCTAAGGTGATGAGTCCCTTTCAGAAAGACTTTACATAATCTGTGTGAGATAAGATTAGACCCTTCAAATCCCAGGTGAAAATTGGATATTGCAGCCAAATGAACTCTTACAGTGGCTGCTGCTGCACCTTCATGAAAAAGCATAGTCAGAAACTCCAAAACACTATCAATAGGAGCAATATAGGGATCAATATCATGTTGAGAGGCCCAATAAATAAAACATTTCCATTTGCTGTTATACAGTCTTCTGGTGGAGATTTATGAGAGGAGACCAGAATATGTTGCACCGCGGAAGACAAATGATATTACCTGGCAAGGCTGGGAAGTGAAGCAGCCAAGCTGTCAGTCTGAGGGACTGAAGAGAGGGGTGAAGAACTCCTGACGAGTGGGTCAGAAGGTCTGGCACTGGGTCCAGAAAAGTACATTTGTGTACACTTACCATAAATGTAGATGTTCGAGTGTATTCACTGTTGCAGTCATTACATTTGGGTAATCTGCTGGCAGGTTGCCCTCAGTTGGCCTGAATTCCAAAGTCTTGGGTCCTGCGTCGGTTGCTATCTTCTCTTCCATGACGTCAAGTCGTCAGAGGTATAAAACATGCAGCTGACACCATTTTCTTTAGTTTTTCTTGCCCCCGATGTCAGATGACCCCAAAAAGGTAGCAATATTATTTATATGTATATATATATATATATATATATATATATATATATATATATATATATATATATATATACACATATATATATATATACATACATACATACATGCATCAAAATAAACTTTACCTTCATCTACAAGCAAATACACCACATAGGTTGTAGAGGATAGAGAAGGAAAGATAAACTTTAGAATGACAGGGGGATGGCAGGAGGGTAACCTGGACTGCAACAGTGAATATACTCGAACATCTACATTTATGGTAAGTGTACACAACTGTACTATGTTCTTCGTGTTTCACTGTTGCAGTCATTACATTTGGGTAGAATCCCAAAGCTACGGTTGGGAGGCTGGAGCTAAACAGCATTAGGTGCTGCTATAAGGCCCTGCAGCACTGCAGTGGCAAAGCCTGCCCTGGGCTTAGAGTAGAGAGGCAAATGGTAATGCTTTGTAAAGGTGTGAACAGAACTCCAAGTAGCAGCCTCTAGAATGTCTTTGGTTGGTACTCCTCTGAGAAAGGCTGCTGAAGCAGCTGCAGCTCTGGTGGAATGAGACCTGATACCCTTGGGCACAGGTTTACCATGGTGTAAGTAGCAGAAACGGATGCAGTGGCTTATCCACTTTGAAATTGTCTGCTTTGAAATAGCCTTTACTTCTGATCCTGCAGCATATGACACTAGCAATTGCTCAGTTTTTCTTAGAGCTTTTGTCCTGCTCAAGTAGAATCTTAGCTGTCTGTGTACATCCAAGGAATGCAGAATTCTCTTCCCCTTTGTTCTGCAGATTTGGATAAAAGGTTGGCAGATAAATAGTTTGGTTAACAGCCACAATGGAAACCACCTTAAGCATAAAAGTAGGATTTGTCCTCTGAGACACCCTGTCTGGGTGAAATATGATAAAAGGCTCTACAGTCATGAGGGCCTGTAGCTCTGAAACTCTTCTTGCTGAAGTAATTGCTAGTAGCAGAGGTGTCTTCCATGATAAGAACTTTATATCAGCGGTCACAGCTGGTTCAAATGGAGGCAGGGTGAGCTTTTCCAACACATAACTGAGGTCCCATGCAGGTAGTGGTGATCTTTTCTAGGAGGCCTTAAATTTTTGGCTCCTCTAAGATGCTGCTTTAGTAAAGGATGAGAAAAAATTGGTGGCTCTGTATTGTAATGAGCCGAAATGGCAGAGGCATGGATTTTGACTGATGAGAAAGATAGGCCTTTGTCAAGCATCTCAGTCAAGTATTGTAATATCTGAGAAATATGAGGTTCTGCTGTATCAGTTCCTTGTGCTTGATTCCAAGCACAGAATCTCTTCCATTTGTCAGCATAAGATTTTCTAGTACTAGGCCTTCTGGCTTCCAAAATGACATCCATCACAGCTTTACTGAGAGGTGTTGTTTGTATGATTACATGATTAGCCATGCTGCCAGGTTCAGAGGCTGTAGCTGATTGTGCAGGATCCGATTGTTTTGTTGGGATAGTAGTTGTGGTCTTTGAGGCAAGGTTCAAGCTTGGTATTGAGACAGGTTCCTTAAGACTGGGTACCAGTATTGGCGGGGCCAGTCCGGGGCAATTAATATCATCTTTGGCTTTTCTTGTCTGACTTTTAGGAGGACCTTGGGTAGAAGAGGCAGAGGTGCAAAGGCGTAAACTGATAGGTTTTTCCAACTGAAGGATAGGGCGTCTACTCTCCATGCTCGTCTGTGATAAGTCCTTGTGCAGAATCTTTTCAATTGATAATTTTGAGGAGAGGCAAATAGATCTATGTCTGAGCTCCCTCATTTCTCTGTTATCATGCTGAAGACTTGTGGATTTAGTTTCCACTCGTGAGGATCCATAAGATTTCTGCTTAAATCGTCTGCCAGAGTGTTTTGTTTTCCTGGCAGGAATTGAGCTTGAAGATGTATTTGGTAGGTCAAAGCTGTGTCCCACAGTGTCATGGCTAATCTGCAAAGGGGGTATGAGTGTGTGCCCCCTTGCTTGTTTATATACCACATGACTGTGGTGTTGCCCGTCTTTATCAGTAGTTGTCCTGGATGAAGTAAGTCCTTGAAGGCTGTTAGGGCATTTTGAACAGCTAGCATCTCTTTCTGGTTGATATGTAGATGCATTTGTTTGGGTGCTCATATGCCCTGAATGCACCTTCCTGCCAAGTGGGCCTCCCAGGCATAATCTGATGTGTCTGTTGTTAAGGTTTGGCTGGCAGGGGGTAGAGTGAAGGGCCGTCCCATGTTTTAGTGACAGGCTTTTGCCCACCATAGAAACTTCTGTTGCAGGCAGGGAATGAGAGGAATCATTGTTTCCAGACTGTGTGAATGTTGACTCCACAAACTTTTTAGGTACCATTGAAGTTTCCTCATATGCAGTCTTGCATATGGAATTAGCAGGATGCAGGACGCCATGAAGCCCAGAGCCTGCAGAACATGTCTTGCGGAAGACTGGGTTTTTGTTGCCATCAGTTTGAAGTAAGTAGTCAGTTGCCTTTGTTTGTCTGGCGTGAGGTAAGCCATCTGGGCAGTTGTATTCAAGCTTGTACCCAGGAATGTTATCTTTTGAGAGGGTACCAGTTGTGATTTCTTTTTGTTTATTGTGTACCCTAGGCATGTTAGAAGCCTTTTCACAAACGCCAGGTGTCGAAGAAGAGTGTCCTTGTTCTCTGCTTGAATGAGACAGTCGTCCAAGTAAGGATATATTTGAATACTTCTGTGTCTGCAAAATGCAATTACTGGTGCCAGGCACTTTGTAAAGACCCTGGGTGCAGTAGATAACCCAAAGTGCAGTGCAGAGAATTAGTAATGCATTAAGTCTGCCTTGAATCTGAGATATCTTCTGCACGACTGTCTTATTGGGACATGCAGGTATGCCTCTTTTAGGTCTAAAGTCACCAGCCAAGCTTTCTTACCCAGCATGGGCAGAAGCTGTTGCAAAGTTAGCATCTTGAATTTTGGAATGTCCAGGTGTGTGTTCAAAATCGATAAATCCAGTATTGGCCGCCAGGCCTTGTCCTTTCTGGGTACCAAGAACAGTCTTGAGTAAAAACCTTGTCCTTTTTCCTCTTCTGGTACTGTCTGAATGGCCCCCATTTCCATGAGGGACGTAACCTGTTTCTGTGCCTCTGCCCATTGATGTTTTGGCAGATCTGGCCAACCATTTGCCATTGGCAGGCTGTGGAAATTGAATCTGTATCCCTGTGATACGATGTTTAGTACCCACTTGTCCTGGGTTATTAACTTCCAATTTTGAGCAAAAAGTGCTAATTTTCCCCCTATGGGTGCTGCCAAAAGATAAGTGCTTGGTGTAGGCAGAGGGAAGTCATTTGGATTGCTTTCTGTAGGTTTGTGCTTTATCTCCTCCAGATTTGGAGGTGGATGCGCCCCATTGCTTTGACCTGTACGAATCTTGCACCTGATATCTGGAACCCTTAGGGCATCTGGATTTGCCCCTTTGAGCTCTGTCTGACACAGGAAAGGACCAATTTTTTGTAGGCCAGTGTCTACTGAATCTTGGTGGCTGCACTTGTAAGAAGTCTTTAACAGTTTGCATAGACTTAGCTTTGTCTTCCATTTTCTTTAAAACCTCTTCTGCCTTAATACCAAACAGAGAATCATGCTGTAAAGGTGCATCTAGCAATTTAGCTTTAACATGATCAGGCAAATTTTGTTCCTTTAACCAGGCATGCCTCCTAATCACAGATCCAGTAACTGCGGCCCTGCAGGAGGCCTCCAACGAATCAAAACCATTTTGCAAAGTATGCTTTCCAACTTGTTCAGCTGCATACAATAATTCCTGCAATTCTTTATTTTCTGCACATTCTGAAATCAACATCATTTTCTGTTTCAGCAATCCCATAACATGTTGCTGGTACTTAAGCATATGAAATTGAGAGTTTAAGGCCCTGATTACCAAGGTTGCAGATGTATAAAACTTTTTTTCCCCATCTGTCCAGTGCCCTTGAATCTCATTCAGAGGGGGTGGGATTTTTTGCTGTTGAGGCCTTAACTCCCTTTGGACCCTGTGAAATAGTTTCAGGATCAGCAGCAGGGTTTCTAAATAAAAATGTATGTGAGTCAGTGACCCTGTAATACCTGTCAGGCTTACTGGGAGCCGGAGGTAAGGAGTCAGGGATCAAGCGTGACTCCAAAAGCACATCATCCACAATGTCTAAAACAGGGGGAATGGCTAAAGGCTTGTGCTGAGGGAGAAGAAGGAAATCCCTGAGACTCTTTTTTGATTCTGAGAAGTCTTGACTCTCCCAGTGAAAATGCTCCCTCAAAGTATGCAAGGTTTCTCCAAATGAATAATCCTCAGGAGGAGATGCAGATGGAATAGACTCCTCAGCATCAGAATCCTCATAGGGAGGTAAAGAAAATTCCTGATCAGAAGAGGAATCAGAAGAAATAGAAACCTTGCTCTGAAGATTCATAATCTGTGTCTTGCCTAGGCCTCTTATCTGGAGGGGGATGGGTACCCCTGATCAAGGTAATAAGGTTTTCAGCCATTTTGATTATCTATTTTTTAGGCATAGAGGCCTGTGCACGTTGTCGTTTTAGTTTTAGAAGTTGATTTTGTCTTTGATTTTGCAGCTGTCGTCGGTTTGATATACAAATGTTGAGGTCTGAATACACCCTCAGAAGCTGGTGCCTGCTCAGTGGCTCCGGACCCGTCCGAGGGAGATATATCCGTCGGTCCAATACCTTGAGT
Organism: Protopterus annectens; assembly: GCF_019279795.1. NCBI lineage: Eukaryota > Metazoa > Chordata > Ceratodontiformes > Protopteridae > Protopterus > Protopterus annectens. Next base: position 1,865,826,290 of record NC_056735.1, read on the forward strand.
TTCTTGAGGCATGCCAGACTCCACATGGGTGTCGGTAGAGGCCTGTGACTCGAAGGTAGCGGGTATCAGGGGCTGCTAAAGCACCTCACTGAGTACCGGCGAACCGGCAACTGGCTTAGGAGAAGCTTTGTCGTCGGTTTTGGATCTCAACTGCCTTTCTCTGTCTTTTTCTTTGCATTTTTTTCTGTACTCCGGTAGTCAGATTGCTATCTGACGACATTTCTGGGTAGTTAAATCTGTTTCCAAAATACTTTGATGCAAAAATATACCGACGCTTAATAGTGCATTGGTTAAGTCTAGCACAAAACCGACAGCCAGGTACGTTGTGATCAGGGCCTAGGCAAGGAATACAGTATACATGGAAATCCTTATGAGGTATTTGCTTCCCACATGTAATACAATTATTAACTTTTTCTGACATCGGTAAAAAGCAAGAAAAAAGTTTCCCCAACGAGGTACTTAGCTTTAGTGAAGACTTCGGTTCTGAAACTCAAACTCGAATATTTCAGTAGTCGGCTGACCGGCACTTGCGAAATGCTTCTGCTTTGGGCACCGCGCAGCAAGAAAGAATAAAGGAAATGGCATTGGCTGCGTGTTTTATACCCCTATCGACCTGACGTCATGGAAGAGAAGACAGCAACTGAAGCAGGACCCAAGACTTTGGAATTCAGGCCAACTGAGGGCAACCTGCCAGCAGATTACCCAAATGTAATGACTGCAACAGTGAAACATGAAGAACATCCAAGGTTCTTCCAGCTGATATTGATAAAGGAAGGGGAACCATATCTGCTGAAGCCAGAAGGGGGGTATCAGAATAACAGTCCTTCCTGAGCTTTTTGCTTTCTGTAAAAATATGGGGATCAGTGGGGTTGGAGGAAAGGCATAAAGGAGACCCGATGGCCAATCGTGTACGAGTGAATCCCTTGGGCTGTCCCCCGGTGGAGGATTCAGGGCAAAGTAGCTTCTGCATTTGGCATTCAGCAGGGATGCAAAAAGGTCACAGCAAGGCTGGCCCCATCTGTGGAAAATCATTTCCGCCACTTCTTCTTTGAGGGACCACTCGTGGGGCAACAGAATTGCTCTGCTCAGTTTGTCCGCTATCACGTTGGATTTCCCTGGCATGTGCGTTGCTATCAGAAGACGCCCGGTGGATACAGCCCACTGCCAAATTCTCAAGGCTTCCCGGCATAAAGGATAAGACTTGGTACCCCCTGTTTGTTGATGTACCAGACCACCGACATGTTGTATGTCTGGATCACAATCGTGTCCCGAGAAAGAGAGTTGTGGAAGTGCTGCAAAGTACAGTTTTGTACCTACCATAAATGTAGATGTCCGATAGGAATGCATCTGCAGTCCTTACAAATGGGTAGTCCTGTCGTCAGGCAGCCCTTCGGTCGGCCGGATTCCAAAGTCTGGGTCTGGCTTCGGCTGGTGTCGCACTTCACCCGACGTCATAGCTGCAGTTTTTCGGGTATAAAGGCATCAGCCGACGCCATCTTCCTCAGTGTTTCTTGCCCCAGATGCCAGGTGCCCTCTTTGATGGCTAAATTTGGATAAATGCCAATGTTTCCAAATAGTAGAGAGCAAACACATAAAATAAGCATGTATGTACATATATACAAACAAATACACCATAATAGATCCCCCCCAAGCTAGCTGAAGAATGGCAAATACCCTAGGAGTACCACAGAGGGAAGGTGGGTGGTAATCCTGACTGCAGATGCATTCCTATCGGACATCTACATTTATGGTAGGTACAAAACTGTACTATGTCCTTCAAGGATGCATCTGCAGTCCTTACAAATGGGTAGAATACCATAGCTAAACTAGGGAGGAGGAAAAAATAGAGATTATGGTGTAGTTAGGATCCCTTGCAAAACAGCAGTGGCAAAACCTGCTCGGGATCTAGAGTATAAAGGTAAATTATAATGCTTGGTAAATGTATGCACGGAGGTCCAAGTAGCAGCCTCTATAATGTCCTTGGTAGCCACTCCTCGTAAGAAAGCTGTGGTAGTGGCTGTAGCCCTTGTGGAGTGAGGCCTGATGTTCTCTGGAGTTTTCTTTCCATGGTAGGAGTAACAAAATCTAATGCAATTTCCTATCCATTTGGAGATTGTCTGTTTTGAAATAGGTTTTACTTCCTTTCCTGTTGCATATGCTACCAGAAGCTGGTCAGTTTTTCTATTGGACTTGGTCCTGTCCAGGTAGTAGCGTAATTGCCTATGTACATCCAAGGTATGCAACAGTCTTTCTCCCTGTTCTGAGGGTTGGGGAAGAATGTAGGTAGGTGGATAGCCTGATTTAAAGACACTCTGGATACCACCTTAGGCATAAATGTGGGATTTGTTCTCATGGACACTCTATCTTGATGGAAGATCAGGAAGGGTTGCACTGCCATTAATGCCTGTAGTTCAGAGACCCTTCTTGCTGAGGTGATTGCCAGTAGGAAAGCAGTCTTCCAGGATAAGTATTGTAATTCTGCTGTTGCTGCTGGTTCGAAAGGGGAGTGTCAATTTTTCTAACACAAAGTTCAAGTCCCATGCTGGCAATGGTGGTTTCCTGGGAGGTTTTACATTTTTAATTCCTCTCAGAAACTGTCTGAGCAGAGGATGAGAGAAGACAGGAGGATCCAAGCTGTATTATGCTGAAATAGCTGATGCATGTATCTTGATGGAAGAATAGGACAGGCCTGCATGGAAGAGCTCTGCCAAGTACTCCAGGATGTTGGCTATGTTTACTAGTGCCACATCTTCTCCTTTTGCAGTACTCCAAATGAGATATCTTTTCCATTTTGCTGCATAATTCTTTCTTGTTGAAGGTCTACGAGCCTCAAGGATTATGTCTTTAACCCTTTGGGATAAATCTGTTAATTGTCCTCATGTAATGTTCCAGGCAGTTAGCTGCAGAGTTTTCAGGTTTGGATGCAGGATGTTGTAGTTGTTCTGTGTTAACAGCAATGGAATCAGGAGCAGTGTCCATATTTGTTCCCGAGACATGCTCCTCAGCAATGGGTACCAATGTTGTCTTGGCCAGTCTGGAGCTATCAGAATGATCCTTGGACGTTCCTCTTTGATCTTCAAAAGCACCTTGTGCATCAAAGGAAGTGGTGGGAATGCATAAGCTGTCAGGTTTTTCCAACTGAAAGATAGGGAGTCCACCTTCCAAGCAAGTGGGTGGTACGTCCTTGTGCAGAATTTCTTTAGCTGGTGATTGAGTGGGGATGCAAATAAGTCTATTTGTGGTAATCCCCATTCTCTTGTGATGGCTTTGAAGATGTCCGGATGCAGCATCCATTCGTGGGCATCTGTGGTAGTTCTGCTTAAAATGTCTGCCAGAATGTTTTCTTTTCCCGGTAGAAAAATTGCTTGTAACTGAATGTTGTAGCTCAGAGCCACATCCCATAGGTCCAGTGCCAGCCAGCATAGAGGATATGAGTGTGTGCCTCCCTGTTTGTTGATGTACCACATAACTGTGGTGTTGTCTGTCCTTATCATCAACTGACCTTCTTGGAGAAATGGTCTGAATGACTGGATTGCCAGTTTTACTGCCAGCATTTCCTTTAGATTTATGTGCAGGCACAGCTGGTCTTGAGTCCATAAGCCTTGTATGCACTTGTCCAGCATCTGTGCCCCCCAACCGAGGTCTGAGGCATCTGTCGTGATGGTTTGGCTTGGTTGACTGTTGCAGAAGGGCAATCCTTTGTTTGATTGACAGGCTTGAGCCCACCATAGGAACTCTTGTTTCAGGCATGGGATTATTGGAATTTTGGTTTCTAGGCTGTGTTTGTGTTGGGACCACAAATTCTTTAGGTACCACTGTAGCTTTCTCATATGCAGTCTGGCATGAGGGACCAGAATTATGCAGGATGCCATGAAGCCTAGGGCTTGCAGTACTTTTCTTGCAGTTAGATGGTTCTGCTTTGTTAATGCCAAGAAGTAGAGAGGTAGTTGCTCTTGCTTTTCTGCAGTCAGGAATGCCATTTGTTTTGATGTGTCCAGCTCTGCACCCAGAAAAGTTATTCTTTGGGTTGGAGTCAGCTTTGACTTTTTTATATTGACTGTATATCCCAGGGCTTGCAGTAGGTAAATGACTCTTTGTAAGTCTTCTGTTAGTTTGCTTTTGTTGTCCGCTTGAATCAGGCAGTCGTCCAGGTAGGGATAAATTTGGATCCCCTGAAGTCTGCAATGAGCAATTACTGATGCCAGGCATTTCGTGAACACTCTGGGCGCAGTAGATAAGCCAAAGGGCAATGCTGAGAATTGATAATGCTCTCATCCTGCAAGAAATCTGAGGTATCTTCTGCAAATTGGTCGTATGGGGACGTGCAGGTATGCCTCCTTGAGATCTAGAGTTACCAGCCAAGACTCCTTGCCCAGCATGGGAAGAAGCTGCTGTAGGGTCAGCATTTTGAATTTTGGAACAATGAGGAATGTGTTTAAAGCGGACAGGTTGAGAATAGGCCTCCATTTGTTCTCTTTTCTTGGTACCAGGAAGAGTCTGGAGTAAAATCCCTTTCCGTGCTCCATAGATGGTACATTTTCCACAGCTCACATTCTTAATAATTGAGATATTTGCTTTAGAGCTTCTGCCCTTTGAGTAGGTGGTAGATTTGGCATTCCTCTCTTTCCTGGTAGAGTATGGAAATGGAACCTGTAACCTTGGTCTATAGTTTTCAAAATCCATTTTTCCCTTGTGATACAATGTCAGTTCTTTGAAAATAAGGTTAGCTTTCCGCCTAAGGGTGCTTCCAGTTGTTCCCTGGTCGGTGGTGCCACATCCAAGTCACTGTGATTGTGGTGTTGTAGTGGTGGTGGCTGCGTCCGTGCCTCGCTGGTTGTTACCTTGCCACTGGCGTCCCCTGTAGGCACCCCTGGATTGGTTTCTGCCTCTTGAACGCCTATTCCTGCCTCTCTGTGTCTTAGAGGAGTCTGGAAAGGACCAATTTTTGGAGGGCCAGTTCCTGCAAAACCTTGGAGGTTGAACCTGTAAGAAATCTTTCACTGTTTGTACAGATTTCGCCTTCTCTTCCATCTTCTTTAGTACCTGCTGTGCAGGGGAACCAAATAAATTGACCTTGTCCATGGGTGCATCCAAAAGCTTAGATTTGACATGGTCTGGTAATGCCTGCTCTTTCAACCATGCAGGTCTCCGGATAACTGTGCCAGTCATGGCTGATCTAAAGGAAGCCTCCAGTGCATCATAGCCACATTTTAAAGAATGGTTACTAACCTGCTGTATGTTATGTACCATTTCCTGAACATATTTTTATCTAGAGATTCTTCAGAGGACAGCTTTTTAGTTAACTGGTCAAGCATAAACTCTTGATATTGAATCATATGGAATTGGCAGTTCAAAGCTCTAGCTGACAAAGTAGCAGAAGTGTAAACTTTTTTACCCCATCTCTAAGGATCTGGATTCCCTTTCAGAGGGGAGGGGTTTTTTAGCAGATGTAGTTGCTACAGCCTTAGGACCCTGGGAGATAGTCTCTGGATCTGCAAAGGGAGCCTTGTATAAATGGTGATGAGTGTCCGGGACCCTGTAGAACCTATCGGGCTTAGCAGGGGCCAGAGGTAATGAATCAGGAGCAGTGCAAGCATCATTAAATGCATCATCTACAACAGAAAGAACTGGAGGTATAGCTAAAGGCCTATGCTGTGGCAAATGTAGAAAGGTTCTAAGCCTTTTTCTGGAGTCTGAGAAATCTTGGCCCTGCCACTGAAATTGTTCCGTCATAGCATGCAAGGTTTCCCCAAAGGAAAATTCCTCAGGTGGAGAGGCTGAAGGAATGGACTCTTCAGCATCAGAGTCTTCGTAAGGGGGATAAGGAGCCTCAGGAGGGTCTGTATGTTCTGAGTCATCAGAGGAGTCATCTGTGGATACTGGCTCAGGGGGCTCTGCTCTAGGCCTCTTCTCTGGAGGTGGATGAGAGGCCCTGTCTGGATGAGGCTGGGAGCCACGAATTAAAGAAATGAGATCCTCAGCCAAAGAAAGCATATGGGAACTGGTGCTGGGCCTGTGAGAGGGGGGTTTAACAGGCACCGTTTTTGAAGCTTTAGCTGCTTTAGCCCTGGCAAAGGCCTTAATAGACATGGCTGCAGGAGGCCTAGCAGCTCCACGTGCAGGGGTTGAAATATCCAAGGGAATAGAGTCTTATAATTCCTGAGAAACCGCAACAGAAGGTTGGATTTCAGAAGCCGATTCCACCAGGCTAGAAGAGGCCTCGGTAGAAGGCATGTTTTCGGCCGGGAAGAACCGCTTGCTCGGTTTCAGCGAAACCGAGACACTCGCGGTTATTTAACCGCGTTTCGTCAAACCGCGGACCGCGAGTGTCTGTCCTTTTCCCTGCTCTTTTTGGTAATTCGTGAAGTCGGAGGGTCCGACGGCATCATATAAGCAAATTACGAGCCGAAAAACTGTTCTGCAAATTCTGACCGACGTCTAAGCGTCCGTCGGTTAAAAGAAGCACAGGCTAGACAAGCTGCTACATCGTGGTCTGGGCCTAAACAAGGTAAGCAGTAAGAGTGGAAATCTTTATGAGGTATTTGTTTCCCACAAGTTAAACAGTTATTCACTTTTTCTGACATCGGCTGAGGCAAGAAAGAGTCCCCAACGGGGTACTTAGCTTTTTAGAAGTCTTCGAAGTAGTATTTGGTATGAAATCTCTGGTTCTGACCGACCGGCACTTGCAAACAGCTTCTGCTTCGGGCACCACGCGGCAAGAAAGACTGAGGAAGATGGCGTCGGCTGATGCCTTTATACCCGAAAAACTGCAGCTATGACGTCGGGTGAAGTGCGACACCAGCCGAAGCCAGACCCAGACTTTGGAATCCGGCCGACCGAAGGGCTGCCTGACGACAGGACTACCCATTTGTAAGGACTGCAGATGCATCCTTGAAGGACATCGCTAAAAGCACTGCTCTCAACTCCAGGACATTCATGCGCAAATGAGATTCCATCTCTGACCAGGTACCTTGGGCAGTTCTTCCCTGAAAAAGCCCCCCCACCCTATCAGGAAAGCATCCGTGGTCAACGTGGCTATGGGAGGGGGAAGTAGAAATGGTCGACCTATCATCACCTGGCGACTGTTCAGCCACCAGGGAAGGTCCTTCTTGCAAGCGTCTGTCAGTAGGACCTTGAAAGACATTGGGAGCTGTTGTTAAGACCACTGGGTGAAAAGCAACCATTGGCGTATCCGCTTGTGCATCTGTCCCAGAGGAACTGCTATGAGGGTAGCTGCCATGGTGCCTAAAAGTTTTAAAACTTGAAAGGCAGGTACTCTCTTTTCTTTTAGCAAGCAGGACACCTGATTTCGTAGAGAGATAACTCTTTCTTGAGGTAATCTGACCAATGTGGTGGTGGTGTCTAGATCTGCCCCGATAAAGGAGATATGCTGCAATGGTAATAAGGCAGATATTTTGAAATTTATGGTTATTCCTAACAGAGAACAGAGATTGATCATATGATCCCTGGAAAGAATGAGTTGATGCCTGGTGGTGGCGGACAGGAGCCGGTTGTCCAGATACGGAAACACCAGGAATCCTAGATGCCTCAGGTGAGCCATAACCACTGCCATGCATTTGGTGAACACTCTGGGGGCTGAGGTGAGACCAAAGGGCAGTGCTCGAAATTGATAGTGACTGGCCCCCAGCAGGAAACGCAAATGATCTCTGGAAGTTCTGGCCATTTTGATGTGGTAGTACGCATCCTTGACATCTAAAGAGCACATCCAATTGACCATTCCCAGGAACGGGAGTATCGACTGAAGTGTGACCATCTGGAACTTTTCCTTCTTTAAAAAAGCATTTAGCTTACTGAGGTCTCCAGTCCCCCATTTTCTTTGGAACTAAAAAGAATATGGAGTAAGTTCCGGATCCTATCTGATCCGCCAGGACTGGCTGGATAACTCTTTTTTCTAGCAGCTTTTGGATTTCTATAGCTGCTTGATCCCACAGACTGGGTGGAACATCTGGGATTCATGTTCTGACTGGCAGGGACTCTGAAAAGGGGATTATGTAAACTCTGGTAACTATGCTTTGTACCCAAGAATCTGATGTAATTCCTAGCCAGGCTCTCGGTACACAGCCAAGCGACCCCGACTGCCTTCAAAGTAGGACAGTCGGGCCTCCTCTCAGGAGCGCTGATAAGGCTTGCTGGAAGACTGCTCCCTGTCGCTCTGGTTTTGCGGACCCCTTCTGCCATCAAAGCGGTGTCTTCCATTATTGCCATCTCCTCTGCCCCTGAAGGGGGGTTCACTACGTGTGTTCTGGAAAGCTCCTTGGGACTTCCGGAACCACATTTTTCCACCTTTCTGCCCTTTGGGGTTTGGTCTGGTAGCGGTGGAAAAACGGACTCCTACGGCATATAGTCTTTCCTTCCTGCTCACACCTAGTGAGAGTCTCCTTGACTTGGGGCCCAAACAAAGTAAAGCCATCAAATGAGGTGCTGACAAACGAAGACTTGAAGGCTTCCGCAAAGGAGCATAAGCGCATCCGGGACTGTCTTCGCAGAGCTATCACTGAATCTGCTGCTCGACTTGACCCATCGGCTGCATAGGAAATGGGCCGCATGGACGAGTTGACAATGGAATTAAGGGTAGAAAGCTGAGCCGTCACCTTCTCAGAAACAGCTTCATCTGTGTTACCCTTTAGAGTATCTCCCAAGTTCCTGGAGAAGATTTCGTTGAAGACGGGTAAAATGGGTTAAGTAGTTAAGCGATTTCATGGCAAACATCGCAGAACTAAAAATGCGTTTCCCATATCTGTCCATAGTCCTAGTATCTCTATTAGGAGGATGGACAGTAGCAGAGGTCTCTGACATCTCTTTCTTGGTGTCCGCCACCACCACCATGGCATCAACATGAACTCCTTTAGTGAGGTACAATTTGTCTTGAGGGGAAGTGATGAACTTATTGGGCCTCCGAGGGACTGGTTCCATGGAATCAGGGGACTCCCACGCCCTTCGAGCAACCAGATCCATGAGTTCGTCGAAGGGCGGAATAACCCAGGAGGTGGAAGGTTGAGACCCAAAGGCCTTCAGGAGCACCGACTCATCCTCAGAAGGGGTAACAGACTACCAGTCACCCCTCTGTTTCAGTATTTCCAGGATGTCTGCAAAGGAGACATCCTCCGACGGGGACCGTGGGGACTCTTCTGATTCCTCTAAGTCGGTGTCTGATGTCAAGGACTCCTGAGGAAAATCCAAATGCCTCCTCTTGCAAAGTCTCTTTCTTGGTACCTCATCAGTGGGAGCATCTGGTGTGGTCTCAGTAGAGCAGGATTCACCCAAAGGGGTTACCTGAGGCTCTAGGTCTCAACGCTTAGTAGGAACCTGTGATGTAGAGGCAGAACATGGTATTATAGGGGAGGAAGAGGAAAGACCTGAGGAAGTGAGAGTCTTGGCAGACATTACCCTCCTCATGGCATCGAAGGCACCGGAGTCTCGACCCAAGGACTCTGCCTGTTCCGAAGAAGAAGGCAGATTCCCTGGTGCCGAGACCAAGGGCTTCGAACCAGAGGACGGAGCCGAGCTCATCTGCGCCAAGAGGAAGGGTCAGAACCAACACGTCAGTTCGACTCTTCCCTCCCCCCCCGGAACTGACGAAAGAGCGTCTGCTCCAAGACTCTTCGAACGGCACTGAAGAGATCAGGGTAGACAGAGCCGAAGTCACTGGGACAAGACTCGGCTCCGCGGGTTCCCCAACCATCAGATCTTCCGCCTCTGGCTCTGAAGGCCTAGGTAAGGTCGGAGGAGGAGTAGTCACAGGCAAGGGGATGGTAGTAGGAATCTAACCTAGTTGGGATGAAACCAAAAGTAATTTGGCCAATGCCAGGTTCTCTAAAAGCCTCTGTACCACACGATCCACATCGACGTCTGAAAGGGTCCTAGAAGAACAAGTCGATGGGACCAAAGAAGCCACAGATCTAAGAATTGGAGACTTCAACACCTCTGACACCGGCTCCAGCTCAGAGGGTTGGCTCCAAAACATCGGTTCGGTGCACGGCTCCGATGACTTAGGAACCGGCAACCGCTCCTTAACAGAGGTGCTCGAAACCGAGGGCCTGGGTTCCAAGGACAAACTTGAAGACTTCAACCCTTTCGAAGACTTGGAGGTCTGGTCAGTCTTATCCAAGACTTCCTGAAATTCAGGTTTCAACAGTCCTCTGTCCATTAGCTTTCTCCTCCTTTCAAGCAATACTCTGCCACTAAAAGAGTGGCAGATAGAACAATCCTCCTGTAAGTGCAGAGGTCCTAGGCAATATACACAGAACACATGATTGTCCGTAATGGACATTTTCTGCCCACAGTCACACCTCTTGAAACCTGACTTCTGTCTCTTTTCTTGGTCAGACATATTAAGCACACAATTATCAGATCCTTGATAATACTATACAAGTTCTAAATATTTATAGCAAAAAAGCACACTATCCCAAGATTAAATAAAAAGGGATACAGTTATCTAATTATTTATAGCAAAAACACACTTATCTAAAAAACTAAGTATAAGGGATAGGGAAATCAAGTTGACAGAGCCATGTTCAACTATATGAGGGAAGCACAGAAGTGCCTAAACGAAAAAGAGGGCAAGGCCCAAGAGCAACCGCTCTAACAACACAAACACAACTAATCCACACAACAAGAGGGACACAGCCCTAAAAAATAACAGATTATCAATTAGAATATAAACTCTATGAAATATAGCAGTACAAACTGCTCAAAATACAGAAAAAAGAACTATACTGGCCCCAGCTCTCTGGAGAACTTGCGATCCGTTGCAACAGCAAACTAGATCTGAGGTTAGTCAGAGAGCATCATGGGATAGGGACTGTGCCTTGAGCTACTCAGAGATCTTGAGCTTGGAAAGCGGCTGGCTCGGAGCCGATGGATCAGCTCCATACTCACGTGCAAGAACAAACGGGAGACTGAACAACTTCACATCTATACTTACTACACTAATCAGGAAGATGACAGAGAAAAAATAGCTCAAAAAGTTACCCAAAAAGGTTACTTACCTGACTGAAGAGCTTGAGCTGCAGAGAACACATCTATTCACTGTTTGCAGCAAACAAGATGTGAGGTTTATGGGTAGCAGGGGTTCCTGGGAGGAGAGGAGCTCGAGCTCAGGAGCTGTCACTCACTGTGCTGGCTCAGATCTGAGGTCAGATCTAAGACACATCCATGGTCAATAATGACACGGATAGTATCAGATCTAATGGTTTGCAGCAATGGACTGTGCTGTTCCAGCTAGGTGTGTGTGTGTGTGTGTGTGTGTGTGTGTGTGTGTGTGTGTGTGTGTGTGTGTGTGTGTGTGTGTTTATTACTGTCTGTAAAGCACTTTTATTTCTTTTTAGATGATTACATAGTTTCTTCCTAAATAGTGAATACTCTGTGTCCTAATTTCCTGAGGCAAGTGATTCCAGTTGGGTAGAACCATCTTACTTGAGCACTTTGCACTTTTGCTGTTGTCATTTTTTTCTTCTTTCATCTTAAAGTGGAACAAATGTTAAATAAATAAATAAATAAACATAAATAAAGTAAAATCCTGATCTTTTATTTGTTTCATAAGTACAGAAATTGCCGTAAACGAACTTAAGCGTAAATGTCAATAGCACCAGCATGGCTCTTACAGTAACAGGGAACCATTTAGCTTTTCCAAGGTAATAAAATAACGTTTGTATCTTGGGGAAATGTTGAATTTGCACATTTTTTTGAAGTTTGCAGAGACAAGATCCATGTCAACTCCTCGACAGACAATTCTGTGAGTATCTGTTCATTGAATCTAAATTGCTGAATACCACCACTTTCACCACTTAACCTAACATATGCTAGCATCAAGGTCACACAACAGTGAAGAAAAGGGCCATGTCTATGATTGCTAAAAGCAGTTGACACCAATACTAACTCAATGAATCTATGTTCTCAGAACTGTCTGAACAGATAATAGGCTCCTTTGGGATGGTGGAGGTGCTTATGGTATGACTGCCTTCTACAGTAGATGTGCACTTGTGCTCATCCGACTAAGAAGAACACTGCCTGCAGCTTAATGCTGCTATTACAGTGGGAATCACCTGTCTCCCTCTCCCCAAGATGGGAAATCCAGTCATTAATGCCTATCCTCCCCAACCCGGTCCCTGCAGTGCCAGTGTACTAGATGAACACAGGCCATCTAGGAGACAGTCAGAATTTTGTAACTCTGCACCATTTAACCAGGTCATGATAGGTCAGTACTCTTCTGTTGCAATTTAGGAGGTGTTCAAGTTGGAATGTAAGTATTTTGATTATCATTCTCAAAGGCTCTATTAAGGTCAATAAAGATTCCACCTGTTAGGTTACTATGTTCACTGTTTGCAGATACCATTTCTGTTACTGAATACATACTGCTACAGATACATGCCGTGAGTCAATTAAAAGTCCATATTTGTTGAGATGTTTAGTAATCTGCACACACAGTATTTCCTAAGAGCATAGTGTAAGGTTGATATGGGATGGAAGCCTTGGGGATTCTATGGAGTGAAGCATCTAGGGACTGGAACTGCCAGTACGTGACAGAAGTGCTGTGGGAAAACAGTAATAAGGGATCAGTTGTAAATGTGTGTTAGGACTTTGGCTATTACTGCAGCAGCTTATGAAATATAGAGGATGGAATGGAGTTAGGATTTGGGTTTGTTTCTTTCTACAATGTTTTCCTGAAGTTATCTAATTTGATGTTTAGAGAAAGCATAAAAGTAGAATGGCAGGCACATTAGGTTAAGTTTGTCTGAACTCTTAGCATATGAGGTATGATTGGTCTGAGGAATTTGGGAGGATAAATGATAAATTATTTCATACCATCTAGTGAAGTTGGGGTAATGGATAGAGTAGCTTGTGCTGAAAAGTGCTGTCTTGAGTATGTAACATCCTTTATCACCTGACAATAACTTTTGTGGGGGGGTGAAGCCATGGTATCTTACCTGGCTTTAAGGTTGTGACAGAATATGTTACTTTGGGCATTACTGTCTGCCCCTGTCTTATCAGAGACAAGGGGGTCAGACCTAGGGCGAATTTCTGATTTCCAATCCATTGGTCAAGTTTATGTGTAAATAGGGTTAGGAATGGACTCTGTTTCACTTGGATGGGGAGCCTGTTCCAGAGCATGGAGATCCTCTGAGGCACATCTGTCTCATCAATGTCTTATTTATGTCTCAAGCAAAACTTAAATCCTTGGATCTAATGGTTCTGATGTTGTTTGTTTTGCAGATGTGCAAAAGGTCCATCATAGCTGGATCCGAGTATGCCATGTATGCCAGGCGCAGATCACCTCTCAGTAATCTGCAGAAGACAGAGAGTATAGAGATAGGGCTTTAAGGTGATCCATACAGGACAATGTGTTTGCGCCCTGGATTCTCCTGGTAAGGACTTGTGAGGGCACTCCAGCTGTTGCATGTGTCTGGTCAGGTACATGCTGAAGAAGGAATTATACTCAATGATGGGTCTGATAAGGGCAGAATAAGGTGACAATAGGACTTCCTTGGACCTGCATGCCATGCCCCTAATTATAAGCTGGGTGACACAGAATGATTTTCTTACTACCTTGGCCACATGTTGACAAACATATAAAGGGTGGATAAGGGATGGAAGTGAACCACAGCAACGTTTAGTTTCAAAATGCTGCAGGTGATCAAGTGAGCGAGTATCCAGTTAGGGACATCCAGAGGCTGATTTTTATTTACACCAAGTACAGCAATTCCTTCATTGTTAAACACTTTTATTAAAGTATCACAAGATATAAGAACCCATACATTAACAGAAAGCAAGTCAAACCATTTTAACATCTGTAATAGACATGTGTTAAACACTACATAGGTTTTCATTCTTTTTAACTATATATACCTCACTCCTCCTGAACATTATTCTGCATGCATTGTTCCCAAAAATTCCATTTACTTCTATGTAATTTACTGCTTCCTTGTACTAAAGCTCTTACCTCTAGTTCTTTTATTTCCTTTTCAATATTCAGTACTTCAATTACTGGTTTAGATTTTGATTTTTGTTTTCTAGTAATTTCTTTTTTGGCAGTCAATAGCATTAAACTCAGTAAGGCCTTATGTGTGAGTAATTCAGATATTGTATCCCAGGTCAAAATAATAATTTCCTTAATTACAACCACCTGCTTCCCCAACATTTCTGACAGTATTCTACAGTGACTTTTTAAAATCTACCAACTTGTTACAATCCAAAAAAAACATGCTCCCAGGTACCTCTCGTTTTACCATCTTATTTCCGGCATTTGCTATCTACTTGATGAAAAATTCTCTGAATTCTGCTTGAGGCATAAAAATACCTATACTCCCAAGCCAAAATCCTAAACCTTCTGGATTTTTGTTGAATACTTGGGAGCCACAGAGATAACATTCCATTGTTTCTTTGCAAACTGTCTTTCCAGTCTCCCTTCCCAATTGCATCTAGCCACCTCTGAGTGATTCTAACAGTTATGAAGCAATACTTTATATACCCTACTAATTATCTCTTTTTAATGGCAGCTTCTGTTCTAGACTCATCTAAAAAAAAATTACCAGACCTGGCCTTTTACTTGGCACTCCCCTATCCCTTTCTCTTTGCCTATACCCTAATATCAATCCATAGTAGCTTGGCCTCATCCCATTCTATTACCTTTCCCTTGCTAGTTTTTCGTTCCCAATACTTTGGTTCCTTTACCAATTTTGTCCAGGATATTCCAGCATTCTCTTACATATTGTCTATATTCTCCTACTAACCCAACTGGCAAAATCTCCTTTCTCCATGCCCGTTCCGGCTTAGTTCTTAGAATAATTTCTACGACTTTATAACTATATTATATTCATAATGTTTTCATTATTCTCCCTTAGGGATCTGCATCTTTACTTATTTTTTGAACTTCCTTCAGTTTCGTCATCATCCCTTCCACTATGATTTATAACATTCTGATGTCCTTCTATTCTCATGTTGCAGTATTCATAACTGTAGGGGGGTCGCTGCATTCAGCACCGGACATCCGGCCAGTATATCAAACTCTTAGGATCAAGGGTACGTGCGACATTGCATGTCAGACCCATAAACTGACGTCGGCTATAAAGATGATGTCTGCATGTACCCAGTTCAGAACTTTTATGCAGCAGTGATCTATGGACCTCTGATCGTCAGCTCCGGGAATCAGTTTGCTCGTTTGTTTCGACCGTCCAATACAGATAAGTACCCATTTGGGCTTTTTTGTTTCCTTTCTTATAGCTTTTCAAATGTACATGTCAGCTAGGAAGGGGAAGCGTGCTTGTGGAAGACAGATTCCACATAAGAACACCCATGATTAGTACTTATTTTGTTTAGGTGAAGGCCACAGCCATATGTCTTACGAGATTTGCAAGTTTTTTGTGCCAAAAACGCTGCACAGCTGCTTCGCTGCCTTAAAACTTTACTTAGAAAACCAGAGACTGCGACGCTTGGCATTAGGTATGGAGGGTGAGGTAGGTACCTCCAAGGAGCTGCCGCAGAAGAAGGCCAAAAAAGCTAGGCCTGATGCCCATGCTTCACCTCAGGATTCCAGTGAGACTCTTGAGGCAGATGTTAGCCCAGGGTCCCATTGGACATCAGTTTCACTGCTGAACCAGGAACCATGCTGGAGGCTGGTTCAGTGGAAACACAGAGTATGCCTGCTGAGGTTGATCAGCCATCAGCTCCTGATGGCGATGGGGAACCACGGCTCATGGGGTCAGAGGGGCCTACTCCCACCTTTCCATCCACCCAGGCATCGGCTCCAAAACCAACTAATCCTTCTATTCCTCTTAAGAAGAAACAAAAATTAAAGCTCCTGGATGGGAAGTTTTTTCCCCAGAATCTGTTCACAACCTTCCAAGCCCTTTAGTCTCAGGTGCCCCATACAGCCCCTACATCTGTGCAGGCCTTAGAGGAATCAGAGGAGGAGCTTTCATCTTCTGATGAATCACTTACTTATTGCTCACAAATTGAATCTCCTAAGGACTTAATTTCTCCTGAGGAGGAGGAGGACACTATTAGTTCTTAATCTCCAGGGGAAGAATTCTCCTTTGGAGACACCACTTCTCTTATGAGAAAGCATTTCAAATGGCAGGCCTCAGATGTTTCTGAAACTAAAAAGAGGTACTTTGAACTACTGCAGATGGATCAGCATTCCCAATCTGCAGCTCCTCCTCTACTTCCAAACTTTCAAAATGCCTTTATGGCTGCATCTCAGGCCCCTGATTCTCAGCCCCCAGCTTCTGAACGTCCAGACAGGTTTTATAAAGTCCCTCAGGATACAGTTCTTGTTCAACCCCCCCCCCCCCGCAGATCCAGCAGTAATAGCAGTGTCAGCACACAAATCCTTTAGACAGCTGCCTTCCACCTCTCTGTTTCCCACAGATAAGGACAGCAAATTATGGATAAGCAGGGAAAGAAAATGTATACCTCTTCCACACTAGCCATCAGAGCCCTAAATTGTCATACCCACATGGCTAGATTTGTTCTGGATACACTGTCCAAAGCCTCTGCTCCTATACCAGATGTGCCAGACTCTCCTGCTAAGTCACAACTCTCCACCCTGCTCTCTACTGCCTCTCAAGTCACCAGGCACTCCATCAAGTGCAGTTATGATGCAGTAGAAGCACCCTTTAAATCTGCAGCCTCAGGTTCTGTCCTGAGAAGATACTCCTGGGTGAGGCTCCAGCCCCTTCCCATGGATGTACAAACCAAATTGCTGGATGTGTCACTTGGTAATAAGACCTTTTAGGTACTGCTTCTGCAGAACTCCTAAAAATCTCTTCAAGACAAGGGCAAAGAGCTACAAAATTTGAAACATCTACTAGTCTCACCCATTCCTAGATACCATAGAAAGTACCTCAAAGGACCAGTTTTGTGAGGAGACAGTCTACTGGCCAACAGGCTAAAGGACAGAGACAACCTAGGAAGCACTCTACTCCCAGACCTGCCTCATCTTCAGCCCTACTTCCTTTAAGAGGCAGCCTGACCCTGACACAGCTCCTCCACTGTTACTCAAATCCATTACCCACCTCCATCCCCCTTCCCTCCGTCTCACCCTTTCCCTACCCTCCTGGTGGAAGATCACCTCAGAGGCGTGGGTCCTCTCCATCATCAAAAAAAATTTATTTTATGACTTGGTTGGCAACTCCCCCTTTCCAGAGGATACCCCAACCCCCTCCACGTCAGCTTAATCTCTTTCCTCTAATTTTGGATCAACTCCTAGTTCAGGGCACAACAGAAAGAGTACCTCCACACCAAACAAACAAGGGATTTTACTCCAGGATGTTGTTGGTCCCAAGAAAAGATGGTCCTTGGAGACCAACTCTGGTTTTGTCAGTCCTCAATCAATTTCTCAAGGTGCCTACATTCAAAATGCTCACCTTGCATCATCTCCTACCACTTACCCCCCCCCCACCAAGCTTTCATGGTATCCCTGGATCTGAAAGATGCCTACCTTCATATCCCCATCCACCCCAGCTACAGGAAATTCCTATGTTTCTCAGTGGGTTCCTTACATTTTCAGTTTTCTGCATTGCCATTTGGGCTTTCTACGACTCCCAGAGTATTTACCAAGTGCCTAGCTCCAGTTATTGCCCACTGCAGATTGCAAGGCATACAAATATATCCATACGTAGATGACCTGCTAATCTTTCACCAGGAATGCCACTCCCTTTACCAGCACCTACACATGGTGTGCAAAACCTTGGCAGACCTAGGGTTCACTGTGAACCAGCAAAAATCTTACCTGGCACCTACCCAAGACCTGGTGTTCTTAGGTTGCAGGATAAGGACCGACAAGATGGCAGCCTTCATTCCCTATCAGAAGGTAGAAATCCTCACCTATTACCTTCAAACACTGCTCTCCCTCTCTCTCTTTCTCCAAACCATCTCAGCCAGGGAATTCCTGAGAGTCCTAGGCCACATGGCATCCTTGATCCCCATGCTAACCTTGGCATGGCTGCATATGAGAAAATTCCAATGGGTCCTGAAGAGTCGGTGGAACCAACATTTCCACCCTCTGGATATTCCCCTCCCTCTTCTCCCATGCCTGAAAAAAAGAGCTGGAATTGTGGATTGCATCCAACACACTCAATCAGGGAATACCCTTGCAGATACCTCCCCCCTCACAACACATCTATACACATGCTTCAGTCCTGGGTTGGGGAGCAGTTTTGTAAAACCAGAACAATGTTCAGGGAGAATGGTCCTCCCACAGACAAAGAGATCACATCAACATCAAAGAAATGAGGGCCCTTCTCTTTGCATTGCAAACTTTCCAACAAATTCTCCTACCAGGCACCTTGAAGGTAGTCACAGACAATATGACTGTCCTGTGGTATATCAACAAGTGGGGGGGGGGGGACACAAGGTCTTACCCACTTTGTAGCTTGGCAATTCAGGTTTGGACCCTAGCTGCAAAACTACACATCCACCTGCAAGCAGTGTACATTCCTTTAGCAGAGAATGTGATGGCGGACACTCTCAACAGAACCTCTGCACCCTGTCACGAATGGATGCTTCACAGGGAGGTGTTCTTGGATCTAATTCACAAGTGGGGTATTCCTCAGGCAGATCTCTTTGCCTCCTCCCAGAACAGGCAGATGTCTCCGTTTTGCACCAGAGACCCAAATCCACAGGCTTGGAAGGTGGATGCCTTCTCTTTTTCTTGGGTGGGGATGTATCTTTATGCTTCCCCCCTTCACACTGATTCAAAAAGTCTTTCTGAAGATCCAGAGGGACAAACCAAATATCCTGCTGCTGACCCCCTTTTGGCCAAGACAGCACTGGTTTCCCCTACTTCACCTATTAGCCAAGGGCAATCACCACAGGTTACCCCACAGATTCGACCTACTTACACAAGACAGGGATCCCTCATCCACCCTCAGGTGCTCAACCTCAGACTCACCCTATGAGTGATACAGTTCTGATCCCCTTCAGACACCTATATTCAGAGGACATACTCAATGTCCTGCAGGAGGCCAGGAATCTTAGTACCATGAGAAATTATGTCTCAAAATAAAAAAGATTCTCCAGGTGGTGTCTCAAGAAGAAACAGGACCCTCTTCTTATTCCAGTGCCCATGGTCTTTGCTTACTTACTTTTCTTGTGAGCTTCTAATTTCAGGACTGACATACTCTTCTGTTAAGGTACACTTGTCAGCCATCTCCACCTGTCTTCCCCTAGTACCTCCCTTGGCATCCAAGTTAGAGGTAAAACTCTTTTTAAAAGGGATCCTCCATATCAGAGCCCCCTCGCAAACCTATATCTTTTTCATGGAATCTTATTTTGTCCTTGAAAAACTCACATTACCTCCATTTGAACTCACTCAGCATCACTAAAACTATGTACTTGGAAAACAGTACTGCTGGTGGCCCTCACATCAGCCAGGAGAGTCTCAGAAATCCAAGCACTAATGGCTACAGTACAGTTTTGTACCTACCATAAATGTAGATGTTCAAGTGTTCACCCTACTGCAGTCATCACACTTGGGTTATCTTGTCATCAGGCGGTCCCGCAGTCGGATGGATTTCCAAAGTCTTGGTCCAACGTCGGTTGCTGTCGCCTCATCCCTGACATCAGTACACCAGGGGTACATATACTGCAACCAATGCCATTTTCTTCAGTTTTTCTTGCTCCAGATGTCAGGTGCCCCCCAAAAAGGTGATCCAAATTAGTACAAAATGGTGAGAACACTGTACAAAAACAAAATCCCTTCAGCTATAAGCAAATACATCAGTAAGACATAGCAGAGATTTAGCCAGTAGATCGGAGGGGTTGGAGGGAGGGTAACCTGGACTGCAGCAGGGTGAACACTCTAACATCGACATTTATGGTAGGTACAAAACTGTACTATATTCATCGTGTTACCCTGCTGCAGTCATCACACTTGGGTTGAGTCCCAAAGCTAAGGTAGGGTGGAGGTATCATAGAGGGTTAGTGGAGGCAATGAGGCCCTGCAGAACTGCAGTGGCGAAGCCCGCCCTGGACTTAGAATAAAGAGGTAAGTGATAGTGTTTGATGAAGGTGTGTACAGAACTCCAAGTTGCAGCTTCTAAAATTTCCTTGGTAGGAACCCCCCTGAGAAAGGCTGTAGAGGTAGCTGTTGCCCTGGTAGAGTGGGATCTAATGGTAGGGGGAACTGGTTTCCCATGATGGGTATACAGAACCGTATGCAATGGCCTATTCATTTAGAAATGGTTTGCTTGGATATGGCCCTCCCTTGAGAAGCTGTAGCATAGGATACAAAGAGCTGGTCAGTTTTTCTGAAAGCCTTAGTTTTATCCAAGTAGTAACAAAGCTGCCTGTGAATGTCCAAGGAATGGAGTTGTCTCACCTTTGTTCTGTGGATTGGGGAAGAAAGTGGGTAGGTGGATGGTTTGATTTAAAGCTACACTGGAAACCACCTTAGGCATGAGGGAAGGATTAGTTCGTAGAGAAACTCTGTCTTGATGAAAAATGAGGAAAGGTTCCACTGCCATAAGTGCCTGTAATTCTGAGACTCTCCTGGCAGAAGTTATTGCCAGGAGCAGGGCAGTCTTCCAAGATAGGAACTGAAGGTCTGCAGAGAAAGCTGGTTCAAAGGGAGGTAGCGTTAGTTTTTCCAGAACAAAGTTGAGGTCCCATGTTGGTGTAGGAGCTCTTCTGGGTGGTCTAATGTTTTTTGCCCCTCTGAGGAACTGCCTTAGAAGAGGATTTGAAATTAAAGGTGGATTCGTGTCGTAGTGAGCTGAAATAGCTGAAGCATGGATTTTAATTGAGGAGAAGGAAAGTCCTTTGTGCAACATCTCAGCTAAATACTGCAGAATGTGAGGCATATGAGGCTGAGTTGTGTCTTGGCCTTTAGCTTGGTTCCAAGCAGAAAACCTTTTCCATTTGTCCGAGTAAGCCTTCCTGGTGCTTGGCCTCCTGGCTTCCAGAATAACATCCAGTACTGCTTGTGAAAGAGGGGCTGGTTGGATGCTTAATTGATTTGCCATGCAGCCAGGTGTAAGGTTTTGAGCTGGCTGTGTAGAATCTGTTTGTTTTGCTGCGTGAGCAAATGAGGTATTTGAGGCAATATCCATGGTGGGCTGAGAGCCATATTCTTCAATAGCGGGTACCAGTGCTGGCGTGGCCAGTCTGGGGCTATGAGAATCAGTCGAGGTTTCTCCTTTTTGACCTTCAAAAGAACCTTTGTGAGAAGAGGTAATAGAGGAAAGGCATATGCTGTCAGGTTTTTCCAAATGAAGGAGAGAGCATCCACTTTCCAAGCTTGATGGTGGAATGTCCTTGTACAGAATTTTGTCAGTTGGTAGTTTTGAGGACTGGCAAACAGGTCTATATTTGGAAGGCCCCATTTTTGAGTTATCTTTGTAAATATTTGTGGGTCTAGTTTCCACTCGTGGGGATCTTTGATGTTTCTGCTTAGGTCGTCTGCCAATGTGTTTTTCTGTCCTGGCAGGAATTGAGCTTGTAACTGGACTTGGTAGGCCAGAGCTGTGTTCCATAAGATTATTGCTTGCCTGCAAAGAGGGTAGGAATGTGTGCCCCCTTGTTTGTTTATGTACCACATTACTGTGGTGTTGTCAGTCTTTATTGCAAGTTGTCCTGGCGTAGATCCTTGAAGGCTGTCAGAGCTTTCTGTACAGCTAGCATCTCTTTTTGATTTATGTGCAGTTTTCTTTGTTCTGCAGTCCATAGGCCATGAATGCATTGCCCTGCCATGTGTGCCCCCCAGGCATAGTGTGAAACATCTGTTGTGATAGTTTTCCTGGTTGGGGGCAAGGTGAACGGCTGACCCTTGTTGAGGTGACATGCCTGTGCCCACCATAGAAATTCCTGTTGAAGGCAGGGAATGAGAGATATCACTGTATCCAAGCTGTGGCTGTGTTGAGGCCATACGCTTTTTAGGTACCACTGTAATTTCCTCATACGCAGTTTTGCAAATGGTATTATCAGAATGCAAGATGCCATGAAGCCCAAAGCCTGCAGAATTTTTCTTGCAGTTAATTGGGTCTTTGTTGCCATTGTCTTGAAATATTGAGTCAGTTGAAGTTGCTTGTCTGGTGTAAGATAAGCCTTCTGGGCCGTTGTGTCCAAGCTGGCACCCAGGAATGCCATTTTTTGTGAGGGTACTAGTTTTGACTTCTTTTCGTTTACTGTGTACCCCAGACAATTTAGTAGATGCTTCACAAAAGCCAGATGATGTAAGAGAATGTCTTTTCTTTCTGCTTGGATGAGGCAGTCGTCCAGGTATGGATATAGTTGAATTCCACTTTGTCTGCAGCATGCAATTACCGGTGCCAGGCATTTTGTGAAAACTCTGGGCGCAGTAGATAAGCCAAAGGGCAGTGCAGAGAATTGATAATGGGTTGAACCTGCAATGAAACGGAGGTATCTTCTGCAACTTTGTCTGATAGGGACATGCAGGTATGCCTCCTTGAGGTCCAACGTTACCAGCCATGCTTCCTTGCCCAACATGGGAAGTAGCTGCTGTAGTGTTAGCATCTTGAATTTGGGAACTTGTAAGTAAGTGTTTAGAGTTGAAAGGTCCAGAATTGGTCTCCAAGCATTGTCCTTTCTGGGTACTAGAAAGAGCCTTGAGTAAAATCCTTGGCCTTGCTCTTGAGTTGGTACCTGTTGAATGGCTCTCATGGTCATGAGAGCTGTAATTTGTTTTGAGCCTCTGCCCTTTGATTTTGTGGCAGGTTTGGCATTCCTCTTTTCATTGGCAAGGTGTGAAAGTGGAATCTGTATCCTCGTAAAATTATGTCTAGGACCCATTTGTCCTTTGTGACCATGTGCCAGTTGTCTGCAAATAGTGCTAGTTTTCCTCCCAAGGGGGCTGACAAAAGAGCTTTGTTTGGCCAGCTGAGGTGCAAGTCATTGAGTTTGCCTTCTGGTGGGTTGAGACCTGTCTTCTCCTCCCTTCTGGGTTGGAGTGCCCCATTGGTGAGATTTATACTGGGCTTGTGGTTGTCCTCTGCCCCTTGGTCGCCTGTATTTACCCCTCTGAGGTCTGTCAGTGGCCGGAAAGGACCAATTTTTTGTTGGCCAGTTTCTGCTGAAGCGAAAGGGTTATACTTGTAGGAAATCTTTGACTGTCTGCATTGATTTCACCTTATCTTCCATTTTCTTTAAAACTTCTGCTTTAACTCCAAAATGAACATCCTGCTGTAAGGGAGCATCTAGTAGTTTTGCTTTAAAATGATCAGGCAAACTTTGTTCCTTTAACCAGGCATGCCTATGTATAACTGATCCAGTGACAGCTGCTCTGCAGGAGGCCTCTAAAGAATCAAACCCACATTGTAAGGTATGTTTGCCCACCTGCTCGGTGGCGTGCAACAAATCCTGTACTTCTTTCAATTCAGATCGTTGAGGGAGGGAGGTTATCTTTTGTTTTAACTGAGAAATCAGAAATTGCTGATACTTAAGCATATGAAACTGACAATTTAGTGCTCTCATAGCTAATGTGGCTGTGTAGTAAACCTTTTTCCCCCACCTGTCTAGTGCTCTTGAATCCCTTTCAGAAGGTACTGAGTTTTTAGCCATGGAAGCCTTAGCCCCCTTGGGACCCTGGGAGATAGTCTCTGGGTCAGCTACTGGGCTTTTGTAAAGAAATTTGTGGGAATCAGGAACTCTGTAGTATCTGTCAGGCTTGGCCGGAGCAGGAGGTAGAGAGTCTGGGTTGAAACTGGATTCTAAATAGACATCATCCACAATGTCCAAGACAGGAGGGATGGCTAGAGGTCTGTGTTGGGGGAGTAAAAGAAACTCTCTGAGCCTTTTCTTGGAATCAGAGTAATCCTGACCTTCCCAGTGAAAATGTTCCCTCATAGTGTGTAAAGTTTCCCCAAAAGAATAGTCTTCAGGAGGAGAAGCTGAGGGAATAGAATCCTCAGCATCAGAATCTTTATAAGGAGAGAAGGAATAGTCTTTGGTCCTCAGAGGAATCCGAAGAAATCGACAGTTGCTCAGAGGAAGCAGAATCTTCCTCTTGTCTAGGCCTTTTGTCAGGAGGAGGCTGAGAACCCCTGATAAGAGAAATCAAATCATCAGCCATTTTGAGCATCTGTTTCTTAGGCATAGGGCCTTGAACAGGAGACTGAAGTGTAGTCTTTTTTGATTTAGAAGGATTCTTCGACTTGGAAAACATTTTGACTGTAAGAGTCGTCGGTCTGAATACGCCTTCAGAAACCGATGACGTTTCTGAAGCACCAACGTCCTTGGAAGGTAAATCGTCGGAAGGGCCTGAAGTAAAAGGCTGCGTCGACCTAGTACATTCCGTCAAAATATCCGTAGCGGTCTTGGGTTCCAGAAAGTACAGTTTTGTACCTACCATAAATGTAGATGTCTGATAGGTATGCATCTGCAGTCCTGACATATGGGTTGTCCTGCCTCAGGCAGCCCTTCGGTCGGCCGGATTCCAAAGTCTGGGTCCGGCGTCGGCTGATGTCGCCCTTTCCCCAACGTCAGAGCGCCCGGGGTATAAAAGCGTCAGCCGATGCCATCTTCCTCAGTTTTTCTTGCCCCAGATGCCAGGTGCCCTCTAAGGAAGGCTAAATTTGGAGAGATGAAAAAATTCCAAACATGCACAGCAATAAAAAACAAATACACCATAAAAGATAACCCTAGTTAGCTAAAATGAGGGATAGATACCCAAAGAATACCACAGAGGGGTAGGAGGGAAAACCTGACTGCAGATGCATACCTATTGGACATCTACATTTATTGTAGGTACAAAACTGTACTATGTCCTTCAAGGATGCATCTGCAGTCCTGACATATGGGTAGAATACCACAGCCAAGCTGGGGGTGGTAGGACCTAAGAAAAGGATGGTGTAGCTAACATGCCCTGCAGGACTGCAGTAGCAAAGCCTGCTCTGGATCTGGAATATAAAGGCAAGTTGTAATGCTTGGAAAATGTATGCACAGAGCTCCATGTAGCAGCTTCTAAAATGTCCTTTGTAGCCACCCCTCTTAAGAAGGCTGTGGAGGTGGCTGTTGCTCTGGTGGAATGAGGCCTGATGTTAGCTGGCACAGCTTTTCCATGAAAAGAGTAACAGAATCAAATGCAATTTCCTATCCATTTTGAAATTGTTTGTTTGGAAATTGCTTTTCCTTGTACACCAGCAGCATATGCTACAAAGAGTTGGTCAGATTTTCTGCAAGTCTTAGTTCTGTCCAAGTAGTAGTGCAACTGTCTGTGAATGTCCAGGGTATGCAGAAGTTTCTCTCCTTTATTTTGTGGATTTGGAAAGAAGGTAGGCAGGTGAATAGCTTGGTTCAGTGAGACCCTGGATACCACCTTTGGCATGAATGAAGGATTGGTTCTCAAAGAGACTCTGTCCTGATGAAAAATGAGAAATGGTTGTACTGCCATGAGGGCCTGTAACTCAGATACTCTTCTTGCTGAGGTTATGGCCAGAAGGAAGGCAGTCTTCCAAGACAGGAATTGTAGTTCTGAAGATGCTGCTGGTTCAAAAGGAGGTAGAGTTAATTTTTCCAACATGAAGTTAAGGTCCCATGTAGGCACTGGTGGTTTCCTTGGAGGGTTGATGTTTTTTATCCCTCTTAGAAACTGCCTTAGCAGAGGATGAGAAAATACAGGTGGATCAGTGTTGTACTCTGCTGAAATTGCTGAAGCATGAATTTTTATGGAAGAATAAGAAAGGCCATTATGGAGCATTTCAGCCAAGTATTCAAGGATATGTGGAATGCTCATCACTGTCGGATCTTGACCCTTTGCGGTGTTCCAGGTACAAAATCTTTTCCATTTTGCTGAATATGCCTTTCTTGTGGAAGGCCGCCAAGCTTCCATGATGATATCCTTTACCCTCTTGGATAGTTTATCCTGGCGAGGAGTCAAGGTATTTTCCAGGCTGTCAGCTGCAAGGTTTTTAGGCTGGAGTGCAGAGTTTTGTAATTGTGCTGTGTCAGAAGAAGTGGCCATTGTGGTAGAGGCCACAGTTTTGTGCATGACATGCTCTTTAACAGTGGGTACCAGTGTTGTCTTGGTCAGTCCGGAGCTATCAGAATCACTTTTGGTTGCTCTGTCCTGATCTTCAATAAGACCTTGGTCATTAACGGAAGAGGTGGGAATGCATATACTGTTAGAGTATTCCAGCTGAAGGAGACAGCGTCCACTTTCCATGCTTGAGGATGGTATGTCCTTGTGCAGAATTTCTTCAGTTGATGGTTGTGGTGGGAGGCAAAAAGATCTATGTCCGGCCTTCCCCATGATTGTGTTATCTGAAGAAAAATGTCTGGGTGCAACATCCATTCGTGTGGATCCATGATGTTTCTGCTTAGGCTGTCCGCCAGTACATTGTCCTTTCCTGGTACGAACTGGGATTGCAGCTCTATATTGAGTTTTAGGGAAAGTTCCCAAAGATTCATTGCCAGCCTGCAAAGAGGGTAGGAATGGGTACCTCCTTGCTTGTTTATGTACCACATAACTGTGGTATTGTATGTCTTTATTAGCAGGTGACCTTGATGTAGGAAGTGTTCGAAGGCCTCGATTACATGTATCACTGCCAGCATTTCCTTTTGGTTGATGTGCAGGCGCAATTCTGTTTGTGTCCATTGTCCTTGAATGCATCTGCCCTCCATGTGCGCTCCCCATCCATGGTCTGAGGCGTCCATTGTAATGGTTTGGCTGATATGTGGCTTGCTGAAAGGCAGACCCATGTTTGACTGGCTTGCTTGTGCCCACCACAGAAATTCCTTTTGTAGTTTCCTCATATGCAGCCTTGCTTGTGGAATCAGAAGAATGCAAGATGCCATGAAACCCAGGGCCTGCAGGATTTTCCTTGCAGTCAGCTGGGTTTGTGTTGTCAGATTTCTGAAATAATCCGGTAATTGTTCTTGTTTTTCTTCTGTGAGAAAAGCCATTTGGGTGTTTGTATCCAGTTTTGCACCCAGGAAAATTATTCGTTGGGATGGAACAAGTCTTGATTTCTGAATGTTGACTGTGTATCCCAAGGCCTGTAGTAGGCGGATGACATAGTTCAAGTGTTTTACCAATGTTTGTTGGCTGTCTGCTTGTATAAGGCAGTCGTCCAGGTATGGGTATATTTGAATCCCCTGAAGTCTGCAATGTGCAATTACTGATGCCAGGCATTTCGTGAATACTCTGGGCGCAGTAGATAAGCCAAAGGGCAATGCTGAGAATTGATAATGCTCTGAACCTGCAAGAAATCTGAGGTGTCTTCTGCAACTTTGTCTGAAACGGACATGCAGGTATGCCTCCTTGAGGTCTAGAGTTACCAGCCAGGACCCCTTGCCCAGCATGGGAAGGAGTTGCTGTAAGGTCAGCATTTTGAATTTTGGCATGATGAGATAAGTATTCAGAGCGGACAAGTCCAGAATAGGCCTCCATTGCTTTTCTTTTCTTGGAACACGGAATAGTCTGGAATAAAATCCTTGGCCTTATTCTGTGAAAGGAACTTTTCTATTGCTTTCATTTGTAGTAGGTTGGAAATTTGCTTGAAAGCCTCTGCCCTTTGATTTGGTGGCAGGTTTGGCATGCCTTGTCTTTTTGGTAATGTATGAAAATGGAATCTGTATCCTTTGTCTATTATTTGCAGTATCCATTTGTCCTTTGTAATACTGTGCCAATTTTCTGAGAATAAAGATAGCTTTCCGCCCAAAGGTGCTTCCAATTGAGCCCTGGTTGGCGGGGTCAAAGTCAAGTCATTGAGATTGTCCTTGTGCAGTAGTTGTAGGTCCTGCACTACCTCTCTGGTTAGGAGGCTGCCATTGACGCCCTCTGTAGGAGCCTCGAGCTTGCCCTCTACCTCTGGCACGCCTGTTTTTGCCTCTTTGAAATCTGTCTGTGTCTGGAAAGGACCAATTCTTAGAAGGCCAATTTCTGCTGAATCTTGGTGGTTGGACCTGGAGAAAATCTTTGACTGTTTGTACTGATTTAGCCTTTTCCTCAAATTTCTTTAAGACCTCTTGAGCCGTGGAACCAAATAACTTGTTTTTCCAGTGGTGCATCCAGAAGCTTTGCTTTAACATGATCTGGCAGTGTTTGTTCCTTCAGCCAAGCATGTCTACGTATGACTGCACCTGTCATTGCTGACCTACATGAAGCTTCCAATGCATCATAACCACACTGTAAGAAATGGTTGCTAACCTGCTGGGAGTTATGCACCAGATCCTGAAGCGCCTTGCGATCTAGGGGTTCAGGCGAGGTTAGTTTTTTATGCAAATCATCTAACAGATACTCTTGATACTGTATCATATGAAATTGACAATTTAATGCTCTCATAGAAAGTGTGGAAGAAGTATACACTTTTTTACCACATCTCTCTAAAGCCCTGGATTCCCTTTCAGAAGGAAGTGGATTCTTAGTAGTGGTGGTTGTAACCCCTTTAGGGCCCTGGGAAATAGTTTCTGGGTCAGCAGAGTGGCCCTTGTAAAGGAATAGATGTGTGTCCGGGACCCTGTAGTACCTGTCGGGTTTGACAGGAGCCGGAGGAAGGGAGTCAGGGGAAATACTTGACTCAGAGTACACATCTTCTATAACATTTAAAACAGGAGGAATAGCCAAAGGTCTATGCTGAGGTAAATGCAAAAAAGTCTTTAACCTCTTCCTGGAATCTGAGAATTCCTGGCCTTGCCATTTGAAATGCTCTCTCATGGAGTGAAGGGTCTCCCCAAAGGACAACTCTTCAGGGGGGGAGGCCGAGGGAATAGATTCCTCTGCATCAGAATCCTCGTAGGCTGGAAAGGCCTCCTCCTGGTAGTCTGAATGGGCAGAGTCATCTGAGGCCTCATCAGAAGACTGGGGATCTGCCTGCTCAACTCTGGGCCTTTTGCCTGGAGGTGGTTGAGAGCCCCTGTCTGGATGTGGCTGAGAGCCCCTGATTAAGGAAATAAGGTCCTCAGCTAAACTTAAAATTTGTGAACCGGTAGTGGATCCCTGAGGAATAGCCTTAGGAGGGAGAGATTTTGGCTGTTTAGCAGCTTTAGCACGTGTAAAGGCCTTAATGGACATGGATACAGGAGGCCTGGCTGCCCCACGTGCTGAAGTAGTTTTATCAACAGAAATGGTGTCGGATATTTCCTGAGCACCGGTTTCAGACAGAAATTCTATGACCGACCCTGTGGTGGCCTCCGGTACCGAAGTTACCGGCTGTGCGGTGTCGTCGGTCGGAAGCAGTAGAGATTCGGCTTCAGCAGAGACCGAGACACTCGCGGTAGGCCTAGGCATGGTGTCGGCCGAAACCGCGGACCACGTGTGTCGGTCCTTATCCTTCCATTTTTTGGGTAAATGTGCTGTCGGAAGCTCCGACAGCATGATATAACAGAAATCTTCCCCAAAATATTCCTCTGCAAACTCTGCCAGACGCCTAAGAGTGCGTTTATTGAAGGAAGCACAGGCTGTACAGGCCGAGACGTCGTGATCTGGGCCTAGGCAGGGTAAGCAGTAAGAGTGCAAATCCTTATGAGGTATTTGTTTCCCACAAGTTAAACAATTATTAACTTTAACGGTTTGATCTGACATCGGATGAGGCAAGAAAGTGTCCCCAACGGGGTACTTAGCTTTTTTGAAGACTTCGGTAGCTGAAATCACAGGAGCTGGCCGACCGGCACTTGCGAACTGCTTCTGCTTCGGGCACCGTGCGGCAAGAAAGACTGAGGAAGATGGCATCGGCTGACGCTTTTATACCCCAGGCGCTCTGACGTCGGGGAAAGGGCGACATCAGCCGACGCCGGACCCAGACTTTGGAATCCGGCTGACCGAAGGGCTGCCTGAGGCAGGACAACCCATATGTCAGGACTGCAGATGCATCCTTGAAGGACATCTGCAGTAGTCTGGGGCTGCGTCGGAGCCTCACTGATAACTGGAGACTGGATCAACCAAGGCCTCGGAATCGGGCTTAGGCCTGGGCTGTCGGTCCTTGTCCCTGCGCTTTTTGTGTACGCCGGTAGTCGGTAGCTCCGATGGCATGTTATAGTTAAATATTCTACCAAAAAAGTGTCGTGCGAAATCAAATCGTGTTTTAATAGTACGCTTATTAAACCTAGCACAAAAATGACAAGAAGTGATGTCATGATCAGGGCCTAGGCAAGGTATACAATAAGAATGAAAATCCTTATGAGGTATTTGCTTCCCACAAGAAATACAATTGTTAACTTTTTCTGACATCGGTCTGAGGCAAGAAAAGTTTCCCCAACGGGGTACTTAGCTTTATAGAAGACTTCGGTCTGAAATTCGAATTCGACAATCTCAGGAGTCGGACGACCGACACTTGCAAACTGCTTCTGCTTCGGGCACCGCACGGCAAGAAAGACTGAAGAAAATGGCGTCGGTTGCAGTATATGTACCCCTGGCGCACTGACGTCAAGGATGAGGCGACAGCAACTGACGTCGGACCAAGACTTTGGAAATCCGGATGACTGCAGGACTGCCTGATGACAGGATAACCCAAGTGTGATGATTGCAGCAGGGTAACACGATGAACATCCCTTCTTACCTTATCTTCAATAGAGACAGGATCTCCCTCAGGACTAATCCTTCCTTCATGCCTAAAGTGGTCAATGAGCTGCCCTTGAATCAGACCATCAATCTTCTGGTTTTCTTCCCTCAACCTCAAAACTCCTCTGAAAGAACACTGCATTCCTTGGACATTCATAGACAACTAAGGTATTACCTGGCAAGACCAAACCCATTAGAAAGTCTGACCTGCTGTTTGTCTCCTTTCACCCTAGGGTCCAGTGAAAGGCAGTATCTAAACAAACTATAGCATCATGGATTTCTAAAGCAATCTCTTGTTATTCCTTTCATGGAAAAGAATTAACTGCCAATGTGAGAGCTCACTCTACTAGGGCAGCTGCTTCTTAGCAGCCTTTTTTTAAGGGGGTTGATTGCACTTCCATTCTGGAAGTGGCCACTGGTCTTCAGTACACTTTTAACAAGCATTATAAACTAGACCTGATTTCTAGAGCTAGAGCTGGGTTTGCTAGGTCAATTTTACAGGGTCTAACAGACCTGGCCTCACAACCTGCCTCCCAGGCTCATACCTAAAGCTTTGGTACTCTAACTACAGTTATGAATACTGCAACATGAGAATAGAAGGGCATAGATTAGTTGTGTAAGTTTTTACCATAACCTTAGATGTCCTTCTCTTTCATGTTGCAGTATTCAGTCCCCCCCTCCTACCCCAACCTCTTATGTTGTTTATTCTTCTTGTGTGGAATTTCCCCGTCATCTCCACATGCAGACAGGGCACCTCAAAAGGCATATATCGCTATAAGGTATATGCTTACCTGGTGGGATATGTGGGTCTGAAAAGCTTCTATTTTCTTTCCATTTGCTTCCCAGGGGTACTACTGTATGCAGCAGTCATTTCTGAAGTGGGTACATGCAGATGTCGGTTTACGGCTCTGACATGCCGGATGTCCGGTGCTGCAGGCAGTGACCTCCCTACAGTTATGACTACTGCAACATGGAAGAGAAGGACATCTAAGGTTATGGTAAGTTCTTACACAATTTATGTATATGAGTTCTAAATAACCTATTCAAATCAAGTAATCCTAAACCACCTTGCTCTATTAGGAGGATCAACTTATTCTACTTAACACTTGCCTTCTTTCCCATCCAAATAATAAAGAGGTGAGTGGATTTAATTACTGTCAATAATGTCTCCTCCGACTGCTAAAAATATGCCTGTCCTTTGTATAAAACTAAAGGGACTAAAAAATGTTCACTGCTGGTATCACACTATACATATCAATAATCAAGACCTTCCAGTTTCTCACTTTTTGTATCATCTTTTGTTTAGTCTCTTCTTTCATATCCTTAGCCACAACAGAATCCTTTTTAATCTATTCACCTAAACAATGAATGCACCTTATTGCGTCTCCATAAATATGAATGTTGCTGAAACAGTTTACAGCTATATCATTTGTTTTACCTTCATTAATTTTAAATCTCAAAAAGTCTTGAAACTGTTTCAAATTGTTTGATAACATTAAAATGTCCTTTTCTGTATTTATTATGCACAAAATAATATCATTTTCAAATAAAGCCAACTTTTTTATTACTATACTAGCTATAACCTTCTGAGTCAATTATTTGCTATGCCAAAGACTCTAACTATAAAGCAAATAACAAAGGGAAAAGAGGACACCACTGTCTGATTCCTCTTATCAAACCATGATTGTGGAAGAGATGCCCTTCCACCTTAATTCTTGTATCCAACCCTTCATATATCCTCTTAATAAATATTATTATTCTATCATGGAATACAAATGCTTCCATTGTTCTACTCATAAAATGCTTTCTCTGCATCAAGATCCACCAGACAACAGGTACGTTTTTACATTTTGTTTTCCCTTTGGATCATCACTGCTCATCACTGTTCTATTAATGTTGTCAAATGTTTGTCTCCCTCCACAAAACCATACTGACCCATATCTACCAATTTTGGCACCACCTTTGCCATTTGCATAGCTAGCAAAGATATAAACCCCTTATAATCATCATTTAAAATTGAAATTGGTCTATACAATGCTGGGTCTGAAGGACCTTTACCCTATTTGGATATACAGCCACCACAGCTTTCATCCAAGATGCTGGCGCTTTTGCTCCTTTCAAAATACTGTTAAACAAAACCTTCAAGATCTTTATCACTTTCTTCCATAGGAATACCATCTGTCCCTGGTGAGTTCCCTGTTGATTGGTTATACATCGCTATTTTTACCTAATCTCCTGCTATCTTAACTATTATTTTTAATTCTCATCTTCCTCTAATCTTTGAATCAGTATTTCCATTTTAGCATTTTCCCTATATTTTCATATTCTTCTGCTGTATACAAATGTTTATAATTTTTTGAAATATCTCTAATACCTCTGAAGGATCTCTGGTTATTGTTCTTTTCATGGGCTCCATAAGTTTGGCAGCAACTCTTTCTACTTTCTGTTGACTAAGTTGTTGTACTTAAAATATTTTGTATTCTCCAGAGTTATAAAAATACTTGCTTAACAGTAACCTTTCTAAACTCAAGCATATTATCAAAATACTCCGATTTTCCTTTTACTCTGCAGTGGCTCCCATTTTTTTTTTCTTTGAGATTTCCCTTATTCTGCGATATGTTAACCTTTGTCAACCCCTCTACATAATTCCTATTATTTTCCCATATTTCTTTCTCTTTGATTATTACCATATTTTAAATTCCATTGTCATTTAATCTCATTCACTAGCTATCCCTTCTGAAAAAACGTCCATTTTCCTTAATAACTCTCAAATAATTTCCATTACCCATTCATTGAATTCCTCTTTTTTCAACAAGTATTTAAGTATCAGTGTCACATTTTTACTTTAGTACACTGTATCTTTACCAGTGCATGATCTGAAATAGTTATTGTGTGTGTCAAACTTTTCAATTAAATGCATTCTCCTGAGAAATATAATTTATATCCAGTCTAGCCTACTTACTGTACCTTGGAGAATAATATTTATAATAAGTGTTGAGCTCCTAATACTGAATTCACATCTTCCTTTGTGATGCCAGTGCAGTGACCCAGCAATCAAGGAGCCTCAATCCTCACCACTAACACCAGTGAGGGATGTCCATATAGGGAAAGGATAATAAATACACACACAGTAAAGTACAATTTCCCTTAAGACCACACAGAGGTCACAGTCAGTCTGGGGCTGGTTGCTCCCTTTCTCTCCAGGTCCCCAATCAGACTCCCCACTGGCACAGCTATAGGGTCCAGATCTCAGCCTAGTGGGCAAGCTAAAATGTCCAGCACCCTCTCTGTCCAACCTGTGCTTCATGTCCCTGCCCAAGTAGCTGACACACACACACACTTTGAGATAAGAGTTTTATACAACCACAGAGAGACTCCTGGGGAAGGCTGGCACAGGTTCTCCAGCTGTGCCCCTTTCTGCTCAGTCTAAAAGGTAGTACCTGCTGCCACCACCCACTAATATCAGCTACTCAAAGGCCCTTCTGAAAGGGTGTCCAATTATTACTATGCGATATTATTATCCAAATGGCAAGTGTGACTGAACAGTCAAGGCTTATTAGAGTGACTTGGTACAGTAGCACTATATATATGCAATGTACTCTAGAGATTAAATTAACTCTACATAAAACAGCCACAGTTGAAAGGTTTAAAAATATTTAATAATAAATAATAAAAACACAAGACAATACTTCTGACTACACAGTGCTAGTCAAGAGTTCAGAGATCACAGAGAAATACTTAAAATAATAATGTAGAAAAGTTCTGACATCAACACAGAAAAACACTTAGTCTAATCTTCCCAATTCCTAGCTATTTCTAAGAGAAGACACAGTTCTAGATAACTTACATATACAGCAAAGCACTGCTGGTGATGTTGGGTGTTCTCAAGACAAATGCTCTGAGCTCTCTGATTCTCTCTCTTTAAATTGATAACACAGAGCTGCTTCACATGACATCATTCTTCACACTTCTCTGGTGTTCCCAGGCTAACAGAAACTACATTTACTTTCTTTACACGTGGTCAGAAACCAGAGCAATAAAGGACATTTATACATGCTAATTCTACCCATTAACTCTGGTCTTAAAACAACAGGCAAGATGCCTTCCTCTAAATCATAAAATGCTTGACTTAGCTTTCTTACAGCAGAGTGCACTTTTCACATTTAAGAGAACAAGCCTGTGGCTTAATATTTACACGACAGAATTATCTACAAAATTTTATCTGGCTAGGCTGGCAGCCTTCACCTATCTTCACTTCCTTACCAGATATTTTGACATATTTCTTCAGAAATCTACCCTCTTGTGTTATATTTCCCTTCTAGATCACTTGATCCATTCTCACTATTTCAAATCAAGTTCCAGTCTCTACCCATAAATAGTAGTGCTAACCGAAAGGCAATTCTTTCTCCCAAAATATTCTGAATCAGCATATTAGTTTTTGGTAGAATATAAATACATGCTAGTGTAATCCTTCTACCTTATGAATTGCAGTACTGGAGCCCCTCTAGCAAACAGTATTAGTACTCCAAATTTACTTTATCCCTGATATTCTGCTGAATATCCATCTTTATATACCATTTTTGTCAAGTTCACCTGCTCATTTATATCCCGTCACCACTATTACACCTTAGATTTTATAAATAATCCAAAACTTATTTTCTTTTCTTTTTGTCTACACCTATAAGGCAATTTATATTCTATTATAATATGGACACGAGTAGCCATTCTGGAAGAAAGCTATTACTCCCATCTATTATATGTGATAGTTCTTTTGAATGTATATCTCCAATGTTTGGTTTGCATGCACACATTAATGTCTGACAGGCTGATCTTTCAGATAGTCACTTCATCCCATTTCCATTTGAAATTATGTCACAATTTTCAAGATTTGTTGCCTCAATGAAAACACTCAAAAATTAAATATATTTTCAGAATCCCCATTCTCTTTTAACTTAGAATAAGTACACAAGACTATGTACATTTTCAACAAATTAAGTTTAGTCTCCAGACAGGAGCAGTTGACCCAAATCTGCACCTATATCAACAGTCATTACCTAATTTAAAATTAAAATTACCCATGATAAATCAAATGTCACAGCCTGTGTTCCCAGTTAAACTAAATGTTGTATGTTCTTTTTTATCTCTACTTCCCTCCCAGACATGAAAAACAACTTGCATGCTTTCAGTAGACATTAACTTTCAGCCCTATGAAAACGTGCACTGGCTACCTTTAAATAAATAAACAAAGCTGTGTACTGTTTTATTAAATGCATTAAAGTATTACAGCTTCATGAAAGGCTACTATATCTTATTCAACTCCCACATTTTCAAACTTTATTTTTCATTGAATACTTTTTCACTGTATATTTAACAGTGCTCAAGATCAATTGCTTGCACCTGCAGACAACTCATCTGCAAGTAAAAGCAGTTAGCAATGATTAAAAAAAATTTGCAGACGCATGAAAGAAACTTTGTAATTTTATCTCAAAACACAATGTACAAATGTACCCCGCCCAACTGCCTGCACCTGCAGACATCTTTTCTCCCACTGACAGCATCTGCTAATGGAAAAAAAAAATAAACAAGCCAACAACTTTACAGATGCAAGAAACATACCACTTCCATGCCTTTCATAATTCTGTCTTATTTTTCAAATATATTTGCTAAAAAAACTAACCCACGGACAGTAATCCATACAGCCAACCCTGTAAAAACAAAGACATTATTACCTTACTTCTACATAGAATAGATAAATACACTTTTATACCCTGGCCCCACCTCAGTAGCCCAAGATCCTAACATTACATTAACCTTTAACTTGCTCCTCACCAGCCTTTATTACATTATTAGAGTGTAAAGCCTGTAAGAAAATGCAATTGCTTGCTTTAATATTTGTAACATATACAGCCATCACTGATAAGAATCTCCTCACTTCACATTTAAAATACCTTTCTGCACACTACATTAAACTGCTTTACAATGCAAGAAGCAATTTATATAATTAAATTTTATGCAAATATTAATAAAAACAAAAATGGTTTTATTTACAGTTACTTCTTAATTTCCTTTAGTGCCCTTCTAAACATTAATGACATAAAGTAGCGTATATGGTTTACAGGTCACCCACAGATTTAACAAAGTCAATAAAATTCCAGTTTTTCAGAGACTGCTTTCTGCAAAGCCACATTTCAGATGTCTATTACTATGGATGTTTTATACTCTCCAATTTATTCACTAACTTCATTGCTGCTGGTCTCCTTTATGATTATTTACATCGCCCAACACCAGTCTTTGGTTCAAGTCCAAGGTACTCCTGATTTGTCTAGTCAACTCCTGTACTTTTTCTGTCTCTCAATCATTTTTCTTTGTAACAATGGAACATATTTCACTAGTAAAGTCTCTCTACCAGCTTTGTTGTCAGAAGAATAAGAAGCACTGTCCCCTTCTGCTTGCTGGCTCACTTTTTGTTGGATTTCCTCCTTTGCCTATTCTGCTTCAAAACATGTCTTTAATCTTCCAGAAAAAAAAATATTCTGAAGACAGCTGGATACAGCAGCTTGAAACTCACTTGTCTCTTGGCATTCCCTGATTGTTGAGATATACTTGTTTCTCTTCTGCCTGCTGTACAGTGAAAAATCATGT
This sequence comes from Protopterus annectens, assembly GCF_019279795.1. NCBI lineage: Eukaryota > Metazoa > Chordata > Ceratodontiformes > Protopteridae > Protopterus > Protopterus annectens. The sequence goes on from NC_056735.1 coordinate 1,865,863,404, forward strand.
TACATAAACAGTCAGTTATTTCTAAGTTATAAAACTTTTCCTTTCTGTCACAATTTTGTTAGAAGAAACTTTTATTGCTGGTATGATTGTATCTTTACTAATATAGGTATTAGCTAGTTTCTCATGGCCAGGTTTAGAGCATACACATGATGTGCCTCTCAACTGACACCTCCTACTACGGAACACTAGTCCAGTAGCTTATTGTACTTTAACAAAATGAATGCAGTCTATTCCTTCCAGTTTCTCAGGTATAGTAGAAAATCTCAAGTTTTCTCTGCATGTTCTGTCTTCTAACTTTATTATTTTTTGAAACAGCTCTTCTTAAGAAGTCTCATTCTTATTCAGCCAGCCTTTTATTCATTTCATCCTCTTGGGGGGGGGTTGGCAGTTTTATCAGTTTATTTAAATATCTATGTAAAGCTTATTTTATTTTTTCCAAGCATTTGTTACTTGAGTTGATATATTTCTTCAGCTTCTTGTTTATTTTAGACATCTATGAGTGTGTTTAATTTATTTTTTCTCTAAATTACAGGAAGCTATCTCCTGTACCAAAGCTAAAACATGAACTGCTTTTTGATGAACAGCTGCAGAGTACTTGCTGGTTGATTTTTACCTCAGATTCTCCAAACTTCTTTACTGGAATCTAAGCAGCATAATTACTAACCAGTGACAGAATTTTACTCAGCCTGATAATTTTTCTGGCCATTTTTTCAAGGTTTCTATTTTCACATTGGAAGAGCTTAAATCAAGTTGTTGATCAGTGTACATCCATCTTGGAAGTCCCTAAGGGCCATAACTATGACTCTCTTAAATGTAAGAGTAAAAGTAAATGTGGGAGATATTACTCCCAAGGCTGTTGTACTTTACAGATTTCCCCTGCTCTGACAATCATCAAACCTTGAAGTTGCTACATATTGTTAGCAGGGGTGTTGGGAGACACAACACTGCAATGATGTTTTAATATTGCAATAGCAAGTTTTTTATTTCACTGTTTTGGTGTCAGAAACTACAGTTGTATCTGTACAATCTCCATGACAGTAGAAGTTCAAGTAGAATCATTTTTATAGTGGTACTCGGCACATATGGGAATAGATGCAGGAGGATGCCCAGCTAATTCAACTTCCAGATCTGTATGAATGAGCCAGTATGAACTGGCTCCTCTCCCACAAAGGGATATGTGTGTGTGTGTGTGTGTGTGTGTGTGTGTTTGTGTGTGTGCACGTGCACACATTTCTGTCCCAGATAAAAGGAGGAGTCAACCCACTCCAGTTTTGATTTTCTGATTCTTTTTTTGCCAGTGAACATACTGTTTGCTCAGTGAAAAAGGGCCTCTCTTCTTGTTTTATTTCTACCAGAATAAATAAGAACTAAGGTAATACTAATTACCAATACTAATACCAACAGAAAAGTTCCATGAGGGCAGGAATTACAGGAGAAGTAATACTACACCTGCCCCAGAGGAGTAGAGAAAGAGAAAACATGGGTATGTTTATTTGTATTTCAAGGACTAGGAGAATGGTGGAAGATAACACCCCCTTCTCCTCAATGCAGTGTCTAGAAAAACAGCAGCAAAAGAAATTTCATACATAGTAGGTAAGTGGAAAATGATAATGCAACAGTAATCCTATTCCACCATCTACTGTTACAATGAATAAATCCATATAACTGTACTGTGTTCCTCATATGGAATACTGAAGCAGTAGAAGCCACAACATATGGCAGGATTATGACTGTAATGTATATAGAGGAAGGAGGAAATCAGTGGTAAGATGAGCACCAGTCCCCGTCTACCCAAGCCCTTACCCGGAAGACTAATGTTCAAGCAAGCATTGTAAAATAGAGGTGCCAAACTGTGTGTTGTTTTTGGAAGAGAAGAAAAGCTTATAATCATAGCAAAAAGTGCAAAGAGAAGACCAGAAGCTGCATCACAAATGCTCAGAGTTGAGCCCTAGTGGCCGAATGGATACGATACTGTTCTCTTAAGCTACGGATTGTGTGTCATGTCCCATCTGAAGGACATCATTTTGGGGGGTGTGGCCAAGATGCTAGTCTAATAGCAGCAGCAATCCATAGCTCTGCTTAGATTTTAATGTCCTGACAGGAAATATACTTTAATTTGTAGAAAAATCTAACTAAAAGTTAGATTAACATAGACTCTTTATTATTTTCTAAAAATTAATACATAGTGAAGAGAATTTTTTAATTATTCCTGACAAGAAGTTTTCTACTGGAGATCTCAAGATGAGCAACTTGAAGAACCCACACCAGGAGAGTGCAGTGAAAAAAGAACTACATCTTATAATAATAAACATCCAAGAACTGTCACTGAAAATAGACAAATTCAAAAACAAAATGTATATTATCAAACAAGAATGCAGTAAACAACTGGAGCTTCTAAATGGAATAGTAAAAGAAAAAATCTGAACAGATTCTTGCCTTAGAGGAAAAGTACAGTTTTGTACCTACCATAAATGTAGATGTCCGATAGACATGCAACTGCAGTCATAACATGTGGGTTGTCCTGCCTCAGGCAGCCCTCGGTCGGCCGGATTCCAAAGTCTGGGTCCGCTGATGTTGCATTTCTCTCCGACGTCAGAGCTGCTGGAGTACATAAGCATCATCCGACGCCATTTTCTTCAGTGTTTCTTGCCCCAGATGCCAGGTGCCCTCCAAGGAAGGCTGTAATCAAATTGGAAGACAAAAACAGGATTCCAAACAAATACATGAGCAATAAAACAAATACACCATAACAGATATCCCCAGCTAAGAGTAAGAGGGATAGGAGGGACCCTAGGCATAGAGGGTATGGAGGGAGGCCGACTGCAGTTGCATGTCTATCGGACATCTACATTTATGGTAGGTACAAAACTGTACTATGTCCTTCAAGAATGCAACTGCAGTCATAACATGTGGGTAGAATACCATAGCTTAGCTGGGGAGGAGGTATGCTCTAGGAAAGAGATGGTGTGGCAATCAAACCCTGCAGGACTGCCGAAGCAAAGCCTGCTCTGGATCTGGAATATAGAGGAAGATTGTAGTGTTTGGAGAATGTATGCACGGAGCTCCATGTAGCAGCTTCTAGAATGTCCTTGGTAGGCACCCCTCTTAAAAAAGCTGTAGAGGTGGCTGTAGCTCTGGTGGAATGTGGTCTGACATAGGCTGGAACAGTCTTTCCGTGAAAGGAATAACAGAATCTGATGCAATGTCCAATCCATTTAGAAATAGTCTGTTTTGAAATTGCTTTTTCTTGGACTGCAAGCTACAAAAAGTTGTTCAGACTTCCTACTGGCCTTGGTTCTGTCCAGGTAGTATCAAAGTTGTCTGTGAATGTCCAAGGTATGCAAAAGTCTTTCCCCCTTATTCTCAGGATTGGGGAAGAAAGCAGGCAGATGAATGGCTTGATTTAGAGAAACCCTAGATACCACCTTTGGCATAAAAGTAGGGTTGGTCCTTAATGAAACCCTGTCTCTGTGGAAAATAATAAAGGGTGGTATTGCCATTAGGGCCTGTAGCTGCAAAACCCTTCTTGCTGACATAATTGCCAACAGGAAAGCTGTCTTCCATGAGAGAAATTGCAAGTCAACTGAAGCTGCTGGCTCAAAAGGAGGTAGAGTCAGTTTTTCTAAGACAAAATTGAGGTCCCAGGCTGGCACTGGGGCCTTTCTTGGTGGCTTAATGTTCTTGATTCCCCTGAGGAATTGTCTTAGTAAGGGGTGAGAGAAAACAGGAGGATCAGTGTTGTATCTAGCTGAAATAGCAGATGCATGTATCTTTATTGAAGAATATGAGAGGCCGTTCTGTAACATATCTGCCAAATATTCCAAGATAAGTGGGATGTTCAGCAATGATGCATCATGTCCCTTGCTGGTATTCCAATTGCTGAATCTTTTCCACTTTGCTAAGTAAACCTTTCTGGTGGATGGTCTTGAGCCTCTGTTAGTATCCGCTGAACTTCCTTGGAGAGATAAGCTGAAGTTATTTATGGGATCTCCCAGGCTGTTAGCTGCAGTGTCTGAAGGTTTGGATGCAGTGTTTCGAAATTGTGTTGAGTCAAAAGTAGAGGCCACTGAGGGAGGGCCCACCTCCTGGTGTGACATATGCTCTGTAGTAGTGGGTACCAGTGTTGTCTTGGCCAATCCGGAGCTATTATGATTCCCTTGGGCTTCTCTGCTTTGATCTTTAGTAATACTGTGGTCATCAGTGGCAGAGGTGGGAATGCATAGATTGCTAGGGAGTTCCAGTTGAATGAAAGGGCATCTATTTTCCAAGTTTTTGGATGATATGTCCTTGTGCAAAATTTTGGTAGAAGATGGTTGAGGTGAGAGGCAAATAGGTCCACTTCTGGCTTGCCCCATGTCGAAGTGAGTTGTCTGAAGGCCTTTGGATATAACCTCCACTCGTGTGGATCTGTGAAATTCCTGCTTAGGTTGTCCGCCAACACATTGTCTTTTCCTGGAACAAACTGGGATTGTAACTGGATGTTTAGGCTCAGTGATTTCTCCCAAAGCTGCATTGTCAGTCTGCAAAGGGGTAAGAGTGGGTGCCCCCCTGCTTGTTTATGTACCACATCACAGTGGTGTTGTCTGTCCGTATCATTAAATGGCCTTGCTGGAGTTGGTGTTGAAAAGCCTCGATGGCATGCATTACTGCCAGCATTTCCTTTTGGTTTATATGCAGATGTGTTTCCTTTGGAGACCATTGTCCTTGTATACACCTGCCTTCCATGTGCCCCCATCCAAGGTCTGAGGCGTCTGTAGTCATGGTCTGTGTTATCTGTGGTTTTTTGAATGACATACTTGTGTTTTCCTGGCTCACCGAGGCCCACCATAGGAATTCCTTTTGTAGGCATGGAATGAGTGGTATGATTGTCTCCAAGTTGTTGCTGTGTTGAGACCAAATGCTTTTAGGTACCATTGAAGCTTTCTCATGTGTAGTTTTGCTAATGGAACCAGTAGAATGCAGGATGCCATGTAACCCAGGGCCTGTAGGAATCTCCTTGCAGTCATCTGGGTGAGTTTTGCTAAACCTTTGAAGTAATGAGTTAACTTCTCTTGCTTGTCTTCTGTCAGGTAAGCCATCTGAGAGGCTGTGTCTAGTTTGGCTCCTAAGAAGATTATTTGCTGGGATGGCTGCAGTCTTGACTTTTGGAAGTTGACTGTGTATCCCAGAGCATTACTGAAGCCAGGCATTTTGTAAATACCAAATGGCAATGCTGAGAATTGATAATGCTCTGGCCCTGCAAGAAATCTGAGGTATCTTCTGCAGCTGTGTCTGATAGGGACATGCAGGTATGCCTCCTTGAGGTGCATTTTGAACTTTGGTACTATGAGAAAGGTGTTTAATGCGGACAAGTCCAGTATTGGTCTCCATTGAGTTTCTTTTCTTGGAACAAGGAACAGTCTTGAGTAAAATTAGAAGTTATGTACTCACCATAACGTTCCATCTGAGTAGGTGACTTCATTCGGATGCAACCTGTGGGTATCGGATCCGATCCGAGCCGCAATTCAAAAGCTCCTAGCTCCTCCCTCTTACCAAGCTACCCTGACTGACCTCAGATTGAGTTTGCCTCAAATACTGACCACAGTATACTAAAACAGCATAAATACTCGCTCTATAAAGGTCAGGGGATGGAGGGATCCGTTATCCTAAATGAAGTCACCGGTGAGTACATAACTTCTAAATCTGAAGTAGGCAGACTTTCATTCTACGCAACCTGTGGGACAGAGTCCCTAGCTACCTGAATCTTGGGCGGAAGGATGTGGAGGATGTTCGGGAGCACCGAAAGGATGCTCTAGAAACCTCTCTAGAAACAACATCCACCTTAAATAAAAGTATGAATAAGGGAGAGGCGAGGCCGATGTCGCTGCCGCACGCGATATCATCCAAAAAAACACGGACTTAAAGGCGCCCTAGTAGAATGAGCCTCTGAGGAGCAGGTCTGCCTGAAGTGTCATATGCCTGCAATATGCAATTAGCAATCCATTTAGATAGAGTGACTTTAGACACTGCTTTACCCAGAGCAAATTTAGCAAAGGAGACGAACAGCTGATCTGATTTCCTGTGGCCAGCTGTCCTGTTAATATAAAACGTAATTGTCTATGAACATCCAATGAATGCAATTTGTATTCCCTTTGTTTGAATACTTGGGAAAAAGACAGGCAAATTGATTGACTGGTTAATATTGGATTCAGAAGAGACCTTCGGAAGAAAAGATGGATTGGTCCTGAGGCACACCCTATCAGGGAAGAAAGAAAGATAAGGCGGTTTGACACAAAGAGCCTGAAGCTCAGACACCCTTCTGGCTGAAGTGATAGCTACCAGAAAGACAGTCTTCCAGGAAAGGAATTTTAAATCAGCAGAAGCTGCAGGCTCGAAGGGAGGAGCAGTAAGGGCCTGCAGGACTAAAGACAAGTCCCAAGGCAGTACAACCTCCTTGACTGGAGGCCTTAACAAAAAAACTCCTTTGAGAAAGGTTTTGCATAATTTCGCTGTCATAAGGGGAGCTGCGCCCTGTCCAATGTGATAATGCGAGATAGCCGCCAATTGTACTTTAATCGTGGAAGAACTGGCCCCTTGATGAAAGAGGTCTGTTAGAAAATCTAGCACCGCAGAGATAGGTGCTGAAAAGGATCCACAGTTCTCTGTCCTGCCCATAGAGAACCTCTTCCATTTACTCCGATAAACCTGTCTGGTGGAAGGTTTATGAGCAGCCACCAAAATGGCTTTGACGGTGAAGAGATACCGGAGTCCTAATTAAGGTTGGAATTGGAGCAGCCAAGCTGTCAACTTCAGGGTTAGATTGGGAACTGGCATTCCCAGAGGGTGAGAGATGAGATCCATTGGATCCAGAATCCATGGTGGATTGATTTTGTGAGACCATGGAACCAAGGTTGTCGAGGCCAGAATGGGGCAATGAGAATCATTCTGCTCCCCAAACTGTTGGCTTTCTGCAGAAACCTCTGCATCAGAGGAAGTGGAGGGTAGGCATAAAGGAGACCGGGAGGCCAAGCATGCACCAGAGCATCCTCGAACTCCTGGTGGGGAAGCAGGGAGAAGCAAAAGATCGCAACAGGGTTGCCTAAAATCTTCTTCGCTACTTGAAGATTGAGGGACCACTCGTGTGGAGAAAGGATGGTGCGACTGAGCTTGTCCGCAAGGATGTTGGACTTTCGGAATGTGCCTTGCTATCAGAAAGCGTTTGGTGGAAATTGCCCATTCCCAGACTCTCATGGCCTCTCGACAAAGGGGTAAGACCTGGTTCCTCCCTGCTTGTTGATATACCAGACTACGGACATATTGTCTGTCTGAATCGCAATAGTCCCTGTAGGAAGAACGTGGTGAAGTGCTTGCAACGCTAGGAGCACCGCCCTCATTTCCAGGACATTTATATGCAATGACGTCTCTGTGGGATTCCACGTGCCTTGGACAATCTTTCCCAGAATGCCCCCCACCCGAGGCAAGAAGCGTCCGTGGTCACTGTGGCTCGGGAAATGCAGCAAAAGGTCTTCCTGCTAGGGCTCCGGAGAAAGAAGCCACCACAGAAGGGAGTCCTGCACGCTCTGCTGACCGCAATCGGGCGTTTAGAGAGACAAAGAGGAGACCACTGAACTTGAAGGGTCCATTGAAGAACCCGCATGCGAAGCGGCATGAATTAGAAGCGGGATAGCTGCTGCCATAGAACCTAGGGCCCTCAGGACGAAGGCTGCAGTTGGTGAAGCTTGATGGATTGCTGTCACATGTCACCTCGGGCTGACGATACGGTCTGGGGTGAGGAAGGCTCAGATTGATCTGGTGTCTAGTCTTCCTCCTATGAAATCTATAATTTGAGTTGGATTCAGAAAAGATTTCTCCCAGTTGATCGTGATGCCCAGCCTTGGTGCTAGTTGAAGGAAGTAATCCCTGGCTGAGCACAGAAGATGCCTTGATGATGCTGTCAGGAGCCAATCGTCCAGGTACGGAAAGACCTGTAATCCCTGGAGCCTCAGGTGGGCGCTACCACCGCTAACACCTTGGTAAACACCCTGGGGCTGAGGTGAGACCAAAGGGAAGGACCCTGAACTGATAATGACTGGCTCCCAGAAGAAACCTCCTGGATCGTCTGTCCATCCGAATGTGGTAGTACGCATCCTTGAGGTCTATGGAACACATCCAGTCGTTCTCCTCAAAAGGGGAGTATAGATTGCAGGGTGACCATCCGGAACTTTTGCTTGGTTACTGACAGGTTCAACAGGGAAAGGTCTAAAATTGGTCTTAAGTCCCCCGTCTTCTTTGGCACCAAAAGAACCTGGAGTAAAACCCTAATCCGCTTGATCTGCTGGATGGCTCTTTTCTCTAGCAGCTGCTCCCTTTGGTCGGGTGGAACATCTGGGAGGCTGCGAGATTTGGGAATCTTGATTAGGGGTATTGAATATCCTCTGGATATGCAACTGTCTGTTGTTATGGACTCCCAAGAAGTCAGGTGCATACTGCCTCCAGAGACGGACAGCCGGGCAACCCTTCAGGGCTGCTGCGTGGGTCTCTCAGAGAATGGGTCTCTGGACCCAAAATTGCCAGGAGCCCCCCTGCCTCTGCCCGTCCTCCTCTGCCACGGAAGGACTGGTTATCCGGAGCAGGTTGGGACTGCGAACCACATCTTCTTCTGTCCCTTCTGGGGAGCTGAGAAGCGGACTCCTGGACTAATGTCTAACAGTCTTGCCAAACAAGGCAGAACCATCGAAAGAAGGGCTCAGCAAAACCACAATGGCGGAGCCAGGCCTGTCGCCTCATGACAAGGCCTGCTCAGCTGGCTCCTCCCTCAGTAGCATGAGACAGCAGCCGACAGATGTATTGGATACAGATCTGAGAGTGGCCATTCGGGTGGAGTAAACCTGTTTATCCTCACTCGAGATGGACTCGGGGAGATGCAGCGTATTCTTTAATCAGATCTCGCTGCATCCTAATGACATGTGCCATGTAGTTCAGCTCTCAAGGAGAAGGTCGCTGAACTAAACACTCGCTTCCCAATGCGATCCATCGAGCGGGACTCCTTGCCCGGAGGATGGACGGAGGGACTCTCCTGGGCCAATTCCCTCTTCGTGGCTGCAGCCATCATCATGGCATCTACTGGGGACCCTTACTCCAGTGGGTGCGGTCTGATGGAGGAGAAAGAATGCGGTCCGGGCTTAGGATAGGCTCAATGGTGTCCGGATCCTTCCACGCCTGATAGATATAAGATCTACCAGGGGTCAGCAGGAGGGACACCCAAGAGGTAGAAGGCCGCCTCGAATGCCTCCAAGAACACAGACTCGTCGAAGAAGCCTTGGGGCAGACCACCCCTGATCCTTAACATCTCCATGATGTCTCCAAATGAGGCGTCCTCAGGGGTGACCTAGGGGCCTCCCTTCATCCAAGTCCGTGTCTTCAGTGACGGACTCAGGGGAGTCCATGTGCCTCCTCTTGCACTTGCGCTTCCGAGGTACTTCATCGGGGGGGCTGTCCGAGGAGTACTCTTCAGCAGATGGATGTTCCAAGGGAACCACTTGGGACATCGAGGCGGGCTGTCCCTGGGACCGGCTGGTGGGGGCCTGGCCCAACTGCAATGGAGTGCGGGATGGAGCCGTAGCAGGGACCAGGGGTCCGGATGTCCTCGACAGTGCCCTTTCCATAACATTGAAAGCCGAGGGGGAGCCAGCTTCTCGGATCCCAGGGACCAGTGTGCTCTGACCTGGGCGGGCCCAAGACACACCAGCTCCTCGGATCCGAGCTCGGCCTCAGCTCGAGGTCGGGTCCGGCACCCCGCACTACTCAGGGATGGGACGGATCCCACCCCGGATCCAAATCTGCACCCGTGGTATGGGTCGGAGAAGGAGCTAAGGGGGTGAAAAAAGTGGCCCTCCCGGTTGGGGGCTAGGAGCACTCCCATTTGCATTTGGGCCTGGATGAATTTCCTCATCATCCGGTCCATATCAGCTTCTCATGGAAAAGGTCGATCTAGAGGAGGCCACCTCGGTGACCTCCTGGAAGGGCTAGCCTCCTCCTCCTCGGGTCCAGGAGAGAACCGAGGGAGTGGAGCCGAGGAGGAGGAAAGAAGGCACAGGAAGCCCGCTTAGATGGAGGAGCCGAGCTGGAAGCTCTCCTCTTGTGGTGCTTCTCCTGTGCCTCTCCTTCTGTCTCTCCCTAGAAGAATCCTTGGAGGTTGAGTCCCAGGGAGAACTCACAGCAACAAGTTGCTGACTGGAGGGCAGAGGCAGCAGCATCTGGGGGGTAAGACCCGCCCAGCACCAACCGACCTCCTCCGTTCCAAAGAGGGTTGAACCCTGCACAAATGGTACAACCAGAAGACAGGTGTTCAACCCCAAGCATTCTTTGCACGAGTGTGGCCATCTGCTGGGGACAGCTTATGGCCACACTCGGACATTTTAAAAGACAGCCTTAGGGGCTTCAGACATTACACCTAAGGCCTAAACACACACACACACAAACAAACTACGAAAACCCGTGAAAAATTAACTGGAGGAAAGCCTTAACCACACACAACTCTAACTATATTTATAACAAAAAGAGAATTTGAAAAATTTTCCTGTCAGAAAACTACACTTATCTCAAAACCAGGAGCTCTAGAATTGCGAAATCTGGGGTCAGTCAGGGCTTGGCAAGGGGTTATGGGTAAGAGGGAGGAGCTAGGAGCTCGGAGCCTAAGCTTTTGAATTGCCGGCTCGGATCCGAGATCGGATCCGATACCCACAGGTTGCAGACGAATGAAGTCTGCCTACTTCAGATCCCCTGTTCTTGTTGTGGAACTCTTTCTATTGCTTTCATTCGAGTAAGCAGAGTGATTTGCTTGATAGCCTCTGTCCTTTGATTTTGTGGTAGGTTTGGCATGCCTTGTTTTCTTGGTAAGGTATGAAAATGAAACCTGTACCCTCGGTCTATAATGTCCAAAATCCATTTGTCCTTTGTCAGTCTGTGCCAGTTTTCTGCAAACAGAGATAATTTCCGGAGCTTCTAGTTGTTCCCTGGTAGGCAGTAGTAGAGGAAAGTCATTGAGTTTGTGGTTGTTGGGCAGGTGAAACCCCTGCATCACTTCTTTGGTTTCCTGGCTGCAATTGTCCCCTGTAAGGGCCTCTGTATTGGCCTCTTCCTCGGCCACGTCTGTTCTTACCCCTTTGAAACTTTTCTGGGTTAGGAAAGGACCAGTTTTTTGAAGGCCAATTCCTACTGAATCTGGGGGTTGAACCTGGAGGAAATCTTTCACAGTCTGAACTGATTTTGCTTTTTCTTGATGGTCTTTAACACATCCTTAGCATTTGCACCAAAAGCTTGTTCTTTTCCAAAGGTGCATCCAGAAGTTTTGCTTTTACATGATCTGGTAGAGGTTGATCTTTTAACCAAGCATGTCTAATCACTGCCCTGTCATAGCTGCCCTACATGAAGCTTCCAGTGCATCATATCCACACTGCAGGAAGTGATTGCTTACTTGCTGAGTGTTATGTACAGCTTCCTGCAAAGTCTTCCCGTCTAAAGGATCAGGATAAGCTAATGTTTATTGTAAATCTTCTAAGAGATAATCCTGATATTGTAACATATGAAAAAGGCAATTTAAAGCTCTCATAGATAAGGTAGTGGATGTGTAAACCTTTTTACCCCATCTCTCTAATGACCTTGCTTCCCTGTTGCAGGGCAAAGGATTTTTTGAGGTGGAGGCTGAAACTCCTTTAGGCCCCTGTGAAATAGTTTCCAAATCAGCAGTATGGGCCCTGAATAAATGGGAATGAGTTTCTGGGACCCTGTAATACCTGTCTGGCTTGGCTGGAGCCGGAGGAAGAGAATCAGGGGTAGCACTAGAGTCAGAATACAAATCATCCAGAACATCAAGTACAGGAGGAATAGCTAAGGGCCTGTGCTGAGGCTTCTTAAGGAAAGGCGTTTCCTAGAATCAGAATATTCCTGACCTTGCCACTTGAAATGTTCCCTCATGGTGTGCAGAACTTCCCCAAAAGAAATATCCTCAGGAGGGAGGCCAAGAGATGGAATCTTCTGCATCCGAGTCCTCATAGGTCTGGAAGAGCTCTTCCTGGCTATCAGAGTGGACAGAGCCCTCAGAGTCTTCATCTGAAGGAGTAGGGACAGAGGGTTCAACCCGGGGCCTTTTATCAGGAGGAGGCTGGGATGCTCTCTCAGGATGGGCCTGTGAACCTCTAATCATGGAAATTAAATCAGCAGCCATGGACATAATTTGTGTCTCCGGAGTCGGCTGAGGTAAGGATTTGGAAGTAATATGCTTTGTTTTGCTGGCTGCCTTAGCCCTAGTGTAGGCCTTAATAGACATGTCCATAGGAGCCCTGGCAGCTCCACGTGCAGGAGTGACCTTGTCTACAGCAATGGTCTCGGGCATTTCCTCGGTTTCGGTATCTGGAGGAAAGTCTATAACTGGCATCGGAGTAATGTCTGGAATCGGAGTCGTCGGTATCACGGTGTCTTCGTTTCGGAGATTGGAGAGACCGTCTCAGAGGGAACCGGAGCACTCGCGCTAGGTTTTGGCGTGGAGTCGGTGGTAGAAGCGGGCCGAGGATGTCGGTCCCGGTCTTTTCGCTTTTTGGGAGTTTGCGATGTCGGAAGGTCCGACGGCATGGTGTAAGCAAATTTATCGCCGAAAAAATCTTCAGCGAACTCCGCCCGCCTGAGAGTGCGCTTGTTGAAGCGAGCACAGGCTACACAGGACGAGACGTCGTGGTCTGGGCCCAGGCAAGGGAGGCAGTAAGAGTGGAAATCCTTATGAGGTACTTGTTTACCACAAAAAAGACAATTGTTAACTTTTTCAGTAATTTCTGACATCGGCTGAGGCAAGAAAAGGTCCCCAGCGGGTACTTTACTTTTGATGACTTCGGTATCGTAGAATACAGGAGCTGACCGACCGGCACTTGCGAACTGCTTCTGCTTCGGGCACCGCGCGGCAAGAAAGACTGAAGAAAATGGCGTCGGATGATGCTTATGTACTCCAGCCTCTCTGACGTCGGAGAGAAATGCGACATCAGACCCAGACTTTGGAATCCGGCCGACCGAGGGCTGCCTGAGGCAGGACAACCCACATGTTATGACTGCAGTTGCATTCTTGAAGGACATCAGTAAATGATCTAGATAATAGAGTGACAGAAAATGAACATCAAAATGAATTTCTTCTGAAACAAAACACCAGGCTGATTAAGAAACTTGAAGACCCTGAAAGTAGATCAAGGAGGAATAACATAAGAATATATGGAATTCCTGAAAAAGAAGAGGGTACTAACATAAGTTCATAGGTTGATACTTGGCTATCGGCCCTAGGGCATATACAAGCCTAGCAAAACAATTCCCTGGATACTTCTTCCCACAATATTTTACTTCCATGGACCCTCTGTCTAGCAGGGTGAATTTCCTATCTCCCATCCAATCGTCAAGGTTCCTTTTGAAGAGGGCCAAGGAGGCTGTCTGCTTGACATGTATGGGCAGTCTATTCCAGAGTATGGGGAGTTTCTGGGTCAGGAACCTATCCCTCCAGCATGTTTTGTTTATTGTGATGACAAGGTTTAGATTCCTGGAGCGTGTGGCTCTGAGGGATTGGGATTTCTTTAAGTGGAGCATGTCCAACAGCTCAAGGTCTGACATGGCCTTGTATGTTAAGCGGAGATCGCCTCGGAGTAGACAATATGTGACAGAGTACAGCTGGAGTTTTTTAAGGTGGTCAGCATAGGGCATCTGCTTTAGGCCTGTGATTCTTTTAGTGAGGTATTTCTGCGGCCTTTCCAGCTGTTGCAGATGTCTTGAGAGGTACATACCAAATGGGGCTTTGTATTCTATAATGGGTCTAATGAGGGATGAGTACAGTGGGACAATAACCTCCTTTTTTCTGGATGAAAAGCCCTTAGTGAGGAGGTGTGCCACATAGAAGGATTTCCTGACTGCTGTGGCGATGCGGTTATTGAAGGTGAGACCACTGTCCACCTGTGTCTCTAAGTCTCTCATCACACTTTCGGTGTTTAGTGTACTGCCACATATGTTGTAATTCACGGGTACATGTTTTTTCCCAAAGGGGATAATTATACATTTCTTGGCATTGAGCTTGAGCCCATGGCTCTGGCACCAAGCATCTGTTTCTGTAAGGACTTTCTGTAAGTTATTGAGGCTGGTAAGGGAGTTTTTTGTATCCTGGGATTTTCCTCTTTTCTGCAACAGTTTCTTCCTTCTGTTGTATAGTTTGTTTATGGCAGGGGTCCACCAGGTTGGCTTCCTTTTATTGGAGGAGAGCATCTTGGTTCTATTTGGGATGGCACGATTCATGCACGAGTGGATGTGCTCGTACAGTGCCTAAGTGTAGGATTCAGCAGTCGAACTTTCAGCTTCCGTCTGCATGGGTGCCATGAAGTTTGTCACTTCTGACTTAAGTAGCATGAAGTTGGCTTTGGAGAAGTTTTTTACAGAGGTTTCCTTACTGGGGGTGGAATGTGGATGTCAAGGGTGATTTGCTTATGGTCAGACCTGACCAATGACGGGGTGACCACTGGTGTGCAGAATCTATCTCCCATGTTGGTAATGATCAGGTCTAGGATATTGGAGCCCCTGGTGGGACAATGGATTAGTTGATCCGGGGCATTGGAATATATGAATTCCAAAAACCGCTGGGAAAAGTTGTTGATACCCGAGTAGTTTTCCCAGTTAATAGCAGGGCAGTTGAAATCACTCAGTATTAGGGTGTTTGGTTGTATCTTAATATTTTCCAGTATGCTTAGAAAGGTGTAGTGAGAATCATGGGGCATGGTGGCAGATCTGTAGCAAGCTACAATTTGGATTGCAGTCTTACCTAGTGTTAGTTGCACCTGGAGAATTTCAGATGCATTGTGTTGCGCAACTAGCCTGGAGGTGTGAATATCCTTGGTGAATATGGACAATCCTCCACCTTTAGTGTTTCGGTTTTGGTTTGGTGGCTGAAAAGTGTGGTAAGAGTTGTAGCCTGGTATTGCAGGGGTGTTCTCTGGAGTCTTGAACCAGGTCTCAGTTACTGCACAGATATCAATGTTCTCCATTTTTAGGAGTGCCTCGAGAGAGTACATTTTGAAGTTTAGACTTCTAGCATTGAGTAGCATTACCTTCAGATTAATCTGTTACATTGGTGGTTTTGTCCCTTGAACCTTGTCTAAAAAAGGCACTATAGGGGTGGCAAGAGCTTTAGCCAGTAACCTGAATCCCAGGGGTAACAGGTGCAGACCATCTCTGGCAAAGCATCGTGGTTTGTCGATCATGTCCTCCTAGGCAGACAGATACTGGATCCCCTTTGAATGACACAAGAAGCTTAGCCAATTGTTAAAGTCAATCATTTTGTCCTTATACTGTGGTATCATTCCGGGTGAAGGCAGGATGCTACTCAGGGCTAGGGTCATACCTGCCTGGGCCACATGATCCAAGAGCTCTTCCATGTCTCTTTTCATGTAGTCCAGGGAGGTACGTCTCAAGTCATTCACTCCAACATGGACAATGACAGAGTCATATTTGTATTTGTTGTGGAGTGACTTGAGTGAATGCATTATGTGGCGGATCCTCACACCCGACAGGCAGCTGACTGTATTTTTCTCCTTGCTCTGCCTGGTGAGTGGGACATCAGTGTGCCTGACTATAGAGTCACCTATGACTAAAGTGTTGGGTACGTTGTCTTGCCTTAGGGGCTGTTGTTGGGTGGCACACTGGTGTTGTGAGCTATGTGTCACTTTGGTTGTGACTGGTGTTTGTTTGCATTTCAGCTTCGGAGGTCCTTATTGCTTGGGCAGGTTAATGTTAAGGGCTTCCGCATATGTGGGTTTAGTGTTTCTATGTGTGGGTGGTGATGGTGTGGGTTTTGAAAGGCTATGTGTTGCTTGAGGTCTAGTGCAGATGTTAACCGTCTCCTCTTGAATGTCTAGCACAATCTTGGCTGGAGAGAGCTTTGCTTCCAGTTTGGCTATGTAAGTGCATCTCTCACAGGTTGTAGTGCTGGGTGGTAGGAGGAGAGGGTTGTCTGTGTACATGAAGCAGTTGTTGCATTGCCCCAGTATGCCCAGATTCACCAAGTGGGTAGGAGAAATCACCAGAAGCTGACCCTTGGACATGCCTGTTTAGGTGCTTTTTTTGTAAAGTACAAGAGCTGTTTTCCCTTACCTTTGCAAGGTACTTTGCAATTATAGGCTGTTTAGTGCCTACGGTTAATTGCTGGTTATTAACAAGGAGAGTTGAGTGCTTTTATCAGTTTAAGGCTTCCTAGTGCTTTCCAGCAGGTTCTAGAGCAAGTGCTAGTCACAGGGGTTCAGATTTTAGTGTTACTACTGAGAAACCAGCTAGTTCTAAGGGAAAATTTGAAGGGTAGCCTTTCTGGCACCTGGAATAGTTTAACCGTAGTCCTGCGGTGCTACACGATGCAAAAAATGCACAGACACACGTGTTTTTAAGCCAGAAAGTTGAAAGGGATAGAAATCAGCCCAAAATGGCTAATAAATTTACAATTTCAGAGCTGGAAACTACTCCTCTAGTGTTAGATAGGCAGTACAATGCTCACCACTCCCACTGGTAAGCAGTAGGTCTTCCCTCTACCACAGCAAGGTCTGGATAGCTCTGAATGCAGAAAATAAAATCTTGAAACCAGCAAAGCCTGGGTTCTGGACTATACTAGCTAGGAAAGGCAGGAAACGAGCAAACAAGATAGCAATTTTTTTTTGGGGGGGTTGTTTTTTTTGGGTTAAAACAGGCTAAACAATGGAATAATACAGTAAATAAACACATAAAAAGGCTAACACACTTGCGTGTGTAGCCCTAAACAGTAAATGCAAGGATTCATTTCCTCAATAACTGGCTTTCATCAGCACTAAACATGCCTGAATCCCTCTCTTTTGGAATTGAGAGGGCTCATCAGTCCCTGGCAAATCCAGCTTCATCTCTGAGTTCATCTAACCACAGGTCTATTATAGTTAGATTTCTTTCCTCGCAAGGCAAGGATTTAGTGCTGAAATCAGCTTGGACTAATTCCCCTATCAAGATGGGTGAAAAAGTTATTCATTCTGACAATGACTACACCTCTACAGTCATATCCAGAATAAAGGAGTGTGGTTCCTCTAATTAAGTCCTTGAAAAAAGCCAATATTAAAGCTCAAATTATTTTTCCTGCAAGAATAAAAATCACCTTGCCAGGAGTGAAGATCTTTGATTCCCTACAAGAAGCAGTAGAAATTGAATGGTCATCCCAGAGCTTGAAGAGACATACAACAAAAAATGTGAAGGAAGGAGCAAACAAAACTAAGAAACTAAAGGACAAATGAATAAATGCCTTCTAATTTTAAATGCTTTGTTTTAAGAATCATAATATACTTGATTCTGTAAAGTTTCTGTGTTGTAAGGTAATGTGAATCATTTTTATTATTAACTTTCTCTTTTCCTTTCTATATCTACTTCTTCTAATTACACATAGTACTAAGTATTTAAATAAATTTCTCTCTCTTTCTCTTCTTTCTTCCTATTTTTTGTGTTACCAATGTTCCTTCTCTCTTTTCCTCATTATAAGTACTTTACATACTTTTCCCTTTTAAATAACTACAAATGATATAGGTCTTCTAATTCTTCAGTAATAGTATAATTTGACTTAATACCAAAGTGCATTTTTTAGTGGGTCACTGGTGGGGTAACAAGGTGTTTCTGACTAGTGTTTCTAACTAGATGTTTTAGACTCATTGTTTAGACACATTTAAACATTAATACAGTACATTAATGATGTTTTATAGACAGCTAAATATAAGTTATATATATATATATATATATATATATATATATATATATATATATATATACACACATATACATATACATATACTAGGTTCCTTTTTTCTCTCTCTTTGGCCTGAATAACTGGTGGGTAAATAATTGAAATGTTATAATATGATTTCTGATTTGAGGCAGCTGTTGTTACTTCTAAATAGCTGTTTTTATATGAAAGGGTTATTCTTTTCATGATGTTGAAGTTTTGTGAGGAAACTGGTGGTCTGTGTGACTGTTCTCATTGTGGAGATTCATGGCATGCATTGACAAGGTAGCTTGAGCGTATTTTTTTTTTTTTTGCTTTCTGTAAACTCTAAAAGCTTCAAGATCTGAATTTCCTGCCAAAACTGCTTTTTTTCTTCACTAGAGACACCTTCTGTTGTGCATGAGCCTATTTAGATGCTTTTTAGCAAGTTTATGAAACTGCAGCTTGAGGAAACAACAGTGATGACATCATTTGACCTTTTGAACTTGTTAAATGGTTGTACTTAGAATTCTTTTCTCTTGAAATTCTGTTATCCTTCACTAGATACTTTAAATGGTAAATAATTCATTCTGATAAAAGTGTTTAACTCCTTTCAAAATGCCTATGTTCGCTTACAGATGCATACATTCTGCTCATTCAATGACACTGTTAGTAACTAAATGGCATCACGTGAACTAGGAGCTGCATTAGAAAACTCATTATGCATATTAACATCAGACTTATGTTTTATAACTAAACCTTTAGTAACTAAACAGAGGGTTGTGAGGCCCTCTTTTTTTTTCTTTCTCTCTCTCTCCCCTTTCCTGATGAAAGATGTCAACATAGATATTGTTAATACATACGAGTAATATGTGTATAATTGCAAAATATAGCAGCTATGTTGTAATAAGTGCTATATATATATTCAACAGATCCTTACATGAAAAATGTTAGATAGATGGGTTAAATCATCTGATGTTTCTTGAAAAGTCTAGGAAACATTGACAATCTTCTTAACCTTCAGCTTCTAATGTTTATACATACTTGATCTGATGTGTATTTCTGACATATCTACGTATTAGAGGTGCTATTATCATATGTGACATTCATATAGCTTCAGATATATTGGACACTCTCATTCTAATTCCAAAGACATGCATCTGGAGCATTTCTCCCTGGGCCTCCGCTGAAAACAGGCTCTGTGGAACCTAGTCGGACATTCCCGGTCAACAAATGTTAAATAATTAAATAAATAAAATAAAAAATATTGTATATTTCATGGACTCAGATTTCTTTAGTTGCTTTCATAATGCTTTTCTTTTTTGTTTTTATACTATATTCTAAGCAGACATGGATAATTTGTGTCTTTAGGTATTGGAGAGGTGGTGGATGCATGGTTTAGTTAAGTTTTTAACTAAACCAGAAACTTTATGTTTCATGTATGTGTTTGTAAGTTTTGGGTTTTTGAAAGTAGTGCTTAATACACGTTATGCATCCACAATAAGTACGTTTTCAGTACATTTCAAGTTAACACGGAAGAAAGGTCTTTCAGTTAGTAATAACATACACATTATAGTCAAGGGCTTATAAATGTTTATCATTAAATATTAATGGTTTGAACAATAATATCAAAAGAGCTGGTTTGCTTAAATATATCAAAATGCATAAAGCCCAGATCATCTTTTTACAGGAAACCCATTTATTAAAAAAAAGATCTACAAAAATACTCATTCAATGGCTATACCATTCTGGTTGATTCATGTTTCAAGACTAAGAGAAGGGGCACTCTTATTCTTTGGAAAAATACTTATACAATGCCAAGAATTACAGATACATTTTCAGATAAAGATGGGATGCTAAGCATGGTTATTTTGGAAATCAATAGGAAGTATTATACTTTGATTAATACATACTAGACACCAGGACTGAGTACTAAATATGTTGACAAATATCTGGACCCGATTACTTTAAATGCAAAATGGGAAATTATAGCAACAGGTGATTTTAACTGCCTATTATCAGGCAATGATATTTCTAAAACTGGTAAAATAAAACTAACATCTCAAACCAAGAAGTTAAATGACTTTACAAACCAGATGAACCTTAAAGATACACATGGTCTAAGAGAACATTATTCCTTATTCATATCAGTTTGGTACACAAACAAACACTGATAAGGTCTTTGTATCAAATAATATATACTCTAAAATAAGTGACGTATCTATAATGACTTGTCCACTTTTGGACCATAATGCTATAAACTTTACATTAACTATGCATACAGATGATTTAAGATTTCTACAGAGAATTCCTGCTTACATAACTAAGTTAAAACACTTTAGGAAATGGATAATGAAAGAAATAGACATGTTTACGGAAACAAATGATAATGGTGAAGTCAGTGATACTACACTATGGGACACCTTTAAAGTTTATATATATGGTAGAATAAAATCTTGGTACCTTAAAAAAAGGAGAGAGTGGGACAAGGAACTTTTAGACTTACAAAAAACATAGACAAGATAAAAATGGACGTAAAACCAAATAAAGTAGCACATAACAAAATTACTAAATTAAATCAAAAATACTTAGAGGTTCTGAATCATAAGGTAGACATAAACCTGGAAAAATGAAATTACAATCTTATGCTGCAAATCTCAAATATCTACATAAAATAATGGTAAGAGCCAAAAAAATAAACAATCAAAATTGTATTAATGAGATTAAATATAAAAGTGATGGTTCAGTTAAGAGTACATCTAACTTAATGGGCACATCAGAAGTGTTCAAAAACTACTATAAAGATATAAATAATAACACACCACTTTTGGAGACAGATAATGCAATAAATACTTTTATTCAAGAAAATATAATTACTATGGTGTCAATGTAACAATATAACATATTAAATAAACAAATAAAACTAACAGAAGTGAAAGAGCAAATAAAAAAAATAAAAGATTAAAAGCTCCAGGACTGGATGGAATAATTCCTGAACTATATAAGATTTTTCTTGAATATATAATAAAGAAAATGATGAGTGCCTTTACTATGGTTAAGCAAAAATGTATAACACCCCCCTTCATGGAAATACTCAATTATCTCCCCATATTAAAACAAGGTAAGGACCCCAAATCTTGTGATTCATATAGGCCAATTTCATTACTAAACACTGATTATAAAAAATTCATGACAATATTAGCTAACAGGATAAAGAAAATATATCACCTAATGTAATACATAGTGACCAGACAGGGTTCATTCTTCATTGAAAAGTGCAAAATAACATTATTAAATTACTATTATTAATAAATATAGCATGCAAATATAAAAAAAACAACTAACTATTATCAGCCTAGACATAGAAAAGTAGTTTTGATTCTATTATTTGGTCTTATCTACAAAGCATTCTGATTGGTTTTGAATTCTCCTCAGATTTTGTCAAATTATTAATGAAAACTTATAGTGGGGCACAATCTTATGTGAAAATCAGATCAAGTCTATCCTCACCACTAGAAATCCTCAAGGGAACTAGACAAGGTTGTCCTTTGTTACCATTATTGTTTGTTCTTTCAATGGAACCTTTTGCTACATATATCAGAAACAAGCAAAATATAAAAGGTTTTCAAATTAATAAGGACTATTGTCCTAGGATACAATTATTTGTCAATGGTATGTTAACATTGGGTGATATTGATGGTTCTTTGCATGATGTTACAAATGCCTTAAGCAAGTCTGAAAAAAATTCAGGGCTTAAATTGAATCATAATAAATCCAAAACATTAATAATTAACAACAAGATCAACAAAAACCTAACAGAGAATAGCCTGTTTAATTGGGAGAATGATGTATTAGAATAGTTGGGTGTCAGTATAAAGAATACATGGAAAGAGTCTGTTAAACTAAACTACAATAATTTAATAACCACCATTAGTGAACTAATCAAAAGATGGAATAAAATGTTCTTCACAATGGAGGATATGCTCTCTTTAATTAAAATTATAGTTTCACCTACAATTTTGTTTTATATACAGTCATTGATACTACCCCCTCCCAAAAACTTATTTAAAAAATTAGATTCCATGCTGCTTAAATTTTTATGGCTCCCCATAAAACCTATGATTGCATATAAATGGCACATTAGAGCTTTGAACAGTAATGGGATAGCACTCCCTAGCTTGGATCTTTATTCCAAATCAGTTATAATTAATGTAATACTACATTGGATCACACCTACCTATATATCTGTCTGGAAAATAATACATTAGATTCATATAACTGATGTCAGAACTACAGAAGATCAATTTAAGGAACAATATGGAATAAATAGAGTTCATTGGGTTTTATATGAATTTTGTTTATTTAATAAGAAGTTTGATCATTTTTCTTATGACATTAACCAAATATTTAATAACTTTAAAAATATAATTGATTGCAATTACAACATTAAACAATTTTTATTTCTTATATTCCCTATAGCATACTTCCCTGATTGCCTAGATTCTTTCAACATCAATGCGAAGCAAAAATTAAAGGAAAATAACTTGATATTCTGGCATTGGTTTATTGAAAATAAGAGTATTAAACCACTAAACTATCTTTTATGTAGTTTTGATAACAGTCAAGACAGTTGGTCGTTTATAAACTCATTACGGCAGTTTATAGAAAACAAAATGAGAGTATCAATCAACCTAGAGACTGAATCTGCAACTCGTTCGATTCAGCTTTTTATTAGGTGTCTTGAAAAGACAGATAAACAAAAATTAAGTGTCCCACCTATCTATAAGATACTAAGAGAAGACACTCTAAAGTTTGACTCAGATTTTTGGAATTACTATGCAAAGATTAATGGAGAACAAATATCTGATGAATCCAAAAATAGTTACTAAATTCTATGTATGGTACCTCTTCTTCATTACACTGGAGATTGTATACATGGAAATTTATGAATAGGAGTTTCTATACTCCACATAAAATAAATCTTGTACTCAAAAACAGTGAAAGTAAATGTTGGAAATGCATTACAAGAGGCCAACTGGGTTCACATGTTCATTGAATGTAGAAATGTTGTTCAATATTGTAAATACTTTAGATATTTTGCAAATGCTTTATGGTCTGATAACTGTCATATTTCTAACTCACTAATCCTATTCAATGTTCTTATACCTAATGTAATAACTAAATCTCAGTTTCAGTTACTCTGGTCAATTCCTGCAATTGCCAGAAAAGTTATTACTTTGAAGTGGAAAAGTAAACAAGATTTGATGTTTAAAGATTTTATTAATTTAACAAAAGTTGTTTGCAAAAAAGAACTGCAAACCATTTTTTATAGAACTCATAACATTATTCATATAAAATTGCATGGCAAAAACTGGAAAACCTTTTGAACAAATACTGATAACCTCTCATGGATAAAATGATTGTTTATCATGGATGAATGTAAATATTGTAAATAGTTTTATTGTTTTATTGTATTTGTTATATGTACATTTGTGTATGTTTATAATGAAAACAAACTAAAAATGTTTTTGAAAAAAAAATACATAATTTTGAGGCCATGGATATGGGGCGCAGAGTCCATGCAGCTTACATGAGTCTTTATCAAGGCCTTCAGCACTATCCCTCATGCTGGGATTACTGTAAACCTACCTAAACTCAACATTAATTCATACATAGTTCACTGGATAGGTGAATGGCTATGTGAGACAATGTGTTCTTTTTTTTTTTGAAAGGTGCAGAAGGTTTAGTTTAAAAAAAAAAACACCTTTGTTGAATTATCACTTATGACTCAGCCAAACTTACATTTATATAAAAGTAATCAAACCATATTAACAAGTCCACATTTCCAAACATTATACATTACATATTTTGTTCTTTACAATATAATCAATCCAAAAAGTATATAAATAGTTCAATTCCTCCCTTCTCAAACCTCATTCTTCTTCTAAAACATTTCTCTGCATGTACTGTTCCTACAGTTTCTATTTTTCTATGTAATTTACTACTACTCTTTTCTAAAGATCCCACTTCTTGTTCTTTTATCTCTGTTACATTATTTATAACTTCAAGTATGCTTGGTTTAGACTTAAGAGTTCCATTTTATAGTAATTGTTTTTTTAGCAGTCAGCCGAATTAAACTTAGCAAAGCCTCACTATGTCTAAGCAACTCAGATCTTGTATCCCAGCTAAAAAATAATTTCTTTGGTTAAACTAATTTACTTGCCCAGTATTCCTGACAGAGTAGTATGAAGGAAAATTGTTAAAGCCTGTAACTCATTACACTCTTAAAACATATGCTTCCAGGTACCTCCTCCTTCCTCATTACAGCTACAACATTTGCCATCTACTTGATACTGAAGATGGCTTCACACTGATCAACTGCATAACTTCAGCTCTGAAATTAGTGAATAAATGGAAGACTATACAGCATCTTATCACATTTGTGAAATATGGTTTTGCAAGAAAAAAGTGGCTGAAAAACACTGGACTGCTGTTGACTTTGTTAAACTTGTGGGTGAACTGTAAAGCACATGCCCCACTTTATATCATTAATATCTAGAAGGACACTAGCCAGGAAAAAATTAACTATAAGCAAAACAATGTTTGTTCTTATTAGTATTTGTATAAAACATTTCATGATATAAACTGCATATTATATACAGTAAAATAATTTTGTGTAGTGTGCACTTAGGGGTAGTTTAAATGTGGGGAGTCTTTCCGGTGACTGTTCTGTGTGTTAAAGACATTAAAGTTAACAAGTATTTTTTAGTTGTAAGACATATAGGTTTTACAGTATAACAAGAGAAAAAAAGCTGAACAAAAGCAAGTTTAATGTTTATATGCAGTGATCCTAGGATGCTGAGGTGGGGGATGGGTTATAACAATGCACTGATAATATAAATGTAGAATTGGGATATTTTCTCTTTTTTATTTTACAAGACTGAATGTCTTGATTACTACCTTTGGCTTAAGATATAAGCAGGTGTTTTTGTAAGCATGTAGGCTTTAAAAATAAGACAAAGCCATGAAAATAAGTTTCTAACAACTGCAAATATTATTAGTTTGTTTTCCACTGGCAAACATTTAGTGGAGTTGAGATGTCTGCAGCTGAGGGCAGCTGTGCATTCTTCTCCAAGTGAACTTTACAAACATATACTTCTTAGTACATTTCCATGGAGACAAGCTGTCAAGCTTAAAACAATGTGTGTGTGAAGTGAGCTGCACATGTTTAGACAGAGCGCTGCACTCAGTACCACTATTTATGTCTTAAGTGTTCTACTATTCGTTCCTTCAACTGTCAGTCTTGCCTACATAAAACTTCATGCAGGCAGTGCAGCACGCTAAATAAACCACATGAGAAGAAGTGCAAGTAGCTTGAACATCAAACACATATTGCTTACCCTGGTCTGGATGTGTAAACATACCAGTAGCCAGTAGTGTCAATATAGCTGCAGCACTTACAAGTATGACATGGTCTAGTTCCTTTTTAAGTGGAACCCATTTTGTTCCTAGTAGCTTGACCATCAAGAGAAGGTAGAGGCAAGGCCCTTCTTTTCTTCAAATCCACCTTTAATTCACCCTAAGAGACTGGGTGATGGTAAATGCAGGGTACCGGTGACTTATTCTTACACTGCAGCGTATGTCTTGGATATTATAAGGAAACATTGTCCCATTATAACAACAAATAATGGTCATAAAAAGAGAGTGGGTGAACAACCTAACGTTATCTTTAAGAAGAAACGATCTTTAAAGCAGATGATTTGCTATCCAAAACAGTTTATTAATAGTAAAACTACTAGGAATAAAATGGTCAATAAATAATGGTAATGAGTGCAGGGCTCTGTCTAAACACATGAAGCTCACTTCACACACACATTGTTTTAAGTTTCAAGTCACAGCACAGGCAGCAGCTACTAAGTGGTTGGATGATGTCTGGAATGCTACTGAAAGCTTAGAGAGCAAGTGGATAGCCAGGTTAAGAGCTGATTATGGGTTAGGACTTCATGATAAAGTTCCCTTTAAACCTTTGTTACAGACACGCTCACTCTTTAGATGAGCTTTACATATACTTATGTGCATTAGTTGATTTTAAGTTCATCTCTTATTTTTAAGTTTTAGTACATTTGTTTGTATTCTTTTAAAACTTAATTGCTTAACTGGTTGGTTTGCTAGTTGAATTTCTGTATAAACTGCTGTGTGTGTAACTGCATTTTTATACTGACATCTGAAGAAGCAGCAAGAGCTGTGAAAGCGCTTATGTTGTTTTAAAATAAAATGTTCATTGTATGCTGAGAGCCTGGTGTCATCTCACCATTCTACTTTTTTGGACTGCTTTATTCTGGTTTATTTGTTTGATGAGATGTCTACACAGCACAGGTTGGTAGTTCTTTTCTGTAGGTTTTGTATTTATTTTTTTGTTTGAGGATTTTCATTAAAACAAGAAGTCTTGAAAAATATAACAAAAGTTCAAAAGGAGATAAGAAAAAACAAATTTACTAAAGATCAGTCTGCCAAACATTAGCATATGCATGTAACACAAAAGATGGAAATACATAATCAAAAAAATGGTCATGTATAATAGCTGGGAACAATACATTTTTTATGATGGCTAAACTGTCCATATTAACCTGGAAAATAAATGGCTTTACAGGTATAGATAAAAAGGAAAGAATACTGAATTATATTAAGAATGGTATAGTGCAAATAACATTGTTGAAGGAGATAGATTTGAAAAGAAATAAGCATGTGAATTTCACAAACAAAGGATTTCAGAATGGATATTCAGGAGAATTTCAGAGAAAGAAGACAAGGGGGGTAATTATACTTAATCCTTGATGGGCTCCAATAGTGACAGATGAGGAAAAAAAAAACTAAATTGTAAATATGTGGTAGTACGGGGGTATTGGCAAGGGAGGAGGATTACAATGGTATACATTTATATTCTGCCAAAAACTGCTATTAGGGAGCTTAAGACATTTTTGGGAGAAATACGTTTTTAGCAGGGATTATTATTTATAGGTGGGGACTTGAAACTGATTTTCAATAGTGAGGATGTACCAGGAGTACCTAGAAGAGACAATATAACAAAAGAGGGTAGGTTTCTGAAAAAAATTAATGAAAACATTTGGTATGGAAGATGTGAATTCAGTAGTATGAACTCAGAGAGAATTTATATATTATTCCCCAAGGTATAATAAATGAGCTAGACCAGACACAAATTATATTTCTTAGGAACATGTACATTTAATTAAAAGCTTTGACATACAAACAATAACTATTTCTGACCATGTACCAATAAAAACTAAGATAAAAATGCAGGGTAATAAACTAAAAATAAGACTCGGGCACTTTTCCACCTACCTGTTAAAAGAGAAGAATTTAAGGAATGGGTAGTGGAAATTAAATTATAAGGGAAGACAGAAATATTTTCAGAAATTATACCTAGTGTGTGGGATAAAATGAAAATGGAATTTAAAAACAGGGCTGAAATAAAAGAACAAGAGATATGGTTAAGCAGTAAGAGAAATTACAGGGGTTGACAAAGGTTAAATTACTGCAGAATAACAGAAATATCACAAAACAAGAGGAAGAGCAAATGCAGAGTGCTAAAGAGAAAATAATGGAGTATCTGGATAATATGTATGAGTTTAGAAAGATTGCTGTTAACCAACTCTTTTTTGATAATTCTACAGCACAAAGGCTTTTAGCACAATGATTTATGCATCAGAACATTGAAAGGGTTGTCATTAGACTTAGAGAACCTATAACAATAACATTAACCAGAGATCCTGTATAGGTTTTAGAGATATCTTTGAAATTTTATGAAAATTTATATAAAGCAGAGATATGTGGAAATCAAGAAGGTGTACAAATGGAAATATTTATGGAAGACTTAATTATGCCAAGGTAAGAGGTAGACGAGGCTCATCAACTAACAGTTAAGACAGGAGGTGATACACTCAAAACAGTGATTTATAACTAATCTTCAGGAAAGTTTCCAGAAACAGATGGTATTCTTGTGGAAGTCTGGAAATTAGGAGGGAAGAGAGTTATAAAGATCTGGAATATTTTGTTTAACTGTATTTCAAAAGGAGGAGAAGTACCAACCACAATTATAAAGTATTTATGTCTACATTAATGAAAAGAATGACAAAGATATTGCCACAATTAACAGATAAAGATCAGTGTCTTTTTGTGGAGGGAAGGCAAACACTTGACAACATTACTACAACAATGATGATCCACAGGGAAGCAGAATGTAAGAAAATACCTCTGTTGTTGGTGGGTCCTGATGCAGAAAAAGCATTTGACAGAGTAAGCTTAGATTTTATGAGTAGGGCACTGAAAATATTTGCATTCCCTGATACAATAACAAAATATAATTAGAAGGACATATGAAGGATTGGAGGCAAGAATTAAAGTGGGAGGGTCCCTCTCAGATTTGCTGTGTTTGAACAGAGAAACCAGGTAGGGGTGTCTTTGTTCCTCTTTTACTTGCTTTACATGTAGAGGCACTGGCAAAGAAAATAAGAGACTCAGAAATACAAGGATACAATTGGTACAGTACTCAATAAAAGCTGACTTTATTTACAGTTATTATTTTGTACTTGAGAAATCTAGAAAAGGACATCTCAGACTTGTGGAACATTATGCGACAGTTTTTTCGGGATATAAAATGAATGAATATAAAACAAAGGCTATACGCATAAATTATGTACCCACACACAAATTGGTCCAGCAAAACCTACATTTGTGGGGATATCATACAATGAAGTTTCTAGGGGTATGGATGGAAAAGGCTTCCGTTATGGCAGCTAAGGATATGTGGGAAGAGACTAAATAAAAGACAATACAAATACTAAAAAACTGGAAACTTTTATTTATGTGTATGGATAGTAAGATCCAAGCAATGAAAATGTTTTTAGTCCCTTTAGTCTTATATACAAGTCAGGCATACTTTTATCAACCCGAGGAGAATTTGTGGCCAATAATAAATAAAGAATTGAAGGAATTTATCTGGGTGGGCAAGAGCTAAGTAAGATAAGTTGATCTTTCCAAAATAATAAGGTGATTTAGGTTTGCCTGATTTGAAGGGATATTTTAAAGCTAGACAGTAAAGGCTCATATTTATAACACATACAGGAAGCTATAATTCAAAGTGGAAAGGGATGATAAAGCAAGGAGAAACTTCAAGAAATAGAGAGAGAGTGGGATTTTGGGTGCAGATCCTTAAGGAGAATAATAATAACCCTAGAGAATATTATATTCATAAAATAGCAGAAAGTATTCTAAAAGCTAAGCCAACACAAGAATGGAGACAGGAGATTTTGCCAATAGGGATGACTGAAAGTAGGGGTACAGAAAATAGACAAGAGGAGGCTGGAATTTACTGGAGGAACCTGCCAAAGAAACCAATATATTGGGAACAAATAATTCAAGCAGGAAAAGCAATAGAGTGGGATGAGGCCAGGAAGACATTTGGATTGCAGGCTAGAGACTGTCTTCCCTACCAGGGCTTGCTGTCAGAGTACAAGCAAAGAGAAAGACATAGGGGAATTTTAAGTGAAAGACCTGCTCTGGTAGAGTTTTTAGTTGAATCTAGAACAGAAGAAGCTGTTTAAATAGGGAAAATTAGTATGGCATATAAATATTGCACAGTGACTATAAGAATCAATCAGAAGAGGTTAGAAAAGATTGGGAAGACAGACCAAAAATGCAATTTACAAGAAAACAATAGGATGGCATATTGCTTCCAAGTATGCAACCAAGTCCAGAAGGTTTAGGAGCTTTGCTTGGAAGTGTTTGCATAGGTGTTTTTATACCCCAAGCACACTTCAAAGAATTTTTCCTCAGGTAGACAGCAAACATTGGAGATGTATGGAGAAGAAAGAGGTAACTGAGAAAAAAAAAGTTATGTACTCACCATAACGTTCCATGTGAGTTGTTCATCTCGCCTTCATTCTTACTGATGGGTTCGGAGACGATCCTCGGCTCCAACTCGGCCAACTGCAAAAGCTCGAGGTCTTCAACCAGCTCGATGTCAACTCCCTTTTCCATGAGGCACCTTGATCTTCCCTCAGATCTTGTTTGCTGCCACCTGACTACCTATGACTATTAATATGTCACCCTAAGAACTGGATAACAGACAATACACCAAAAATAAAAGAAGTCTCGGTCCTCAAGTAGACTGGATGGGGGTTGGAGGGTGGGACGTAAGAATAAAGGCGAGATGGACAACTCACATGGAACGTTAAGGTGAATACATGACTTCTTTATGTGAAATTGTTCTATCTCTCCATTCATTCTTACTGATGGCTAGCGTCCCAAGCACCATCTTTTTCGGGTGGCTCACGGGAAAATGTTCTTCAGAACAGTAGAACCAAAGGAAGCCCTGTCCCTGGAGGCCTTGTCTACTTTGTAATGAGTGATGAAAGTATGAGGCCTTGACCAGTAAGCTGCTGCACAAATAGTATCTAAGGTTAACTTAGCAGAAAAGGCTGAAGAAGTAGATACAGCTCTAGTAGAGTGGGCCTTTATTTTTTGTTGTAATGCAGCATTCAAAGAACTGTAAGTGAAAGAAATACAATCTGATAACCATCTTGACAAGGTGACTTTGGTCACTGGAGTACCTTTTTTTTGATTCCGAAAAGGAGACAAAAGCTGTTCTGTTTTTCTGAAAGGTTTGGTCCTGTCCAAATAAAATCGGAGTTGTCTATGAACTTCAATTTGTGCAGCATGTGTTCCATCTTATTTGTGTATTTAGGGAAGAAAATGGGCAATTCAATAGATTGGTTGAGACTTGTCTCTGAACAAACTTTGGGTAAAAATGATGGATTACTTCTGAGTGAGACTCTGTCATTATGGAAAATCAGATAAGGAGGTTTGATAGTCAGGGCCTGTAACTCAGAAATCCTCTGAGCAGAAGTGACAGGTATTAAAAATATGGTCTTCCATGAAAGATATTTCAAATCACACGAAGAGGCTGGTTCGAAAGAGGGTAATATAATTCAGGAAAGAACAAATTTTAGACTCCATGGCATGGCTGGAGTTTTGACTGGTGGTCTCAAGTGAACAGTACCCTTGAAAAAGGATTTAGAGAGTCGATGTGACATGACATTAGAACCCTGGATACCAAGATGAAAATTCAAGATTGCTGCTAATTGAACTCTAATGGTAGCTGCAGCGGCCCCTTCATTGAAAAGTTTTGCCAGAAACACCAGAATGGATGAAATTAAAGCTATCAATATCAATATGAGATGTGGGAAAAAATAAGGCAAATCTTTTCTTTCTCAACTTACAGGATTAGTTATTTGTTGAAGAATTATTTGATTTTCTTTTGTTCTATTTTTTGCTTGCTTTTTTTAACTTTTACTGGTTTTTGGTTTACTTTACTTGTCGTTTATCAATATGAGATGCCCATATAGAAAATCTCTTCCATTTGCTAAGATATAACTTTCTGGTAGATTACTTATGAGAGAATGTTAAAATATGTTGAGCCTCGGCTGAGAGCTTGTGAATCCTGGCTATATTTGTAACTGGAGCAACCAAACTGTCAGTTTGAGGGAACGAAGGGAAGGATGAAGTGCCCCCGATGAATGGGTCAGGAGATCCAGAACTGGGTCCAGGATCCAAGGTCCTTCCAAAAAATGAGGCTGAAGGAAGGGAAGCCAAATTTGACGAGGCCAGT
This sequence comes from Protopterus annectens, assembly GCF_019279795.1. Taxonomy (NCBI): domain Eukaryota; kingdom Metazoa; phylum Chordata; order Ceratodontiformes; family Protopteridae; genus Protopterus; species Protopterus annectens. Next base: position 1,865,894,843 of record NC_056735.1, read on the forward strand.
AAGGGGCTATTAAGATTATGATCCTTCCCGGAGTCTTTGCTTTCTGTAATACTTCAGGTATTAGAGGGAAAGGAGGAAAGGCATAAAGGAGATCCAGGGGACAATTGTGCACCAGTACATCCCTTGGGGTATCCCCTGGCGAGGGGATTAGGGCAAAGTAGCTGCTGCATTTCGTGTTCATTGGAGTTGCAAAGAAATCACAGAAAGGCTGGCCCCATCTGCAGGAGATCCTTTCCGCTACTTATTTATTTAGGGATCTGCTTAGCTTGTCTGCTATCACACTGGATTTCCCCGGGATATGTGTTGCTATCAGAAAGCGCTGGGTGGAAGTTGCCCACTGCCATACTCTCATGGCCTCTAGACACAGGGGATAAGATGTGGTTCCTCCTTGTTTGTTTATGTACCAGACCACTGACATATTTTCTGTCTGAATTGCAATTGTTCCCAGACGGAGAGAGTCTTGAAAGGACTGCAACGCTAGGGGTACTGCTCTCATCTCCAGGACATTGATATGCAGATGAGCCTTGTGCTTCTTCCACATGCCTTGGGCTGTTCTTCCCTGATAATGCCCCCCCACCCTATCAAGGAAGCGTCCATGGTCACCATGGCTATAGGAGTGGGTAGAACAAATGGATGGCCTAGAGTTACTTGTTGAGATGTCAGCCACCACTGAAGGTCCTTCTTGCATGTATTCGATATGATGAATTGTTGTGACATTGGAAGTTCCTGAAAGGACCATTGAGAGAACAGGAGCCACTGTAGTACTTGCATATACATCTGATCCAGAGGAATAGCAATGATCGCTGCCACCACCGTTCCTAGCAATTTGAATACCATTGAGACTGGGGCTTTTGTCTTTGAAAACAGGTCTAGGATTTGTTTTCATAAAAGACAAACTCTTTCTGGAGGAAGACAATGTCATTGAGACTGTATCTAGTTTTGGTCTTATAAAAACAGTCTGTTGCAATGGCGACAAGGCAGATTTTTCTGAGTTTATGGTAATCCCCAATTGATTGCAGAGATTTAAGGTTGTGTCCCTTACGTGTATGAGTTGATGCCTGGTTGTGGCACTGAGGAGCCAGTCGTCTAGGTAAGGAAACACCTGGAATCCCAAATGTCTCAGGTGAGCCGTGACTACTGCCATGCATTTGGTGAATACTCTGGGGGCTGTAGTGAGACCAAAGGGCAGATCACGAAATTGATAGTGACTGGCTCCCAGCCAGAAGCGTAGATGAACCCTGGATGGCCTGTCCGTTTTTATGTGGTAGTTCGCATCCTGGAGATCTATTGAGCATATCCAATTATCTTTCCCCAGAAAGGGGAGTACTGACTGTAGCGTGACCATCTGGAACTTTGTCTTTTTTACTGACTTGTTTAGTCTGTTGAGGTCTAGAATAGGTCTCCAGTCCCCCGTTTTCTTTGGAACTAAAAAGAACCTTGAGTAAGTTCCGGATCCTCTCTTGTCTGCCAGAACTGGTTGGACGACTCTTTTTTTCCAGCAACCTTTGGACCTCTATGGCTGCTTGTTTCCTGTGACAGGGTGGAAGGTCTGGGATTTTTTTCACAAGAGGGGGAGGTGTGGCAAAGGGAATTGACTATCCTCTGGATATGATACTTTGTACCCATCTTTCTTTTGCTATTTTTAGTCAGGCGTCTGGGTATAAAGAAAGGTATCCCCCGACAGCCTCCAGAGATGGACAGTCGGGCCTCCTCTCAGGAGCGCTGATAGGGCTTCCCAAAGAACTGATCTCTGTCACCGTGATTCTGTGGACCTCCTCTGCCACATGGACAGCGTCTTCCATTATTTCCCCCTCCTCTGCCTCTAGAGGGGGTTTCACCATGAGTGTCCTGGAAAGATCCTTGAGATTTACGGAACCACATCCTTCCACCTCCCTCCCTTTGGGGTAAGGTCTAATCAGGGTAGAAAAACGTACTCCGATCACAGACAAAGTCCTTCCGTCTTTCTCACTCCTGGTAAATGTTTCCTTTACTTTTGTTCCAAAAAGTGATGAACCATCAAAAGGGGTGTTAATAAAGGAAGACTTAAAGATTTCCGTGAAGGAACATAGGTGCATCCAGGAATGTCTCCTAAGGGCCATTCCTGTACCCGCTGCTCTGCTCATTCCATCAGCTGCATGCAACACCAGATGCATGGAAGAGTTCACAATAGAATTAAGAGCAGAGAGCTGTGAAGTTACCTTGTCTGAAACCCTCACAACTACTGAACCCTGCAGGGTACATCTCCTAGTTCCTTCAGGGGATCCCTTTGTAACCTAGTGAAATGTGTGAGATAGTTCAGCGATTGAAGGACAAAGGCCGCTGAACTAAACAGATGCTTCCTATACCTGTCCATGATCCTGGACTCTCTATTAGGAGGATGAACAGACAAAGTTTCTGATGGTTCCTTTTTGGTGGCCGCCACCACCATAGCATCAATGGGCACTCCTTTAGTTAGACAAGTTTTGTCTTGAGGGCAAGTTATAAATTTATTAGGGTTCTTGAGAACAGGCTCCATGGTATCCAGGGACTCCCATGCCCTCCAACAGAGTAACTCAATCAACTCATCAAAGGGTGGAGACGCCCAACAGGTGGAAGGTTGAGACCCAAAAGCCTTCAGGAGGACTGACTCATCATCAGCAGGGTTAAAGGATTTCCAGCCACCCCTCTGTTTAAGAATTTCTAAGATATCTGCAAACGAGATATTCTCTGTGGGGGACCATGGGGACCCTTCTAACTCATCTAAGTCAGTATCCGAAGTGATGGATTCCTGTGGGGAGTCCAGATGCTTCCTCTTGCAAGGTCTCTTCCTGGAAACCTTTTCAGTGGGAGCTTCTGGAGAGGTCTCGGAAGAGCAAGGCTCACCCAATGGGGCTTTCTGAGGCTCAGGGTCTCTATGCTTTAATGGAGCACATGTTATAGAGGTAGACACTGGTGCTTTAAGGGAGGGAGCTGTTGGTACTGACAGAGTGATTGTTGGCGTGGACAATATCTTCCTCATGGCCTCAAAGGCCCCTCGGTCCAAGGATAGAAGAGACTCTCCCAGCACCAGAACAAAGGGCTCCGAGCCTGAGGTCGGAGGGAAGGCCCCGAGAGGCAAAGTCGGAACTGACAAGTCAGTTCAACTATCCTCCCCGGACCCGACCGGCAAACGTCGGCTCCGAGATCCCTCAGTCGGCACTGAAGATATCAGGGCAGTCGGGGCTGACAAACCTAAGGTAGGTGTCAGCTCTGAGGGCTCTACGATCATCAGTTCGGTGCTCTCCGGCTCTGAAACTTCAAGGGAGATCGGAGGAGGAACAGAAGACAGTGGGGGAATTTGTGTCAGCTCCGAAGTCCCAGGGGTCGGTGCCGATAAAATTTTTGCAAGCGCTGGTATCTGCAGAAGCTTCTTCATCATACACTCCACATCCAAATCAGAGAGTCTACTTGAGGCCCGAGAAGAATGTGTGGATGAAGCCACCGACTGTAAGATGGGAGATTTCAATGTAGAAGATACTGGCTCCAATGTCGGAGACCTGCTCCTAACCAAAACAACAGTCGGCGCCATTGGCTGTGGAGCCACTGTTGAAGCTTTACTGGATCTGGTTTTTGGAGTCGATGGACTTTTTCTCGGCTCCGAAGAACTAGAAGATGTCTTTGTTTGTCATGCTTATCCAGTGCCTCTTGAAAAGAGGATTTCAAAAGACCTCTATCCATAAGTTTCCTCTTCTTCTCATGCAACACTCTAGCACTAAAAGAGTGGCATATTTAATAGCTTTCTTGTAGGTGCACCTCATCTAAACAATAGACATAGTCAGTATGTCCATCAGTGATGGACATATTTTGCCCACATCTTGGGGTTTTTTTAAATCCAGACTTGGACTTCTTCTCTTGAGACATCTTATCAATTAGAAACAGAGAAAAAACTCTATATATATATATATATATATGTAAGAAAAAAACTCTCAGAAAATTTACAGCCTCTAAGCTATGAGTACACTATATATACATATATATATATATATATATATATATATATATATATATATATATATATATATCCACCATACAACAAAAGCAATTCAGTGTAAAAATAACCAACAACTTGTAGTCGAATAAATCCTCTTGTTTTATTACAAAACACTCTAGCACCTCGGCTAATGTTTAGCCTTCAAGGAGCGAATTCCAAATAATACTGATTCACATTTTATACCCATAATATCCAATAAAACAATTCATCAATTATATAATTATGCAATTAAGTGCATATTTAACCGACATAACTTAAAAACATGCATTTAAAGCTATACAACACATTTCCAACAACAATCTACATTTAAACCATATGGTATCAAAGTCCCAAACTTTAAAATAAACACAGTCTCCTTATACAATAACATATTTCTCTTATAATCCTCATTTTCTACCTGTATTTGTTGCAACACTGTAGCTGTTAAATCTTTAGGAACACTGTTATGATATAATTTAAAATGCTGAACTAAGGGACTTTCTTCTTTGTTTGATCTAATGTCCCTTAAATGTTCCAGTAACCTCACCTTAAAACTTTAAAAGCATGTTTTTAAGTTATGTCTGTTAAATATGCACTTAAATAATTAATTGTATAATTATATAACTGATGAATTGTTTTATTGGATATTATGGGTATAAAATGTGAATCAGCATTTATTGGAATTCACTCCTTGAAGGCTAAACATTAGCCGAGGCACTAGAGTGTTTTGTAATAAAACAAGAGAATTTATTCGACTACAAGTTGTTGGTTATTTATATATATATATATATATATATATATATATATATATATATATATATATCTATATATATATATCTATATATATACTATATATATATATAGATATATATATATATAGATCTCAACACAGCACACTAACTCTCAATAATACAAGATTTCTAAGCAATATTAGTATCCTAAACCACTAGGCTATATAAGTTCTGTAAATTGTCTAATTATCTAATTATAGAACATACTTCTATATCAACACTGCACACTAGCTCTTAGTACCTAATATCTAACTATCAAAATGCTTGCCCTGTAAATAAAAGGGCTGTAACTCAGAACACACAACTCTGAAGAAATATGAGATAGGGAAAAACTAAAGGGCTAAAAATACGGCCATGTATAACTAAACCTATTTACACTATGTAATTATATAAATTTCTAAATATATAACTGTCTATCTAAATATCTAATGTAAGCTTTTTAAACAAGTTTTAAAGATAGAAAACAATAACTTTCACTGGCCAGAGCTGGTGAAGGTCCGATCAAGTTGCAGCGGCAAATGAGATCTGAGGGAAGATCAAGGTGCATCATAGGATAAGGAGTTGGCCTCAAGCTGGTTGAAGACCTCGAGCTTTTGCAGTTGGATGAGTCAGAGCTGAGGATTGGCTCCGAACCCATCAGTAAGAATGAACACCTAGACAGAACAACTTCATATCATATGTTTTAGGAGAGTAATGAGTTGGCAGAGTTTGAAAATTCACTACAGAGTATTCTGTAGAAGATATTGCCTGTGCAAATGGCTGCAATTAAGGAAATTCCTTTATTTATTTGTCATTGTTGATTGGGAAAAGTTCAACTGGGTAAAACTCATTTTCAGCAGAGGCGTGGGAAGAACAACTACGGATGATGCACATGTATAATTGCAAGGTAAAAACACTGATACATCAGCTTATTTACATGGTTTTTAAATATTTCTTACATGAGCATAGCATTTTAACACAAAAAAAGATAGAAATTAACAAATTTGCTAATTTTTGAATAGAAAAATAAAATACAACATTTAATATATTGAGCATAATGGCTGCAGGGAAAGATCAAACTTGGGTGTTTTTGAGGTTAGTAATAATTTAGACAGACAAGTAGTAATGCAGCTTAACAACTGATGAGAAAGATAAGCAGTGAAATATTATGGAATTGAGCAGGAAGACAAATGGACAGAGGAGGAATTGTAATTAGTGGTGGGGTGTGAGAGAAGGAGGAAGAGTAAGAGATTAAGAAGTTAGTGCAATATGGGAAGCAAAGTGGCTGCAAGAGTTGGAAAAAAATAATCTGAGTAAAGCTAGCCACGTGAGCTGGAAGATAAATTATTCTTTAGAGCTGGGATACAGAATCTGAATTGCCTAGACATAGTAAGGCCTTATTAAGTTTAATTCGGATGGCTGCCAAAAAAGCAATTATTAGAAAATGGAACTCAAAATGTACAACAACTGTATTTGAGGTATTGAATATTATAAAACAGATAAAAGAACTAGAAAAAGAATCTTTACAAAAGGGAAGGAGCAAATTACAAACAAGTAAATGGAAACTGTGGGAACAAAAAATGCATAATAATGTTCGGGAGGAGGAGTGAGGTTTAAAGAAAGGCAGAAATTCAGCAATTCTTGTAATGTTGGACTTATGACAGTAGCAAAGAAAATATACGTGATATATACTTTATATTTAAATGGAAAAATGTTAAAATGGTTTGTTTTCTTTTATGTTAATGTATGTTTGCCTATATATTAAATTGATATAATAAAGGTGTTTAAAAAACATTTGCAATCTGTCTGAGGAAAGAACTCTTTTGGGTCTGCTTGGATATAAAAGTACCAGTGCAAACATTTACAGGCAAAAAATCCTAAAACTTCTACACTTTGTTGCATATTTGAAAGCCATACATATGTCCTCTTATTTCATTGTCAGTTGCCTATCGAATCTCTCTTCCCAATCTTTTCTGACCTTCTCTGATTGATTCCTATAGTTAATGTAATTTGTATGCCCTACTAATTATCTCTTTTTAACAGCAGCTTCTGTTCTAGATACAACTAAAAACACAATCAGTGCAGACCTTGCACTTAGGATCCCCCTGTTCCTTTATCTTTCCTATACTCTGATATCAATCCCAGATAGGGAAAGCAAACTCTAGCCTGCATTACATGTTTTCTTGGCATCTTCCCATTCAATTACATTTTCCTCTAATTATTTGTTCCCAATGCCTTGGTTCATGTGCCTGCTTCCTCCAAAATTCCAGCCCTCTTACCTATTCTCTGTACTCCAAAATTACAGTTAGCCCTATTGGCAGAAATTCCTTTCTCTGTTTCCATATTGGCATAGCTCTTATTATAATTTCTGCTACTTTATGAATATAATAATCTGTATGACTGTTGTTATTGTACTTAAGAATCTGCATCCAAAATTCCATTATTTCCTTATTTCTTGAATCCCCACCCACTTCATCATCCCTTTCCACTTTGAATTGTAGCTTTTTGTTTGTGTTATGTATAATAGTTGTAAGTGTGCAGATCTAAAATATCCTTTCAAATCAAGTAATCCTAAAACCTCCTTGTTCTGTTGGAAGGAACAACTTATCCCATTTGAATTTTGCCCTTCCCCTCCCAGATAAAATCCTTCAGTTCTATTACTATTCACAATGTCCTCTAATTGATAAACATATGCTTGACCTGTGTATAAAACTAATGGGACAACAAACATTTTTATTGTTTGTATCTTGCTATCCATATCAGTATGCAAGAACTTACAGTTTCTCAGTTTTTGTACTATCTTTTCTTTACTCTCTTCCCACATATCCTTAGCTGTTACAACATTCTCCTTTTTTAACCCATACTAATAAATACCTGCATTTATTACATCCCCAAAAATATGGGTATTGCTGAACCAATTCATGTGTGGGTACACAGTTTACAGCTACAGCATTTCTTTTATCTTCTTTAATTTTATATCCCCTCCAAAAAAAACTGTTTCAGAATGTTCCACAACACTGAAATGTCCTTTTCTTATTTTATCAGGTACAAAATAATATCATCTGCAAATAAATCCAAGTTTTCTCAACTACCATACCAATTATATCCTTGAATTATTGAGTCTCTTGTTTTCTTTGCCAATGGTTCTAAATATAATACAAACAACAAAGGAATGAGGAAACCCCTGCTTGGTTCCTTTGTTCAGACACAACTTATCAAACAGGGACCCTCCACCTTGATTTTTGCCTCTGATCCCTCATACATCCTCTTAATTAACCTTATTATTGTCTCAGGAAATGAAAATGCTTCCATTGCCCTACTTATAATACTCTGCCCTTTGCCACAGTTTTGTCAAGATCAACTCTTTCTGGTGGTAGGCTTATATATTTGCTAATATAGGTCTTGGCTGCTTTGTCATGGACAGATTTGGAGCATATACATGGTGTGCCCTTTCAATTAACACTTCCTGTTTGTAATACCAGTCCAATTGCTTGTTCCTTCTAGTTTCTCTGGTACAGCAGAAAATGTCAGATTTTCCCTACATGCTCTGTCCTTGAATTCTGCCATTTCTGAAATCTCTCTTCTTGAGCACTCTTATACTCAGCTAGCCTTTTCTTTATTTTGACCTCTGATTGTTGCAGTGTTATCAGTTCATATGAATATCTGTATAAAACTTCTTCCATTTTTGCAGCCTTTTGTAATTTGAATTTATATACTCCTTCTGTGTTTCATTTAATTTAATCAGCTCTGAGCACATTTGCCTTATTTTTTCCCCTAAATTACTGGAAGCCGTGTCTTGCACCAAAGCTGGAGCTTGAAATGCTATTTTTTTCTGAACAGCTGCATTACTCTTCCCAATCAGTGTTTTTTCTTCCCCTTTTCTAGTTGATTTTGTTTCAGGCTCTCTTACTTTCTTCTTTGCTGGTATCCAAGCAGTCTATTTACTAGTCAGTAATTGAATTTACTAAAAGTGATAGTGTTCCCAGTCCTTTTCTTTCATTTTTTTCACATTGGAAGAGCTGAAGTTAAGCTGTTGATCAGTGTTCAGCCATCTTGTAAAGTCAAAGAATGCATTCTGTTAAGGAGGGGGAGCTTATTCTAAACAGGAAAGTGTCACCAGCAGTGATCCACAGGGTTCGGTCCTGGGACCGCAGCTCTCTGGTGTACATTTTTTGGCATGGAAGCTATCATCAACAGGCTATGGCTAACCAACTTTGTTGATGCCTGTAAAATGAGGTTGGTTATCAAATCTCATGAAATACAAATTCTCGAGGAACAGCTAAACCATACATATGTTTGTGTTTATTTCTCATGGGCTTATCCTCAATGTCAAGAAATGGAGTGTAGTTTCTTTAACGCTAGTATCATTATTCCTTACCATGTAGACAAAGATAATGTTTCACTTAAATCTGATGCAATCAATGGGGATTTGTGTTCCTTTGCTGATAACAGACTCTCTTTCTGGGCACAATGTCTCTGTGTTGTTAGAAAATCTTTCTACCTTGCACAACATATCCATCATGGTATATTCTTGAGATCCAGAAAAGTTATATAGTCCCATTTTATTTCTCTCTTACTATGACAACTACTGAATATAATGCTCCCTTTTGCATTCAGCACACACCTGAGTCAACCTGACAGACCTCAATGTTTCTTCATGAAAAAGCTCAGGATTTCCATCCTCTCAAGCCCTGTCTCTCTAATTAGTGTCATACAGACTCTTGAAGGGTAATCTCTGCTTAGTCTTCCATGTAATACATGAGATAAATGAGCCAGCATTCTTTGAACTCCTTCACCTAACTAGAACCAGTGGTAAAGACAACACCCACTCTAGAGACCTAAACCTATTGTAGCACATCAACACTGGAAGACATGACAAGTACCTAACCCAATGTAAGCACCACTTGTTGAATAGAGTGCCCTTACATATCAAGCGCAGTACTTCCTTATCAACATTTAAAGCTACTCTAGATGTTTGGATGGGTGATTAGAAGTTTTTGCCTGGGATATGTTAGGGAAAATCTATTTAATGGAGAACATTTTAGTCTTCTACTATTAGAGAATGATGTGTTTGAACTTTTCACTTGTCTCCTTGGTCCTAAGCTTAGTAAAGACCTATGAAGCTATAAGAATGCTTCTCTGATAGAACAGGGTCTCAAATGCCCCTGCAATTATTTCTCATGCCTCTCTTATTTTCTGGTGATACCTTGGGAGCAGAGGTATTTGTTGTCAATAAGGAAACAGCCTGTTAAGCTGAAGAGGAAGGTGTCCACTGCCAATGCCTTTGTACAAGGAAACAATGTGAAGACCTTTGAGATTTAGTAGTTGTCTAGGGAGGTGAAAAGAATCCTGTGGAAACCATGTGCATAACTTTGGGAGTTGGTAGCTTTCTATGGAAGTGAACAGATCTCCAGCAATTTGTACCTCTCTATCAGCCTTTTTAAAGGTGGATTTGTCCAAATGCTGTCATGGTTGTTGGTTTATGATCTGCTGAGACTGCCTGCTACCCAGCTATATGATGCTCCAAAAAACATCTGTGATGGTGAGGCTAAGTCCGAGGCTTGCATATCTAACCCACACAAGGGTGATGGAAAAGTTATTCATGCCTGTTTTTGTATTGCAGGACTTTTGTGCTGTCTTTAAGTGCATGACTCCAAGTTTCAAGGCTGACTTGAAACCTTTGAGAGCTAGAATCACAGCCAATATTACCTTGGTATAGATATGCTACCTTCTCTGTTTCAGGATCCACAGACTCTCCACCAAGAAGCTGCAGGCATATGTACACTAACTAACCTCACATGGCCTTCCTGAAAACACTAGAGGGGATAAATGTATCACCAAACACCATCATACTAGGTGACTTCAATTACCCTAATATAGACTGGGAACACTACTCAAGCCCAAACACCCTAGCCCAAAAGTTCCTGGAATTCATAAACTCAAATGCCATGGAACAACTAGTCACCATCCCCACAAGAGGAGATAACATACTTGATCTCATCATCACGAACATGGGAGCACAATGTTCAACACGGAACCCCCTCACCCCTCACTGGATCATATCACATCAAAATCTAATGGAGGTCCCCATCCCCACCCCACCCAAAAAAAAAAAAAAAAAGAAGAACTTTCTCTTCTCAAAAGCTTCACACTTCTCTACTAGTAGTTGGTCTCCCTTTAAGGCCCCCGAAACAAGGGAAAGCTCAAGCCAAACTGAATCACTTACAAAGAACTTCTACCAGCACCTGCAGGACTGCATGGATAAGGCAATCCCAAACAAAACAAAAACTCTTAGTACCAAAGGCAAGCGTCCAGTCTGGTGGACCCCAGCCATAAACAAACTCTACAATAAAAGGAGGAAGCTACTACAAGATAGAGCAAAATCCTTAAAAGGTAAGACACCCTTGATCACTATAAGTAAAAACTAAGAGCTCTCATAAAATCATCCAAAGCAAATTTCGAGAGAAAAATAGCTAAAGACTCAAAAGACAATCATAAGGCCTTCTTTAGCTATGTTAGAAACCTAGGAGGAAACTCCCAGATATGCTCAGAACTAGTTCAAAATGATGTGAAGATTACTGATCCTACAGACATTGCCAACATACTGGCTGACAGGTTCAGTGCAAACTTCTCCCCTCCCCCAAAGGAGAGATATCTATACCAAGCGATTGCAGCCCCCAAACATCTCCAGCCCAAGTGAGAACTGCTCTCTCCAAAGCAAAAACACAGCATCCATGGGACCTGATGGTGTCCCGGCTGTGTGCTCCACGAACTCAATGAGGAATTAAACCCACAGCTAGGACAGCTGTTTATTCAAAGTCTTACCTCTGGATCAGGAGTGGCGCACTGCAACTGTGGTCCCACTTCACAAAGGCGATGCCTCCACCGACCCTGGAAACTACCGGCCCATTAGCTTGACAAGCCTTATCTGCAAAGCCATGGAGAGGATCATAATGGACCTCATAAATAAAGACATAGGAATTTGCAGACTTTGGATCCAACCCAGTTTGGCTTTGTCAAAGGCAGATCATGCCTTTTAAACTTGGTTGACTTCTTCGAAACAGTCACCAAAGCCATTGGCCAGGAAAGGCAGTCCATACAGCCTACCTCGATCTGGCTAAGGCCTTCGTTACAATACCCCACTCGGGTATCATTGAAAAACTCATCAGCTTAAATGTTAACCCATACATCACAAGATGGGTTGCAAACTGGCTGAGTGACAGAACCCACAGGGTCAGAGTTGCTGGCGCCATGTCAGACTCAAAACCTGTCACAAGTGGTGTCCCACAGGGCTCAGTCCTGGGCCCACTCTTGTTTGGCATCTACTTTGCCGAAGTACAAGCAAACACAGGAGGGTTATGGCTGACAAAGTTTGCAGATGACTGCAAACTGGGCGCCATAGTAGAAAACACATCTGACACAGATATCCTTCAGAAGGGTCTCACAGAAACGGATAACTGGTGCCAGAGCCACGGCCTGAAGTTAAATGCCAAAAAATGCATAGTCATACCCTTTGGGAAAAACAAGTTTACCCCTAGCTACCAAATAGGTGGCAATCCACTGAGCACAGAAGAAGTTATCAGGGACCTGGGGACCCAGGTTGATAGTAGTCTGTCATTCGACACCCATGTAGCTAAAGTAGTTAGGAAGACCTTCTACATTGCCCACCTTATAATGAAGGGATTCTCATCTAGATCAAGGGAGGTCATAGTCTCCCTTTACTCATCACTCATCAGACCAATGATTGAGTACAATGCCCCATTCGGGATGTATCTGACCCGACACTTGCAGCAGCTGGAGAGGCCACAAAAGTTCCTCACCAAAAGGATAAAGGGTCTCAAAATCTGTCCTATGCTGCCCGACTGAAAGAACTCCAGCTCTATTCAGTCGCCACCATTGCTCAGAGGTGACCTTTGCCTAACATACAAGGCCATGTCAAACCCAGATTTGATGAATATGCTTCACCTCAAAAATCTAGATCCATCAGAGCCACAAGGCGGAGACTTAAACCTCGACACGGCTATTAATAGGGCGTGCTGGAGGGATAGATTCATCACCCAAAGACTCCCTATGCTGTGGAACAAAATCCCGGTACATGTGAGGCAGAGCACCTCGCTGGCCTTGTTCAAGAGAAATCTTGACCAATGGATGGGAGATCGCAGATATACCCCAGGGATTACCTCAGTGTCACTGCTCGACAGAGGCACAGCAAAATAATGGGTATAGTTCCCCATACTAAAGGGGTGGCGTAAGCCACAAAACGATGGGCTAGGCTTGTAAATGCCCTCGGGCAGATAGCCTAGTATGAACCTATGAACCTATGAACTCTGTCTGATGAAACTGCAACTGGTTGTGATTGTGCAGGCAGAGTGGTGAAAAGGCATCCCTGCATATACCCTGATTTCTGATGTCAAATCAGCATATCCTTTCTGAAAGAATGGCAAAACTAACAATTCTTATACTGGAGGGAGACTGTGTTACCTTCTCATAATCTTTAGGTACTTACCACCAGATTTTTAGCATATGAAGTCTTGTCAAGGAATCCATTACACTAATGAAGGCCACGAATATCAGGGTCCTGAGAAATTCCACTGCCATCATACTCATCCTCTGGATCTGCTGAAGGAAGAACTCAACGTAGAAAAGTTACCTTTTGGGCAGCAGGAAAGTTCTGGTTATATATGTGCCCACAGTTGCCCCAAGATCATCTTGGATGTTCTGGAAGTCAAGTTGGACTTAGAAAGTTTAACAAGAACCCCACAATCAGGAGACAGTTAAGGGTGAAAGGAAGGTTTTCCTGTATTTCCTATTCAGTATGAAACTGCTCCAGGTCATCACTGTCAACCATCTACTTAAAATCTTGCAAGGCTAACTTTTGCTGGAGAAATAGAATTTCAGGTGTCGGTGGCAAGGGGCCCGTGAGGACTGTGAAATGGCAATTGCAGATATAGATTGTTTTAAGCTTCTGGGAAAAGGGAGCAGCATGTGGCAGATGAATAAACCACTTGAACTTTCCTGAAGGAGTGACTATGACCAAATTGGTCCCTATGATAGATCTTCTGAGTGAAGAGTCTAAAGAGAAATCTCCATCCTTCAGATTAGAATCTTGATTTGGACACTAGCAATGACCAACTTCTGTGAAAGTTGCTTCTGTGTCCAGCATCCCTGGGAGGACAGTCTGGAAGCCAATAAGATGTCTGCCTCCAGTGATCTTAGACAGAGGCTGGAAGGCAAAAGTAATGCCAGGTTCAAGGGCTGGGAAACTGTCTTAAAATGACAAAAGACCTGACAAAATCTGTCCACTTGTATGCATCTTTTGCAGGAAAGAAAATGGGCATATCAGTTTCTAAATAAATTATTTCCACATGCATCTGTAATGCAGTTCTGTTCTGTTATACAAATCATGGCAAACAGCATCCACAGATAGTTAAAGCCCATTCTACCAGAGCAGTAGCTACTTTGTGAGTTTTTATGCAAGGAATAGCCTCAAACTATTCTTAAAGCTGCAACTTGATCCCCAGTCCACTCCTTCACTAAACATTACAAACTGGATATGCTAAGGCTGTTTTTCACAGCATCCTAAATTCACAGGGACTACCCAATGCCCTCAACCACCTGACTAAGTTCTAGATTTGTCACAGATGTTAAGTATACTGCAACAGTGATCTAATGAAGAACATATTACAGATGTGTAGGGAACTTTTCTAATGACAAAGGTTTGAACAGGCCACTGTTGCTTTATCTTTAGGCCAAGGTAGAGTATTTCCCTATTTCTTTCCTTTCCCTTCCCTGAAGTGTCCTGTATTCTCAAAATTCATCCTGCTTTTAATATTATAATGTTAAGATTCACACAGTATTTTGGGAAGTTAGTCTTTTGCCTAACTAAATTTTTATGAGGCAAAAAAACAATAAAAGTGGCATAACTATAAGCACCTCTTATACCAGCATGCTAGTGCAGAGGAAGAACCTTGAGCTTTAGTAGGCTGCCCAGATAGATGGGACCTTTTTAGGAAAAGTCCCAAATGTTTAGAATACTGCTACAGTGAAAAGGACATCCTGATTATTACTGGGGAAAAAAAACTGTATGAAGCTTTAACTAAATGAAAAAAAAAGCATTTTTAGAGAGAGAGAGGCAAGCCACTATATTGTTCATATGGGGACTTTACCATAACACTTCCTTAAAGGAAAACTCCATCTTGAAACTTAACACTCTTGATATTCTGTACTAGCTTAATGCATCAGAAACACTATAAGTGTTTCTTATTACACTTCAATATTTTTTTCGCAAAATGGCCATCACAGGGCCTGCCATACTAACATGATATTTTTACAAGTTTTCTTTCAGTTCCCAAAATACATTTCATGCCCTCGTTATATGCTTTATGTTAAACATAAGGAAGTTAGGTGTTTTTAACTTTTATTTAGATAGAATGGCATTAGTGTGCTTCTCATGCATTTTACACAGTGTCTGAAACTGGAATACTTTGCAAGACTCTTTGCAGCAGTTTTAAAACCTCTACAAAGCAAAGTATCTAAATTATAGTGTAGACAAAGGCTAACAATGTCTCCTCCTGCTACAGCTACAGCTTACAATGCAGATATTCTTCCTTAAGTTTCAGAGTTATCAGTATACTGCCAGCTTACTCAATCATGTGTAACTAACAGATCTTAGTAAAAAGATCTTGTAAGTAAAATGCAAACTGCTTTTGCTAACAGCTTAATTCTGGCTCTCACAGTGTTCGAACAGAAATTTAGCAGAGAAGGCTAGTGGACCTAGATTTCTGAGTAATTTTCAGTAAAAAACTAGTAAGTGCACTGCCTGGATGCCAAGAAAAAAGAAATACAGAGGATCTGAAGGGAAATCAGCTACAAAAGGTGAGGAAAAAACACTGACTGGGAAAAGTACTGTAGCTGTTCAGCAAAAAGCAGTGCAAGATCCAGACATGACTTCCAGTAACCTTGAGGAAAGTATAAAGCAATTGCATACAGATCTGACTAAAATAAATGAAACACTGATGGACTATAACAACTCAAACATTAAAAAGCTGGAAAAAATGGAAGCTTTAAACAGATACTCATATCAGGTGATAAAACTGCAAAACTCAGAAATGAAGAAAATGCTGGCTGAATATGAGACTACACAGGAAGAGATGTTTAAAAAAATAATAATCTGCTATGATCTCATGATCCTTACCATCTGAGCCATCAGAGAGCCAGTGGTACAGGATTTCTTGTACCTTCACAAATCAAACAGTTCCATAAATATCAAAACAACACATCTAAACCTGCTTCATCAGACCAGTAAAACAAGAGACAGATTAATTTCTCAATGTCTTTCTCACCTGTGTAATAGACTCCTCCTGCAGATAAAGTTGTGTGATACACTATCTTCCTTCAGACGGGATCTGGATAATTGGATGCATATTCATAAATTTTCCCAAAACTTGAACAGCGTAGCCATCTTTGAGAAAGGAGGTACAGTCAAGGGTGGGACCTGGCAAGGCATAATAGTTGCAGGACTCTAGTCTTAAACTTCCTATGATTCTTAGGATCACAACTTAGAGATCACATAGAGCCTACAGTGTTCTAAATGTGCAAAAGAAACAAAATACTGACTTTGAGATGAAGAGAGAAGAAGCTTAGTCATAGACACACTAAAGAGTGTTCCTTGTAAATCAGTTGCTAGGGTATGATTATATTCTTTATTTTGTAAACCTGCACTCAAGTAACTTTTAATATGTGGGTGAATATTGAATGCTGTTACTCAAAAGTGTTTTTTCACATAGTATTAAAGACTGCAGCCACATTTGAGTAACGCAAGACATCTGAAAATAAGAAATTACTCATAATTAACTATAATTTTAATATGTAATGCACAAATTTGCAAGCTTGAATACAATTATAGGATTTAAAGTTTTCACTCAAAATGGAAGTTGTGCTGCATTTGTAGTGCAATAGACAAGTGAAAGAGAAAACAGGAAGTACACCCTGGGGATCACTTCGGTGGCTCTGCTCGACAGGGGCACAGGAAAATAACTTTCTTGGGTGGCGTAAGCCAGGGAACTTTGTTGGCTAGGCTTACTTAGGCCTTGGGCTGATAGCCTAGTACCTAACTATGAACCTATATAATAGAATTAGACAACAGAGCACATAGAGAAAACCTGAGATTTTCTGCTGTACCTAAGAAGCTGGAAGGAAAAGACTGTATTAATTTCATGAAAGCACAAATAAGCAACTGGACTGGTGTTCCTCAACAGGAATTGTTAACTGAAAGGGTGCATTGTGTACACGCTCCAAATCAGGTATGAGAAAACAACCTATATCTTTAACAGTAAAAATGCAATCTTACCAGCAGAAGTTGATTCTGACAAACTGTGGCATAAGGACAAAGTACTAAAAGTGGGAAATAGAGTGTTTGAGTAGAATGACTACTCATTGCACACCAGACAGAAGAGGAATACATTTATAGAGACTGTTGAAAATGTTGAGAAAGAGGTGTGAGATTCAAACGGTTATACCCAGCTATCTTCAAAACACTTCTCCCTGGAGGAACAAAAACAATTTCAGTGATTTCTGGTAATAAAGACCACAGAGAGTGTGCCAGTGAAACCTTTCTCAGTGTTTCAATGAAAAATGCTTGGGAGGGGGGAGCACAGGAGTTGATTAGAATCTAGAATCCACTGGAGATGAAGCAGAGTCTGGGAGATGGAGGCAAACAAGAAAATCTGGAAATATTGGACCTTCTTGGACTTTGTTAAACTTGTAGGGGACTCTAAACCATGTGCCCCACTTCATGTCATTATTGCTCAGAAAAATACTCAGGAGAGGGTAAGAGGAGGGAGACAGTTAACTGTAAGTAAAACTAATTATTTTCTTAATGGTGTTACTTAGGTAGTGCATGATTTTCTCTGCATGTAGTAAAGTTTTTTTTTTTCAGTTTTAAGTTTAATGGGGCTACTAATGCAAATAGGTGTTATTTTTATTTGTTTTGCTTCTTTCTCCTTGCTCTGTTTTGAGAAATGTAAGCACTGCAATGTAACAAAAAAAAAAAAAAGATCTGGTTAAAAGAGCATGACAAAAGAAAAACTGGTGTGCTTTTTCTCATTCTTGCATAGGGGAATGACTTTGTTAAGGTCATTATTATTTGCTGCCTGCACTTGAATTAAGTCATTTTTGTGTTTAAATAATCTGTTTAACTGTTGTAGGCTACACACTAAAGTGTGATAGCCTTTTCTGTGCATTTAAAGTGCTGTTTTGATTGTATCTACTCTATTTTCTGAAAAAAATATATATACTTGTTTCCCGCCTTTCTGAACTAGTGTAGTCCAGTTTTCAGGTTATTGCTGAGTCCAGGGCTGAGTTACAAGTTTTTGTGTTGCCCATACCTTACTTGGATACAAGGAAGTTTCTCTGTTCAACTGTGAGAGAGGGGAGCTTTGAGCAGCCTGGAGGAGTGGTTTCAGCCCAGAAGTTAGTAGTTTATTGGCCATTTTGGGCTAATTTTGATTGTATCTGCTCTATTTTCTGAAAAAAAAAAAAAAAACGTTTTCACGCCTTTCTTAACTAGTATAGTCCAATTTTCAGATTATTGTTGAATCCAGGGCTGTGTTACAAGTTTCTGTGTTGCCTATACCTTACTTGGATAGAAGGAAGTTTCTTTGTTCACCTGTGAGAGAGGGGAGCTTTGAGCAGCCCATCTGTCCCTGGAGGAGTGGTTTCAGCCCAGACGTTATTAGTTTATCAGCCATTTTGGGCAAATTTCTCTCTCTTTCACTTCCCTGCTATAAAAACCGCATTTGTGCGGTTTTGTGCACCGGGCAGCGCCATTTAGCTAGAGTTAAACTATTCTCGGCTCCACGAAGTCTACTCTTCAATGTTTCCCTTGGAACTAGACAAACCTTCAACTTAGCACTCAAACCATTCATTTCACAGTCAAGCACTTGCTTAAAACTCATAGCAAGCACTAATTAA
This sequence comes from Protopterus annectens, assembly GCF_019279795.1. Taxonomy (NCBI): domain Eukaryota; kingdom Metazoa; phylum Chordata; order Ceratodontiformes; family Protopteridae; genus Protopterus; species Protopterus annectens. The sequence goes on from NC_056735.1 coordinate 1,865,913,572, forward strand.
CCCCAGCACTAGAGCCCCCTATACTGTCCAGAAGGACAAGGCTCTCTATTCGTCCCGACCAGCCAATCAGAAAAACAGCTTAGTCTACCTATTCAGGCATGTCCAAAGGGCAGTTTCCGGTGTACTCTCCAGTCCAACTGGTGAATCTGGGCATTTTGAGGCAATGTTACAACTGCATCATGTACACAGACAACCCTCTCCTACCACCAAACACTAATATATGTCAGAGATGCAATTACACAGCCAAACTGGAGGCAAAGCTCTCTCAACCCAAGATTGGAACTGACAGTCAAGAGGAAAAGGGTAATACTTGCAATACACCACCAGTCTCACACAGACCTAATAAACCAACACCAGCAAATAACACACAAGTACATGAAAACATACTCGGAGGCTCTAAATAAAAATCTTCTAAAGCAACAAGAGACCTCCAAAGGAGACATCCAAGCAACCTCCACACCCCATCACCAACCATGAAACACATACTTCACATAATCAATGTGCCATGCAATCACAGCCCTTAATGCAAAATAACATACCCAACACACTAGTAATAGGCGACTCTATAGTCAGGCACACTGACGTCCCACTAACTAGGCTGGACAAGGGGAAGGTTACAGTTAGCTGCCTGTCAGGTGCCAGGATCCGCCACATAACACAAGCACTCAGGTCACTCCAGAACAAGTACAAATACAACTCATGTCATTGTCCATGTTGGTATGAATGACCTGAGACGTACCTCCCTGGACTACATGAAAAGAGACATGGAAGAGCTCTCTGTTCATGTAGCCCAGGCCGGTATGACCCTGACCCTGAGTAGCATCCTGTCCTCACCAAGAATGATGCCACAGTATAAAGAAAAAATGATCAATTTCAACAATTGGCTAAGTTTCTGGTGTCATTCAAAGGGGATCCAGTATCTGTCCGCCTGGGATGACATGCTCGACAAGCAACATTGCTTTGCAAGAGAGATGGCTTGCACCTGTCACCCTTAGGCTTTCGAATACTGGCCAAGGCTCTTGCCACCCCCATAGTGCCTTTTTTAGGCAAGGCTCAAAAGACAAACTCACCACCATAAATAGCACAAGTAACCAAAAACTGAGGGTAATGCTACTCAATGCCAGAAGTCTAAACCTCAAAATGCATGCACTCGAGGCACTCCTCAGTATGGAGAACATCGACATCTGTGCAGTAACAGAAACCTGGTTTAAGGCTCCAGAGAGCACCCCAGCACTACTAGGCTATAACTCATACCATACCTTTCGGCCACAGAACCAGGACCAAAACACAAAGAGCGGGGGTGTATCCATATTCATCAGGGATACCTGCACCTCCAGGTTAGTGGCGCAGAACAATGCATCAGAGATCATCCATGTGCAACTAACAATGGGCAAAACTGCAATCCAAACTGTAGCTTGCTACAGATCACCCACCATGGCCTAGGACACCCATTCCACATTTCTGGAGAAACTGGGGAAATATGAAGGTCCTACCAAACACCTTAATACTGGGTGATTTCAACTACTCAGACATAAACTGGGAGAACTACTCAAGTACTAACTCCCTTGCCCAACGCTTCCTAGAATTTATAAAACTCAAACGCCCTGGATCAACTGGTCAACACCCCCACCAGAGGGAACAACATACTGGACCTGGTCATCACCAACATGGGCGACCGGTGTTCCACACCGGAGGTCAACCCCTTTCTGGTTAGATCAGACCACAGACTAATCACTCTGGATATCCACATTCCGCCCCCACCTTCAATCAAGGAAACCACCATAAAAAATTTTTCAAAAGCAAACTTCACGTAACTTAAGACTGAGGTGGAAAGGTTCACAGCCCCCATGCTAAAGGACAATGCTGTCCAAGCTGCTGAAACCTTTAGAAAGGCACTCTATGAGCATCTGCAGGAATGCATGGATCATGCTATCCCAAGTAAAACCAAGACTCACTCCCCCAAGAAAAGGAAACCAGTCTGGTGGACCCCTGCCATAAACAAGCTATACAACAGAAGGAAGAAACTAGTACAGAAAAGAGTAAAATCCCAAGAATGAAAGACATCCCTGATCAGTATCAGCAAGAAACTACGATCCCTCATTAAATCATCCAAGGCTAGTTTCAAAAGAAAAATTGCCAATGACTCCAAAGATAACCACAAAGTGTTCTTTAGCTATGTCAAGAACCTAAGTGGAAACTCTCAGATCTGCTCTGAGTTAGTACAGAATGGCACGAAATACACTGAACCGACTGATATTGCAAACATTCTGGCAGACAGGTTTAGTGCAAACCTCACCCCCTAAAGGGCCCATAACCATACCAGAAGAATGTAGGGCCTCCTCAATCACCAATACACAGGTTAAAACAGCCCTATCCAAAGCCAAAAACACAGCTTCAATGGAACCAGACGGGGTCCCAGGCTGTGTCTTACAAGAGCTCCAAAATGAACTAACCCCTCATCTAAACACACTGTTCAAACTCAGCCTTTCTACAGGCTACGTACCCACAGAGTGGCGCACAGCAACTGTTATCCCACTCCACAAAGGTGGAGCCACAACGGACCCTGGGAACTATCGCCCTATAAGCCTGACTAGCCTGGTCTGCAAGGCTATGGAACACATCATCATGGAACTTATTAACAGAGACATTGGGAACCTCCAAACCTTGGACCCTACACAGTTTGCCTTTGTTAAGGGCAGATCATGCCTCCTAAACCTGGTGGACTTCTTTGAGATGGTTACCAAGACATTAGATGAGGGAAAGGAGGTCCACACAGCCTACTTAGACCTCGCAAATGCTTTCAACACCATTCCCCATTCTAGTATTATAGACAAGCTCACCAGCCTGAACATAAACCCCTACGTCACTAGATGGGTTGCCAACTGGCTCATGGAAAGAACCTACATGGTGAGAGCTGCAGGCTCTACGTCCAACTCTTAACCGGTTACAAGTGGCGTCCCCCAGGGCTCAGTCCTAGGACCCCTCCTGTTCGGTATACACTTCTCAGAGGTACAGGCAAGCATAGGAGGACTATGGCTGACCAAGTTCGCAGACGACTGCAAACTAGGGGCCATAATTGATTCTCCGGCTGATACAGACACCCTCCAGATGGGTCTCACTGAGACGGATACCTGGTGTCAAAATTATGGCCTTATGCTAAATGCCAAAACGTGCATAGTCATCCCCTTTGGAAAAAACAAAGTACCCGCGAACTACCACATAGGTGGTAGTCCCCTAAATACAGAAAATGTAATAAAGGATCTGGGGACCCAAGTAGATAGTAATCTCTCCTTTGATAATCAATTGCCATGGTAGTTAGAAAATTCTTCTATGTGGCCCACCTAATCACAAAAGGGATTGCATCTAGAACAAAAGAGGTTATTGTGCCTCCCTACTCATCACTCATTAGAACCATCATAGAATACAACGCCCCATTTGGGATGTACCTTACAAGACACCTGCAACAGCTGGAAAGGCCACAAAAGTACCTCACCAAGAGGATTACTGGCCTCAAACAGATGCCCTATGCAGCCCGACTCTAGAAACTCCAGCTGTACTCGGTTGCATACCGCTTACTCAGAGGTGATCTCTGCCTGACATACAAGGCCATGTCCAACCCAGAATTGATGGACATGCTCCACCTAAAAAAAAAAAAAACAAATCCCGGAAAGCCACACGCTCTAGAGAAATAAACCTCACCACAACGATAAATAGGACATGCTGGAGGGATAGATTCTTATCCCAGAGACTCCCCATGCTTTGGAACAAGATTCCAATATACATCAGGCAGAGCCCCTCACTAACACTCTTCAAGAGAAACCTTGACGGGTGGATGGGAAACAGAAAATTTACCCCGGGGATCACTGCAGTTGCTCTGCTGGACAGTGGCGCAGGGAACTAATGGCTCTGCTGGACAGTGGCGCAGGGAACTAATGGCTGCCGGACAGAGGCACAGGGAACTAATCTAAGGGGGTGGCGAAAGCCAACACATTCCGGCTAGGCTTATAAATGCCCTTGGGCAGATAGCCTTGTACTTACCTATGAACCTGTTAGCTTTACATACTAACACATTTGAACAGAAAACAAGTAAATGAAAAAGAATACTGAATATTACAAGTTTTTTTCTAGAAAACAGTCCTGTATCTGGTTCTCATGTCACTAGCAGACAATCTGCTGAAGAGAAATGGCTTGGAGAAAATATTTTCTGAAAGGATTCAGTGTTTTCCCACCTGGGAGAGCTATAAAGATAAGGCAAAACCAGACAGCACTTAACAGAATCACAGGCTCTAATATGTGTCATAGCATGGATAATCTTCTTTTCTGTTTAGCTCGTCTGTGTGTGTGGCTGTCAGTTTGGAACTTTTGTCCCTATTAAGGGGTAAACGTCAATATTTGAAGCTGTACATAGCTTTGTATGTTATTATTAAGTTAGTAAGCTTTGGGGGTATTGATGATGTGTATATTTTTATTTAAGAGTTTTTAATAAAAAAAAGTTATCCAAGATGTGACATAGGCTCAAATGGAGATGACAAGAAACAATTCTATAAAAGATAAACCTGCCAAACAGCACATGCATATAACACAAAACCTGGAAGTAGACATTTAACAAAAAAGCTGTTATACATAAAAAGTGTGAATAATAATCCCTTAAGAATATGATTTTTTTCTGTAACATCTTTAAATGTTAATGGTCTTACAGATAAATACAAAAAAGAAAGAGTTGTAAACTATATTAAAAATGTAGAGTTGTTAATTGCTATGCTACTGGAGACACACTTGGAAAGAACTGAACATGTGAATTTGAAAGAGAAAGGTTTTCTGGATGGTTATTCAGTCGAATACCTGGGGCAAAGAAAAAGAGAAGTACTTATAGTAATTACAGAGGAGCTCCAACAGTAATAGAACAGGAAAAAAAGACAATAAAAAGAAGTTATGTACTCACCATAACGTTCCATCTGAGTAGGTACTTCATTTGTCTGCAACCTGTGGGTATCGGATCCGACTTCGGATCCGAGCCGGCAGCTTTCCAAGCTACAAGATCCGAGCTCCTCCCCCTACCCATAACCCCCTGCTAGCTGCTGTATTACCTCAGATTGACTTTTTTTTTGCCGTACCACCCAACTAATCACCTCGATAGAGGAATACACCAGATGTAAAATCTTGGCAAGAACTTACAGGTAACCAGAAAATCCCGAAAGGTTCAGGGGATGGCAGGGGGGGTCAGTTGCAGACAAATGAAGTACCTACTCAGATGGAACGTTATGGTGAGTAGTAAGTACATAACTTCTTTATCTGAAGTAGTTACTTCATTTGCTCTGCAACCTGTGGGACAGAGTCCCCAGCTACTCAAGAAGGAACCTGGGTGGCCTTTACGGAAGGATATTCCGAAGCACCGTGGAGCCAAAAGAAGCCCTGCCTCTCGAAATCATATCTAGTTTATAATGAGAAATGAACGTATGAGAAGAGGACCAAGTAGCTGCTGAACATATGTCGTCCAAGGGAACCCTAGACCAAAAGGCTGCTGAGGTGGCTACAGACCTTGTAGAATGAGCGTGAATTCCAATAGGGGCCGGTTTGCCTGACGATATATACCCCTGACTTATGCACTGACAAATCCAATTTGCTAGAGTCACTTTGGAAATGGCTTTACCCATAGCAGATCTTGCAAAGGATACAAACAACTGGTCTGACTTGCGAAAATCTTTAGTTCTATGCAAGTAGAAACATAGTTGTCTGTGCACATCCAATTTGTGCAACTTGTATTCTCCTTTGTTCTGAAAGTTTGGGAAGAATACTGGTAAATTTATTGACTGATTAATATTTGACTCTGAAGCCACCTTAGGTAAGAAAGATGGGTTAGTCCTGAGGGACACTCTATCCTTGTGAAAGATAAGGTAAGGGGGTTTCATGCACAGAGCTTGTAATTCTGAAACCCTCCTGGCCGTAGTAATAGCCACCAAGAAGGCCGTTTTCCACAACAAGAATTTTAACGGGACCGAAGCCGCCGGCTCAAAGGGTGGACTTGTCAGGGCTTGTAAGACTAAGGTCAAGTTCCATGGGGGAACCACAGTTTTTATCGGCGGCCTCAAAAGAAAGATGCCTCGCAAGAAAGTTTTGCATAATTTTGCAGATGTCAAAGACCCTAAGCCATCACCTACATGAAAATGGGAGATGGCCGCCAACTGCACCTTTACTGTAGAAGCACTTGCTCCCTACCGAAAGATCAGTGACAGGAAGTCCAGAATAGTCGGAATAGGGACTGTGAATGGGTCCAAGCCCTTGTCTTTAGCCCAGATAGAGACACGTTTCCATTTACTATTGTAAAGTTTTCTGGTAGACGGCTTATGGGCCGCGACCAGTATGGCCTTAACGGGAGATGAGATGCCGGGAGTCCTAGCCATTATTGGAACTGGATCAACCAAGCTGTAAGCTTGAGGTTGACCAGGTTCGGGGTTTGGCAACCCGCAGGATGCGAGATCAGGTCTGGCATGGGGTCCAGAATCCATGGAGGAGCCACACTGTGAGATCGCAGGTAGGGGAACCAGGTCTGTCGAGGCCAGAATGGGGCTATGAGGATAACTTTGCTCCCCAACAGACAGGCTTTCTGTATGACTTTTATCATGAGCGGGAGGGGGGGATATGCATATAGGAGACCGGGAGGCCAAGCATGAACTAGAGCGTCTCTGGGACTCTCCCCTTTGGGGGGAAGTATTGCGAAGTACTCGCTGCATTTTGTGTTTAAAGGAGAAGCAAAAAGATCGCAGCGAGGCCAACCCCATTTGCGGAAGATCTACTTCGCAACAGATGGATTTAGAGACCACTCGTAAGGAGTGAGAAGTACTCGACTCAGTTTGTCCGCTAATATGTTGGACCGTCCCGGAATGTGCGTTGCTATCAGAAACCGGTTGGTGGATATCGCCCATTCCCAAACTCTCATGGCCTCTTGACAAAGGGGATAAGATCTGGTTCCTCCCTGTTTGTTTATATACCAGACTACTGACATATTGTCTGTCTGGATAGCAATAGTCCCCAGAGGGAGAAGGTCGTGGAGAGCTCGCAACGCCAAAAGCACCGCCCTCATCTCTAGGACATTGATATGCAAAGCGGTCTCTAAGGATGTCCACGTGCCTTGGACGGATCTGCCTGAACAATGCCCCCCCCCCACCCGAGGTGAGATGCGTCCGTGGTCAACGTGGCTTGGGGTGGGGGAATCACCAAGGGCCTTCCTTCTCTGAGTTCCCGCGCATGGAGCCACCAAAGAAGGGAGTCCTTGCAAACTCTGCTCAGTGGTATAGGCGTGTTCAACGGGTGGAGTGATAGGGACCACTGGACTTGTAGGGTCCACTGTAATATTCTCATTCGCAGGCGTGTGTGAAGGGAGAGACCGATCGCTGCTGCCATAGACCTTAGTGCCCTCAGGACTAACTCCGCCGGAGGGGCAGGAGTCCAAAGAAGGGTTAACACCTGACGTGACAAGCTGCTCAGCCTGTCCGAAGTTAGAGTAGCTCGAGAGATACGGGTATCCAATCTGGCCCCTATAAAATCCAGGGCCTGAACGGGGCACAGGGTGGACTTCAACAGGTTTACTGATATGCCTAAGCTGCGGGCAAGGTTCAGGGTGTAATCCCTTGCCACACAGAGTTGATGCCTGTTGGCGGCGGTAAGGCGCCAGTCGTCTAAGTACGGGAAGACCTGAAAGCCCTGAAGTCTCAGGTGGGCTGCAACCACTGCCATGACTTTGGTGAACACCCTGGGGGCTGAGGTGAGGCTGAACAGAAGAACCCTGAACTGATAATGACTGACTCCTAGCTGAAAGCGGAGGAACCTTCTGGATCGTCTGTCCATTAGAATATGGTAGTACGCATCCTTGAGGTCTATGGAGCACATCCAGTCATTCTCCCACAGAAGGGGGAGAATAGATTGGAGGGTGACCATCTGGAATTTTTCCTTGGGTATTAACAGGTTCAGAGCAGAAAGGTCTAAGATGGGTCTTAGGTCCCCCGTTTTCTTTGGCACCAAAAAGAACCTGGAGTAATAACCCAATCTAGACTGATCTGGAGGGACGGGCTGGATGGTTCTTTTTCTTAGCAACTTCGAAATTTCTGAAGCCGCTGCCTCCCTCTGATCGGGTGGTACATCGGGGAGGTGTCTGGTCTTGGGAGGATGGTTTAAGAAGGGGATGAAATAACCTCTGGATATTATACGGAGCACCCATCGATCTGTAGTAAGGGACTCCCAATTTGTAAGGTGCTCCGTCAACTGCCCCCCGACTGCCTCCAGAGAGGGACAGTCGGGCAAGCCCTCAGGGCTGCTGCGCGGGCCTATCCGAGAAAGGCTCTCTAGACCCGAAGTTACGCGGCCCCCCTCTGCCTCTGAGCCGGCATCCACCTTGTCCTCCTCTGCCTCTAGATGACGAGGGGTCTGAAGCTGGATGGGATTGCTGAGATTTACGGAACCATAGCTTCTTTTGTCCCCTCTGATTCCTGGAGAAGGATCATTGGGGATTAGAGAAGCGGACTCCGATGGCAGACAGCGTCTTCCCGTCCTTTTCGCTTTGACCAATGTATCGCAAACGGTCTTGCCAAAAAGCGAAGATCCGTCAAAAGGGCATTCGCGAAGGATGCCTTGAAGGGATCCGCAAAGTCACAAAGACGGAGCCAGGCGTGACGTCACAAGACGACCCCGGCTCCGCTGGCCCTAGTGGCTCCCTCCATTGCATGGGAGAGAAGCCGCATGGACGTATTCGAAATAGATTTTAGAGTGGCCATTCGAGTCGAAAAAACATCCTTGACTGCGACCAACATGGACTCTGGGGGGGCTGCAGCGTATTCCTTGATCAAGTCTCACTGTAGCCTAATGGGATGTGCCATATAGTTCAGCGCCCTTATCGAAAAGGTCGCTGTAGCAAACATCCACTTCCCAATACTGTCCAGTGCTCGAGATTCCTTATCTGGCGGGTGGACCGAAGAACTCTCCTGAGCGAGCTCTCTCTTGGTGGCAGCCGCCACCAACATGGCATTGACGGGAGATCCCTTGGCCCAAGACTGCCTATCTGTAGGGGGGCTAAGGATTTTATCAGGACGCTTAGGAATTGGCTCCACGGTGTCGGGCTCCTTCCACGCCCTGGTAGTAATTAAGTCTACCAGGGGGTCAGCCGGAGGGGACACCCAGGAGGTAGATGGGCCTGCATCAAACGCCTCCAGGAACACGGATTCATCCACGGAAGGTTTTTGGGCAGACCACCCTCTCTAATACGCAACATTTCCATGATGTCTTTCAAGGAGACATCCTCAGGGGGTGACCTTGGGGAACCTTCCCTTTCATCTAAATCCGTGTCGGTGGTAACGGACTCAGGGGAGTCCAGGTGCCTCATTTTACACTTACGTTTCCGAGGGACCTCCTCGGTGGGACTATCCGAAGAGGGCTCGTCCACGGGTTCTCGTTCCTCCACAGGAACTAGCTGGAGAGTTTGGACAGGCTGTCCCGATGGTCGGATGATGGAAGATAGACCCTCATACAGTGGGGGTACGGAAGGATCCGAAGCCCGGACCGGGGACCTGGAAGACCTCGACAGTACCCTCTCCACTACCTCAAAAGCCGAAGGAGAACTACTCTCACCCGGCTCCAAAAGCAGTCTCCTCGGCTCCGAGGTAGGGATCGGAGTCGGGGCTGATGCGGTCGGCGCCAAGAGAGAGGTGCGCTCCGAACCCAGCGGCGCCAAAGACACACCAACTCCCCCGGATCCAACGCTCAGCCCTCGGCCCCGAGAGCTCTGATCCAACAAGCTCGAGGGCATAGTTGGCGTCTTAGAGACCAGCACTATTGGCGCCGACAAATCCCCGGCTCCGAAAGGACCCGGATCCGACAACTCCGAGACCCGAAAACGAGTCGGAGAAGGAGTGATCGGGGCAAAAATGGGGGCTGCACTCCCTCCCAGAGGGGGGGGGAGGCAAGAGCACCCCCATCTGCATTTGGGTTTGTATGAATCGACTCATCATCCGATCCATGTCCACTTCGGTGAGGCTTCTGGTAGATCTAGAAGAAGTCGTCAAGGCAGGTTGGGAGGGCCGCCTCGATGACCTTGAGGGAGACCGGTCCTCCTCCTCCGGCGAAAAACTGGGCGAACGGAGCCGAGAGGGGGAGGATCCGGAGACCCTTGAGGGAGACCTAGTCAACTGTCTCGGCCCTCCTTTTATGGGATTTATGTCCCTCTTTATCCTTGTGCCTCTTCTCTTTGGTAGAAGAGGCACCAGCGTCGCTCGTGCTCGAACCCAAAGAGGGAGGTTGAGTCCCGGGTAGAGCAAGAGGTGCAGAAGGCACCGGGGCTGCCGAGGCAGCCTGAGCCTGAGAGGGAGAGGAAGAAGAAGCCGATTCCTGGGGTAGCTTACCCTCCAGGATCAGCTTATTCTTCCTATCCCTAATCGCCTGGGTTAAAGGCGACAAATTTGGCAGGCCACAGATAAATGGGCCACCCCCCAGGCATAAAACGCACTGAGTGTGGCCATCAGCTGGTGAAAGCTTATGGCCACACTCAGTACATTTGGAAAAAACGGCTTTGGGCCCTTCAGCCATTTTAAACGTCTCACACACACACACCCAAACACTAAGGGGGGAGGGGTGACAGATGAAAAAACTAACTATAAAAATAACTAAATTACCGATAGGTTAAAACAGGGCCCTACACACACGTACACAACTAAATTTACAAAAAAAAACTATAGAAAGGAAGAAAGTTTTAGTAATTTCACGATCTCACCGAACCAGGAGCTCTTCAAGAGTAGCTACATCAGCCGCGGCAAAAAAACGATCTGATGTAATACAGCAGCTAGCAGGGGATTATGGGTAGGGGGAGGAGCTAGGAGCTCGGATCTTGTAGCTTGGAAAACTGTCGGATCCAATACCCACAGGTTGCAGAGCAAATGAAGTAACTACTTCAGATTGGTAGATTTGTAGTAATAAGGGGCATGGGAGAAGGAGGAGGATTACACTGGCATATATTTATATTCCACTGAAAACTGCTATAATGGAGCTAAAGAAAATTCCGGGAGAAATAATCAGCTTTCAGCCAAGGAATATTACTTATAGGTGGGGAGTAGAATTTGATTTGCAACAGTGAAGATGTTTCTGGGGGCCCAGAAAGGGAAATATAACAAAGAAGGGTAAATTTATGAAAATGTTTGGCATGGAAGATGTGAATTCAGTACTAGGAATTCAGAGTTAATTTACATATTATTCCCCAAGATACAAAAACTGGACTAGGCTAGACAGATTTTACATTTCACAGGAACATGTGCATTTAACTGAAGGTCTTAATATGCACTCAATAACTATTTCAGATCATGTGCCAGTACCTAAAATAAAAACACAGGGTAATGAAATAAAACTAAGACACTGGCACTTTCCCAACTATCCCTTGAAAAGAGAGGAATTTAAGGAATGGGTAGTGGAAATTATTCAGGAGCTATTACAGAAGGTAGAAACAACTTCTGAAAATATAGCTAGGGAGTAGGATAAAGTTACAGTGGAATTTAAAAATAGGGTGGAAATAAAAGAAAGGGAGATATGGTAAAGAAGTAACAAGAATTGTTTAGTGGGATTCACAAATATTAAAGTATTGCAAAACAAGGTGAATCACACATAACAAGAAGAAGAGAAAATAAAGAATGCTAAACAGAAAATAAGGGGTTACCTCAGTAATATGCATGGGTTTAGGAAGACTGCTGTTAAGCAACCTTTTTTAATAATAACCCTAGAGCACAAAAATTTTTAGCACAACAACAACTCAGGCAACAGAAAGTAGAAAGGGCTGTTACCAAGCTTAGGGACCCTATAGAAGTATTAGAAATACTTCATAAATTCAATTAAAGTCTGTATAAAGCACAGAGATATCAAAATCAAGAAAAGGTACAAATGGAAATGTTTATAGAAGAATTAAATATGCCAAGGATAGAGAGGGAGGAGGCTAAATTCCTAACAGTTAGGATAAGAGGAGATGAGATAAAAATAGTGATGTATAACCAATCTGAAGGAAAATCCCCAGGAATAGATGGTATTCCTGTGGAAGTTTGGAAGGTAGGAGGGAAAAAACTGATAAAGATCTGGAAGGTTTTGTATAACAGTATTTTATGAGAAGAAGTACCAACATCCTGGAAGAAAGCGGTAGAAGCTATAACATCTAAAGAGGGTAAAGATCCATCAGATCCAACTTCATACTGGCCCATTTCAATATTAAATCATGACTGTAAAGTGTTTATGTCTGTAATGGCAAAAGGAATGGCAAAAGTAATGCCAAAATTGATAGCTATGTATCAGTGTGGTTTTGTGGAGGGAAGACAAACATCTGACAACATAAACAGAACAGTGATGATCCAGAGGGAAGCGGAATGTAGGAAATTACCCTTGGTGCTGGTGGGTCCTAATGCAGAGAAAGAATTCGACAGAGTAAGTTGGGATTTTATGAGCACACCGATGAAAGCATTTGCATTCCCTGATAAAGCTATAAGTTTGATTAGGAAGATATATGAAGTATCGGAGGTGAAAATTAAAGTGGGCGGGGTCCTCTCTGATCTCTACTTTAGCAGAAGAACCAGGCAGGGGGGTACCCTCTCTCCCCTCTCTTATTTGCATTATGCTTAGAACCACTGGCAAAGAAAATAAGGGACTCAGAAATTCAAGGATATAACTGGTATGGCAGTCAAGAAAAGCTGGCTCTGTTTGCAGATGACATTATTTCATACCTGACAAAACCAAAAAGGGACATTACAGTGCTATGAAACATATTGAGACAGTTTCAAACCTTACTGACATACAAAATTAATGAAACTAAATCAAAGGCAATAGCGGTAAATTATGTACTCATATATGAATTGGTTCAGCAATATCCATACTTATGGGGAATTGATAAAATGAAGCATTTAGGAGTAAGGATTAAAAATGATACCGGTGTGGCAGTTAAGGATATGTGGGAAGACACTATACAAAAGATAACACAAAAACTGAAAAAATGGAAGCTCTGTTATATGGATATCGATAGTAAGATACAAGCAGTTAAAATGTTTTTATAGGTTCATAGGTTGGTACTAGGCTATCAGCCCTAGGGCCTATATAAGCTTAGCCATTACAATTCTCTGGACTATTTCTTCCCACACTATTTACTTCCCTGAACTCCTGTCTAGCAGGGTGACTGACGTGATCCCCAGGGTGAATTTCCTTTCTCCCATCCAACTGTCAAGGTTCCTTTTGAAGAGGGCCAAAGAGGTACTCTGCTTGACATGTATGGGAAATCTATTCCAGCGTCCGGGGAGTCTCTGGGTCAGGAACCTATCCCCCCAGCAGGTTTTGTTTATTGTGATGACAAGGTTTATATCCCTGGAGCATGTGGCTCTGAGGGATTGGGATTTCTTTAAGTGTAGCATGTCCAACAGCTCTGGGTTTGACATGGCCTTGTATGTTAAGCAGAGATCGCCTCTGAGTAGTCTCTTTAGTCTCTTTCAGGCATGGGTGGCCACGGTGGAGCAGCGGTTAGCATTGCTGCCTCACAGCAAGAGGTTCTCTGTTTCGATCCTCGGCTGGGGTGCCTTCTGTGTGGAGTCTGCATGACCTCCCTGTGGTCGCGTGGGTTTCCTCCAGGTGCTCCGGTTTCCTCCCCCATCCCAAAGACATGCTGTAGGTGGATTGGACACTCTAAATTGGCCCTAGGTGTGAGTGTGTGTATGTGTGTGCCTTCTGTGGAAGGTTGGGGGCCAGGCTGGCAACTCGACACCGTAAAACTCCACTGCCAATCATGAGTAGACAGGTCAGAGTGGCGACCCCTAACTGGGAAAAAGCCGAAAGAAGAAGAAGTCTCTTTCAGGCATATTTTTGTCAACCAGAGGAGAAGTTGTGGATAGCAATTAATAAAGAGCTGAAGGATTTTATCTGTGAGGGCAAGACGCAAGAGTCAAGTGGGATAAGCTTATTCTTCCAAATGAACAGGGTGGATTGAGATATCCCGATTTGAAGGGGTATTTCAGAGCAACACAGTTAAGGCTCCTATGCATACCACAAGCAGAAAACTCTAATTCAAAGTAGAAAGGGATCATGATGAAATGGGAGGAAGCTCAAGTAACAGGGAGATAGTGGGATTTTGGATATAGACCTTTAAGGAGAAAGTACAGTTGTGTACATTTACTATAAATGTAGATGTTCAAGTGTATTCACTGTTGAAGTCATTAAATTTGGGTACTCTATGGCAGGTTGCCCTCAGTTGGCCTGAACAACAAAGTCTTGGGTCCTGCGTTGGTTGCTGTCTCTACTTCCATGACGTCAGGGGTATAAAACATGCAGCCGACGCCATTTTAATCAGTTTTTCTTGCCCCAGATGTCAGGTGCCCCTCAAATGGGGAGCAAAATATATATATATATATATATATATATATATATATATATATATATATATAAAAATATGCATGTAATTTAGAACACAAAAAATATACCTCCAATTAAAAGCAAATACACCAAAAAGGCTTTTGAGCATAGTAAAAGAAAGAAGAGGTATAATAAGAGAGAAATAGGGGGCTGGCGGGTGGGTAACCCAGACTGCAACGGTGAATACACTTGAACATCTACATTTATGGTAAGTGTACACAACTGTACTATGTTCTTCATGTTTCACTGTTGCAGTCATTACATTTGGGTAGAATCCCAAAGCTATGGTTGGGAGGATGGAATTATACAGCATTAGAAGCAGCTATAAGGCCCTGCAGGACAACAGTGGCAAAGCCTGCTCTGGATTTAGAGAAGAGAGGTAAATGGTAATGTTTGGTGAACATATGAACTGAGCTCCAAGTAGCAGCTTCTAGAATGTGTCTGGTAGGAACTCCTCTGAGAAAGGCTGCAGAAGTAGATGCAGCCCTGGTGGAATGGGATCTGATCCCCTTGGGGACAGGTTTACCATGGTGCATGTAGCAGAAACGAATACAATGGCTTATCCATTTTGAAATAGTCTGCTTTGAAATAGCCCTTCCCTCTGCCCCTGCAGCAAATGCCACCAGTAACTGCTCAGATTTTCTTAGAGATTTTGTCCTGTTTAAGTAGAATCTTAGTTTTCTGTGTACATCTAATGAATGCAGAATCCGCTTCCCCTTGTGCTGTGGATTTGGGAAAGACGTTGGCAGATGAATGGTCTGATTAAGAGCCACACTGGATACCACCTTAGGCATAAAGGATGGATTGGTCCTGAGGGCCACCCTGTCCGGATAAAAGATAATGAAAGGTTACACTGCCATGAGGGCCTGTAGTTCTGAAATCCTTCTAGCTGAAGTGACTGCTAAAAGAAAAGCTGTCTCCAAGAGAGAAATTTTGTGTCTGCAGTAGCAGCTGGTTCAAAAGGAGGTAGGGTAAGTTTTTCCTGCACAAAGTTGAGATCCCATGCGGGAGTTGGTGCTCTCCTGGGAGGTCTCAAAATTTTGGCCCCTCTGAGGTACTGCTTTAGCAGGGGATGAGAAAAGAGGGGAGGCTCTGTATTGTAATGAGCCGAAATGGCAGAGGCATGGATTTTTATAAAAGGAAAAAGATAGGCCCTTATGAAGCATCTCAGTTAAGTATTGCAGAATCTGAGGAATATTGGGCATTGCTGTGTTTATTCCTTGTGCTTGGTTCCAGGCACAGAATCTTTTCCTTTTATCAGCATAAGATTTTCTAGTACTAGGCCTTCTTGCCTCCAAAATGACATCCATCACAGGTTTACTGAGAGATGTGACTGGTGAAATTAGTTGATTAGCCATGCTGCAAGATTCAGAGTTTGGAGGTGAGTGTGCAGAATTTGATAGTTCTGCTGAGACAGTAGGTAAGGTGTCTGAGGCAGGTACCACGGAGGAAGGTGTGACATATTGCGTAGGAGTGGGTACCAGTGTTGGCGAGGCCAGTGTGGAGCAATGAGAATCATTTTCATTTTTTCCTGTCTGACTTTTAGTAAAACCTTGGAGAGCAAAGGCAAAGGGGGAAAGGCATAGACTGATAGGTTTTTCCAGCTGAAGGATACAGCATCCACTTTCCAAGCTTTTTTGTGATGAATTCTTGTGCAGAATTTGTCTAACTGATAGTTTTGGGGAGAGGCAAAAAGATCTATGTCTTGGCTCCCCCATTTTTGTGTTAACATGCTGAAGATTTGTGGATCCAGTTTCCATTTGTGTGGGTCCATAAGATTTCTGCTTAGTTCGTCTGCCAGAGTATTTTGCTTTCCTGGCAGGAATTGAACTTGTAGATGTATTCGGTAAGTCAAGGCTGTGTTCCACAAGGCCATGGCTAGTCTGCAAAGGGGGTAGGAGTGGGTACGCCCCTGCTTGTTTATGTGCCACATAACTGTGGTGTTGTCCATCTTTATCAGTAGTTGTCCTGGATGAAGAAAGTCCTTGAAAACTGGCAGAGCATTCTGTACAGATAGCATTTCTTTCTGGTTGATATGTAGATGCACTGGATTTGGGCTCCATTTGCCCTGAATGCATTTCCCTTCCAGATGGGCCCCCCAATCATAATCTGATGCATCTGTAGTCAGGGTTTGGGTGGCAGGGGGTGGAATGAATGACAGTCCCTTGTTTTGGTGACAGGCCTCTGCCCACCATAGGAACTCCTGTTGCAGGCAAGGAATGATAGGAATCATTGTTTCCAGGCTGTGACAATGTTGACTCCATAGGTTTTTTAGGTACCATTGAAGTTTCCTCATATGCAGTCTTGCATATGGAATTAGTAGAATGCAGGAAGCCATGAACCCCAAGGCCTGCAAAATTTGTCTTGCAGATAGCTGGGTTTTTGTGGCCACTTGTTTGAAGTACGTCATCAACTGAATTTGTTTGTCTGGCATGAGGTAAGCCATCTGGGCAGTTGTATTCAAGCTTGCACTCAAGAATGTAATTTCTTTGAGATGGTACCAGTTGGGGTTTCTTTTCGTTTATGGTACCCTAGGCTTGTAAGAAGCCTTTTTACAAATGCCAGATGCTGTAGAACAGTGTCCTTGTTTTGTGCCTGAATTAGACAATCGTCCAGATAAGGATAAATTTGGATGTTTCTTTGTCTGCAAAATGCAATTGCTGGTGCCAGGCACTATGTGAAAACCCTGAGCGCAGTAGATAAGCCAAAAGGCAGTGCAGAGAACTGGCAATGCAAATAGCCTGCTTTGAAGCGGAGGTATCTTCTGCAAGATTCCCTGACTGGGATATGCAGGTAAGCCTCTTTTAAGTATAGAGTTATCAACCAGGCATGCTTGCCCAGCATAGGCAGTAACTGTTGTAGAGTCAGCATCTTGAATTTTGGAATGTCCAGGAAAGTATTTAGAATGGATAAGTCCAGAATTGGACGCCATGATTTGTCTTTTCTGGGTACCAGAAAAAGTCTTGAATAAAAACCTTGTCCTTTTTCCTTTTCTGGTACTGGTTGAATAGCCCCCATATCCCTGAGGGACAGTACTTGTTTCTGGGCCTCTGCCCACTGATATGGAGGCAGATCTGGACATCCGTTGGGAATTGGCAACGTGTGGAAATGAAATCTGTATCCCTGGGATACTATATTTAAAACCCACTTGTCCTGTGTAATTAGATGCCAATTTTGTGCATGAAGTGCTAGTTTCCCCCCAAAGGGGTTGCCAAAAGATAAGTGCTTGGAAATGGCAGAGGAAAGTCATTGAGACTGTTTACCGGAAGGGGGTGCCTTGCTACTTCCAGATTTGGAGGTGGAGGCACCTCATTGTTTTGTTCTGTAAGTTCCTTGTGACTGAAACCTGGAGCCTTTGGAATGTCTGGGTTTGACCTGAGCGGCTCTGTTGGGTACTGGAAAGGACCACTTCTTAGTAGGCCAGTGCCTACTGAACCTGGGTGGCTGCACTTGCAGGAAATCTTTTACAGTTTGCATAGATTTAGCTTTGTCTTCCATCTTTTTCAAAACTTCTTCTGCCTTATTACCAAATAGACTGTCCTGTTGTAAAGGAGCATCCAACAATTTTGCTTTAACATGATCAGGCAGATTTTGCTCCTTGAGCCAAGCATGCCTTCTTATCACAGATCCAGTTACGGTGGCCCTGCAAGAGGCCTCCAAGGAATCAAAACCACACTGCAAAGTATGCTTTCCAACTTGTTCAGCTGAATGCAATAAATCCTGTAACTCTTTATTTTCCACACAGTCAGAAATCAGCATCATTTTCTGTTTCAGTAAGCCCATGACGTGCTGTTGATATTTAAGCGTATGAAATTGACAGTTTAAAGCCCTGATTGCCAGGGTTGCAGACATGTAAACCTTCTTACCCCATCTATCCAGCGCCCTGCAGTCTCTATCAGAAGGGGTAGGATTTTTAGCAGTAGAAGTCTTAACACCCTTGGGACCCTGAGAAATTGTTTCAGGGTTAGCAGTAGAGTTTTTATAAAGAAACTTGTGGGAGTCAGGAACCCTGTAATATCTGTCTGGCTTACTAGGAGCCAGAGGCAGGGAATCAGGAGCCATGCTGGATTCTGAGAAAACATCATCAACAATGTCTAAAACAGGAGGTATAGCCAAAGGCCTATGCTGAGGAAAAAGAAGGAAATCCCTAAGCCTCTTTTTGGATTCTGAGAAATCCTGACTCTCCCAATGAAAATGTTCCCTTAAGGTATGCAAAGTTTCATCAAAAGAAAAATCCTCAGGAGGAGAAGCAGAAGGGATGGATACTTCTGCATCAGAGTCCTCATAAGGTGGAATAGAAAAATCCTTATCAGAAGAGGAATCAGAAGAAATGAAAACCTGATCTGAAAATTCATAATCAGTGCCTTGCCTAGGCCCCTTAGCAGGAGGGGGTTGGGAACTCCTGATCAAGGTAATTAAATCCTCAGCCATTTTGATAATTTGTTTTTTAGGCATAGGGGCCTGAACATGTGGCCCATGCATCAGTTTTTAGACAAAGAAGTTGGCTGTGACCTTGTTTTTGATGATGGCATTGGTTTAATATACAAATCTTTAGGCCTAAAAACACTCTCAGAAGCCGGTGCCTGCTCAGTGGCTCCAGACCCATCTAAGGGAGAAACATCCGTGGGTTCAATACTTGAAGTATCTCGCGGCATACCGGACTCCGAATGGGTCTCCGTAGAGGCCTGTGAATCAAAAGAAGCGGGCATCAGGGGCTGTAAAAGCGCCTCACTGAGTACCGGTCTACCGGCGACTGGCTTAGGAGAAGCTTCATCGTCGGTTTTGGACCTCGACAGTCTGTCTATGTCTTTTTCTTTGCGTTTTTTGTGGATTCCGGTAGTCGGATTGCTAACCGACAACATTTCTGGATAGTTAAATCTTGAGCCAAAATATTTAGAAGCAAAAATACGACACTTAAGAGTGCGTTGGTTAAATTTAGCACAAAACCGACAACAAGGCACGTTGTGGTCAGGGCCTAGGCAAGGAATACAGTACAAATGAAAATCCTTATGAGGTGTTTGCTTCCCACAAGTAATACAATTATTAACTTTTACTGACATCGGTAAGGAGCAAGAAAAAGTTTCCCCAACGGGGTACTTAGCCTTAAGTTGAAGACTTCGGTTCTGAAACTTGAAAACGAAAATTTCAGGAGTCGGCCGACCGGCACTTGCGAACTGCTTCTGCTTCGGGCACCGCATGGCAAGAAAGACGGATTAAAATGGCATCGGCTGCATGTTTTATACCCCTGAAGACCTGACATCATGGAAGAAGAGACAGCAACCGACGCAGGACCCAAGACTTTGTTATTCAGGCTGACTGAGGGCAACCTGCCAGGAGATTACCCAAATGTAATGACTGCACCAGTGAAACACGAAAAACATCAACAATAATCATACAGAATATTATATTCGTAAAGTAGCAGAAGGTCTTCTAAGAACTAAGCCAACACAGAAATGGAGAAAGGAGATTCTGCTGATAGGGATGACTGCAATTAGGGATACAGACAATAGGCAAGAGGGGTGGGAATATACTGGAGAAAACTAGCAAAGGAGCCAAAGTATTGGGAGAAAATAACTAGAGAGGGAAAGGTAATAGAATGGGAAGACGCCAAGAACTTATTTGGACTGCAGGCTAGAGATTGCCTTCCATTATCAAGGATTGCTATCAAAGTATAGGCAAAGATAAAGAAATAGAGGGGTCCTAAATGAAAGAGCAGCACTGGTAGAGTTTTTAGTAGAATCTAGAACAGAAGTTGCCGCTAAGAAAGGAATAATTAGTACAGCATATAAAATACTGCATGATAATTATAAGACTCAATCAGAGTAGGGTAGGAAGGATTGGGAAGAGAGATTAGATAAGCAATTCACAAAGAAACAATCGGGGAATATGTGTCCCAAGTATGCAACAAAATCTAGAAGATTTAGGATCTTTGCCTGGAAGTGTATACATAGGTCATTTTTATACCACAAGCAGACTTCAAAGAATTTTTCCTCAGGGAGACAGCAAATGTTTGAGGGGTGATGGGGAAGAAAGAGGTAACTGGGAACATATTTCCTGGGAGTGTAATGATTTGGCAGACTTTAAAGATTCCCTGCAGACTGGTCTATCAGAGATGCTGGTTGAGCAAGCAGAAGTAACTAGGGAATTTTTTTTTTTTGAGCTATGATACTAGTAAGACTTTGCTGAGTCTAATTATGACGGCTGCCAAAAACGCAATTACTAGAAAATGAAAATCAAAGTCTAAACCAACTTTACTGGAAGTCGCGAAGATAGTAACAGAGATAAAACAACTGGAACTGGGATCTTTAGAAAAGGGTAGGAACAAATTACATAGGAAAAAAATGGAAATGTGGGATCAATACATGCAGAGGAGAAATGAGGTTTAAAAGAAGGCAGGATTTGAATGAGCTATGTAATGGTTGACTAACAATGACTGGATACTGGATATGTTAAAAGTGATGTATAATGTTTGCCGCTACAGTTGTGTTGGCAAGGTTTGGAATGTATAATGTTTGCAACTGAGATTGTGTAGCTATGGTTTATTTTAATTTATATAAATATAACCATAGCCCATGTCATACATGATAAATTAATAAAGATGTTTCTTGTTGAAAAATAAGTATGTTCCTTTCAGGATCCCAGTTATGTTACCGCTACCCTTACAATGGACCACTTTCTTGACAGACTGCTATGATATGCAGCTGTCTGTTCTTACATTTGTGCCATTATGACAATTTTTCTTATTTTACTGAGTCACAAATGTCTTCTTGCATTATATTTTACTACTTTTGTTGTACTGCTACCCCCTTGCTTAGTAACATTCTAACCATAATTTTTTAGTGTGACAACGTAGCACTTTTTTCTTTGTGCTGTGCACAAGGCTAAAACATAACTGTCACTGCATTTACTGGGAAGTCACACCTAAGTGTTTGTGAACAGATGGTATGTGCCCTCACACATTCAGATTTACAAAGAGAACCTGTTACATATGCATATTCCTTTTTACTCTTCTTTCACTGTCAGATATTTGGCAACTGGAAAATGTACTTTTATACTACAAAACTGTCACCACATCTTTAAAAATTCCATACCTTCTATCTCCTGCTCACTTACAGGATATAAAAACAGTCAGTTTTTTATATCGTAACTGACTGAAATTTGTAATTTCCAAGAGGTAATAGCAACATTTCTTTGGCCAAAATGAGGATCTGTAGCAATTTGTTTATACAGCATTACAGTATAACTTACAAAGATTTGGAAAATAGTTTGACTTTAGTTGGTTATGACCCTTTATCAACCTCAGCAAGACAGTCTCATGATATAAAATTGTAGGTGGCAACCAACTTCAAAAACTACAGATGTTTTGTCTAACCTATGTCAAGCAAACTGAGACAAATTACTTTCTTAAACAATATGAGATCTCAACAATGGAAATGCTGTGATCTTCATGTTCTATGGCAGGGAAATGATAAAACTGAAAGGTGCTCAAAACTCTCTGAGCATTGAATGTCATCTTAACAATACTGGAAACTGGAGCTTTCCTTTAAATATATATTAACTATTAATTGTAGAGCTGCATACCCAGAGAGAACAAACAAAAAATCTCAAAAGCCAGAGCACAAATAGAAACAATGCTGGCAGTGATTGCCTATGCTGAACATAATTCACTACTTGGAGCTTTGGGAGGTGTACCTGATCAGTTTAAAACTCATCCTGTTTACATCTGATCAAAGGTAGGGGACATGTACACACATATATACATAAATACATACTCACACTTAAATACATGTACACAATGATATTTTTCATAACGTGCTTAGCTGTTTGTGTAAAAATATACAAACATGAATTTGAATATATATATATATATATATATATATATATATATATATATATACATATGTATACTTACAAATAAAAAAAAATAAACAAACACATTAAAGGCACAGAGTACTGCCAACCAAATGAGTATTGACTAACATGGTTTTGATACCATTCTGGTATTATTTCATAATATGCAACCCACTACATAAGTTTGTACTGTTTTGGTAAAATTCAAAGAACTGTGCTTCACAAAGATCACTTGCATAGTGGGGTATGCTGAAAACACAAGAATATACCATATTCAGCTGATGTGTAGTTGAGAATTGTGAAGTTCCAGCATTTGTAATCTGCATAGTTCTGGTACATTTCAAAGATCTCCTTTGTAAATTGCTGACAAATGTCACCTAAAAACAGAATAAAAAATATTACCAAATAAACTTAAAATTAATAATGTCAATAAATAAAAAATAATAATGTCATACAAATCTCTACCAATGATTAGATCAGTGCAGCCTACAGTTTCATTTTATCAGAAGACCGAGAGCCAGCTTCTGAATTTGTCCTTTGCACAATGCAAACAACTACAATATGCTCGAGGTGCAAACTGCAAATCAGAGCAGCAGCAAAAATTAACTGTCTTTTTAAATAATCTATAGAGTATTATTTAATTTATAAAAACAGACTTTACTAGAATACTAATAATTTTCAAAAAAAATTGCAGCCACATGGAAAACGGATGCACATTTACTAATAGACAGAAGTTATTATCAAAGTAAAATGCAAGTACTGAACAGCAAAGGGCTATGCAGTTCATCCCTGGGAATGTGCAGCAGGCATCAAGAATATACTGATTTCAAGAAATTTGTGTTCTTTTTTTTATTCTGGAGTAGGTACCTTGGGTGCATAGAGATGGTTACTGCAAGGGCAAACTTGAATTGGGAGTAATGTATTGGCAATTGTTCCTCAATGCTACCCCACCAAATTAAATTACCATATATTAATTAATAATACACTAGGGTTTGAAAGCAACACAATTTAGACAAATATATATATTTTAAGTGGCAAGTCTTTAAGTACTACTGTTTTAACTTGCATTTTTTTAAGGAGATCTTTTTTTATCATAAGACAATTTATGTTGCAATAGATTGATCTTAAGACATGTTATTGTGCTCTGATGAAATTCTTTTAGTTGCAAAGAATGAAAGCACCTGACTAACAGTTGTGGTTAATAAACTTCTTATTCTGCACTCTGGTGCATTATTTTTTTTTGTTATTAGTATGCCTAGTGAAACTTTTGAGGCTAAAGCTTCATCCACTTTCGATAAAGAAACACTTATTCCATACTGAGGGGTTTGGAATTTTTGGTAGCTGTATTTTAGTTTGAAAGAAAGAGATGATTCTAGGTCTCTCACAACTGTCCTGCTTCAAAATGTCCTCTAAATTTGAATGGATATGGCAGTACTGAAGGATTCTAAATCTCAACCTGAGACGGTCAGAATCTGACTGTGAAACCCACTTACAAAAGGTCATATTTCCATATTTAAGAATCAAATATGCCACTATAGCAATAACCCACGCCTGGGTGTGGGTAATGCGGGATTTACCCATGGTTGGCGTGGTTTGGTTTGGACAACCGTGGGTAAATCCTACATTACCCACACCCAGAAGTGGGTTATTGCTATTATACTATGACATTGCAATTATACTATGACATTATTTAAGAAAATAAATAATTACTTTTCTTAAATAATGGCATTGTATAATGCCTCTTTGCTGCCCTTCCGCAGCTGTCTGGTATCCGCGGCAGTTCTGATGTACTGCGCATGCCTACGCAGTACATCAGAGCTTTGGCCAAAAGCAACGGAGAAAGCAAGATCTCTGTTGCTTTTTACTGTTTCGCTATGTTAAATGGGTTTAACTTAGCGAGACAGCTTTAAAATAAGCAACGGAGATGGGCAGACATGCTGAAATGGCTGCAAGATGTACCTTGAAACAGGAATAAGATAGGCCAGAGGAAAATTACTCACACAAGTATTTCAGAACTAGTTATACATAATCCCTCTTAGGACCCTGGTTATTAGCTAGACACGTACTAGAAAATCTTTCTCCAGTTGGTAATATAAGATTTCCTTTTAGCAGCTTTTCTTGTCTCTTTTAGTATCTGCTGCACATCATCATGAAAGAGATGCCCAAAGAAGTATCAAAACTGAATCATCCATAACAACTCTTGGCACAATGACTTAGACAACAGAAAGTAGAATGGCTTGTTGCCAAACTGAGGGAGTCTATAACAACAAAAATAGTTGGAGATCCTGTACAAGTATTAGAGATACTTTGAAAATTTTATGAAAATTTGTATAAATCAGAGAAGTGGGGGAACCAAGAAAATCATAAATGGAAATACTGATGGAAGACTTAAATATGCCAAGTTAGAGGTAGATGAGTCTCAACAATTAACAGTTAAGACAGGAGGAGATGAAATAAAAATGGTGCTGTATAACCAAGATGCAGGAAAGTCTCCACGACTAGATGGTGTTCTGGTGGAAGATTGGAAGCTAGGAAGGAAGAAAGTGATAAAGATACTGAAGGTTTTGCTTAACAGTATTTTAAAATGAGGAGAAGTTCTAACATCCTAAAAAAAAAAAAAAAAGCTGTGGTGGCTGTAATACCTACAGAAAGTAAGGACACATCAGATCCAGTTTCATAAAGAACCACTTCAATTCAAATTTAAACCATAATTATAAAGTGTTTATATCTATACTGGCTAAAAGAATGGCAAATGTGTTACCAAAATTGATAGATATGGATCAATGTGGTTTAGTAGAGGGGAGGCAAACGTTTGGCAACATTAATAGAAGAATAATGATCCAGAGAGAAGCAAAATGTAAGAAAATACTGCTGCTGTTGGTGGGTCTTAATGCAGGGAAAGCATTCAACAGAGTAAGCTGGATTTTTACTAGTAGCAGAATGGAAGCATTTGCATTTCCTGATACAATAATAAGGTTAATTAGGAGGATACATGAGGGATCAGAGGTAAAAACCAAAGTGGAAAAGTTCCTCTGTGATGACTTCTATCTTACTAGAGGAACCAGGCAGGGGTGTCCTCCTTCCCCTTTGTTATTTGCATAACGTTTAGAACCACTGGCAAAGAAAATAAGAGACTAAGAAATGGTATGGTATTAAGAAAAGATGGCTTTATTTGCAGATAATATTATTTTTTACTTGACAGAAATAGAAAAGGACATCTCACTATTGTGGAACATTCTGAGACAGTTTGAGTTATTTTGGATATAAAATTAATGAAGATAAAACAAAAGGTGTAGCTGCAACTATGTGCCCACACATGAATTGGTTCAGCAATACACTTAAGAATGGGGACAAGATAAAATTAAGTATTTAGGAGTATGTGTTAAAAAGGATTTGGTTGTGGCAGCTAAGGATATGTGGGAAGAGACTAAACAAAAGATAAGAAAAGTACAGCTTTGTACCTACCATAAATGTAGATGTCCGATAGATATGCAACTGCAGTCATAACATATGGGTTGTCCTGCCTCAGGCAGCCCTCGGTCGGCCGGATTCCAAAGTCTGGGTCCGACGTCGGCTGATGTCGCATTTCTCTCCGACGTCAGAGCGGCTGGAGTATATAAGCATCAGCCGACGCCATTTTCTTCAGTGTTTCTTGCCCCAGATGCCAGGTGCCCTCCAAGGAAGGCTGTAATCAAATTGGAAGACAAAAACAGGTTTCCAGACAAATAAGTAAGCAATAAACAGATACACCATAACAGATATCCCCAGCTAAGAGAAACAGGGATAGGAGTGGACCCTAGGCATAGAGGGGTATGGAGGGAGGGAAAATCCGACTGCAGTTGCATATCTATCGGACATCTACATTTATGGTAGGTACAAAACTGTACTATGTCCTTCAAGAATGCAACTGCAGTCATAACATATGGGTTTAATACCATAGCTTAGCTGGGGGAGGAGGAATGCTCTAGGAAAGAGATGGTGTGGCAATCAAACCCTGCAGGACTGCCGAAGCAAAGCCTGCTCTGGATCTGGAGTATAAAGGGAGATTGTAGTGTTTGGAGAATGTATGCATGGAGCTCCATGTAGCAGCTTCTAGAATGTCTTTTGTAGGCACCCCTCTTAAGAATGCTGTAGAGGTGGCTGTAGCTCTGGTGGAGTGTGGTCTGACATTGGCTGGAACATTCTTCCCAGGGAAGGAATAACATAATCTGATGCAATGTCCAATCCATTTTGAAATAGTCTGTTTGGAAATTGCTTTTCCTTGTACTCCAGGGGCGTAAGCTACAAAAAGCTGATCAGACTTCCTACTGGTCTTGGTTCTGTCCAGGTAGTAGCAAAGTTGTCTGTGAATGTCCAAGGTATGCAACAGTCTTTCCCCTTTGCTCTCAGGATTGGGGAAGAAAGTAGGCAGGTGAATAGCTTGATTTAAAGAAACCCTAGATATCACCTTTGGCATAAAAGTAGGGTTGGTTCTTAAGGAGACCCTGTCTCTGTGAAAGATTATGAACGGTGGTATTACCATTAGGGCCTGTAGTTCGAAACCCTTCTTGCTGAGGTAATTGCCAACAGGAAAGCTGTCTTCCATGAGAGAAATTGTAAGTCCACTGAAGCTGCTGGCTCAAAGGGAGGTAGAGTCAGTTTTTCTAGGACAAAGTTGAGGTCCCAAGCTGGCACTGGAGCCTTTCTTGGTGGCTTAATGTTCTTGATTCCTGAGGAATTGCCTTAACAAAGGATGTGAAAACACAGGCGGATCAGTGTTATATCTAGCTGAAATAGCTGAAGCATGTATCTTTATGGAAGAATATGAGAGTCCATTCTGTAGCATATCTGCCAAATATTCCAGGATGAGTGGGATGTTCAATAATGATGCATCATGTCCCTTGCTGGTATTCCAAATGCTGAATCTCTTCCATTTTGCTAAGTAAACCTTTCTGGTGGATGGTCTTCGAGCTTCTGTTAATATCCGCTGAACTTCCTTGGAGAGAGATAGATTGAGGTTATTCATGGAATCTCCCAGGCTGTTAGCTGCAGCGTCTGAAGGTTGGGATGCACTGTTTTGAAGTTGTGTTGAGTCAAAAGTAGGGGCCATTGGGGAAGGGCCCACTTTTTGTTGTGACATATGCTCTGTAGTAGTGGATACCAGTGTTGTCTTGGCCAGTCTGGAGCTATTAGGATCCCCTTGGGCCTCTCTGCTTTGATCTTTAGTAATACTGTGGTCATCAGTGGCAGAGGGGGGTATGCATAGATTTTTTGGGAGTTCCAGTTGAATGAAAGAACATCTATTTTCCAAGCTTGTGGATGATATGTCCTTGAACAGAATTTTTGTAGATGATGGTTGAGGTGGGAGGCAAATAGGTCTACTTCTGGCCTGCCCCATGTCGAGGTGAGTTGTGTGAAGATTTTTGGATGTAACCTCCACTCGTGTGGATCTATGAAATTCCTGCTTAGGCTGTCCGCCAGCACATTGTCTTTGCCTGGAACAAACTGGGATTGTAACTGTATGTTTAGGCACAGTGATTTTTCCCAAAGATTCATTGTCAGTCTGCAAAGGGGGTAAGAATGGGTGCCCCCTTGCTTGTTTATGTACCACATCACAGTGGTGTTGTCTGTCCGTATCAGAAGATGGCCTTGCTGAAGTTGTTGTCGAAAGGCCTCGATGGCATGCATTACTGCCAGCATTTCCTTTTGGTTTATATGCAGATGTGTTTCCTTTGGAGACCATTGTCCTTGAATACATCTGCCCTCCATGTGCGCCCCCCATCCAAGGTCTGAGGCATCTGTGGTCATGGTCTGTGTTATCTGAGGTTTTTTGAATGACATACCTGTGTTTGCCTGGCTTACCGAGGCCCACCATAGGAATTCCTTTTGTAGGCATGGAATGAGTGGTATGGTTGTCTCTAGGTTGTTGCTGTGCTGAGACCATAGGCTTTTTCGGTACCATTGAAGCTTTCTCATGTGTAGTCTTGCTAATGGAATCAGGAGAATGCAGGATGCCATGTAACCCAGGGCCTGTAGGAATCTCCTTGCAGTCATCTGGGTGAGTTTTGCCAAACCTTTGAAATAATGAGTTAACTTCTCTTGCTTGTCTTCTGTCGGGTAAGCCATTTGAGAGGCTGTGTCTAGATTGGCTCCTAAGAAGGTTATTTGCTGGGATGGCTGAAGTCTTGACTTTTGGAAGTTGACTGTGTATCCCAGAGCCTGTAGCAATTGTATGACATAGTTCAAGTTTTTTGTCAAAATCAATTTGTCGTCCGCTTGTATGAGGCAGTCGTCCAGATGCAGGTAAATTTGGATCCCCTGGAGCCTGCAATGAGCAATTACTGAAGCCAGGCATTTTGTGAATACTCGGGGCACAGTAGATAAGCCAAATGGCAATGCTGAGAATTGATAATGCTCTGGCCCTGCAAGAAATCTGAGGTATCTTCTGCAGCTGTGTCTGATAGGGACATGCAGGTATGCCTCCTTGAGGTCCAGAGTAATCAGCCAAGACCCCTTGCCCAGCATGGGAAGGAGTTGCTGTAGAGTCAGCATTTTGAACTATGAGAAAAGTGTTTAATGTGGACAAATCCAGTATTGGTCTCCATTGAGTTTCTTTTCTTGGAACAAGGAACAGTCTTGAGTAAAACCCCTGGCCTTGTTCTTGTTGTGGAACTCTTTCTATTGCTTTGATCTGAGCAAGCAGAGAAATTTGCTTGATAGCCTCTGCCCTCTGGTTTTGTGGTAGGTTTGGCATGCCTTGTTTTCTTGGTAAGGTATTAAAGTGGAACCTGTAACCTTGGTCTAAAATGTCCAAAATCCATTTGTCCTTTGTCAATCTGTGCCAATTGTCTGAAAACAGAGATAATTTTCACCCAAGGGAGCTTCTATTTGCTCCTTGGTCAGCGGAAGTAGAGGAAAGTCATTGAGATTGTCCCTGTGGGGCAGGGAGACCCTGTGTCACTTCTTTGGTTTACTGTGGAGAGCTTCTATTTGCCCCGGTAAAAAAGGGTTTATTGAGGATTTTGTCCCCTTATTAGATCAGTGCAGCCTACAGTTTCATTTTATCAGAAGACTGAGAGCCAGTTTCTGAATTTGTCCATTGCACAATGCAAGCAACTACAATATGCTCGAGATGCAAACTGCAAATCAGAGCAGCAGCAAAAATTAACTGCCTTTTTAAATAATCTCTACAGTATTATTTAATTTATAAAAACAGACTTTACTAGAATACTAATAATTTTCAAAAAAAATTGCAGCCACATGGAAAACAGATGCACATTTACTAATAGACAGAAGTTATTATCAAAGTAAAATGCAAGTACTGAACAGCAAAGGGCTATGCAGTTCATCCCTGGGAATGCGCAGCAGGCATCAAGAATATACTGATTTCAAGAAATTTGTGTTTTTTTTATTCTGGAGTAGGTACCTTGGGTGCATAGAGATGGTTACTGCAAGGGCAAACTTGAATTGGGAGTAATGTATTGGCAATTGTTCCTCAATGCTACCCCACCAAATTAAATTACCATATATTAATTAATAATACACTAGGGTTTGAAAGCAACAAAATTTAGACAAATATATATATTTTAAGTGGCAAGTCTTTAAGTACTACTGTTTTAACTTGCATTTTTTTTAAGGAGATCTTTTTTTATCATAAGACAATTTATGTTGCAATAGATTGATCTTAAGACATGTTATTGCACTCTGATGAAATTCTTTTAGTTGTAAAGAATGAAAGCACCTGACTAACAGTTGTGGTTAATAAACTTCTTAT
The DNA here is from genome assembly GCF_019279795.1 of Protopterus annectens. Lineage (NCBI taxonomy): Eukaryota > Metazoa > Chordata > Ceratodontiformes > Protopteridae > Protopterus > Protopterus annectens. The sequence goes on from NC_056735.1 coordinate 1,865,943,582, forward strand.
TCTGCACTCTGGTGCATTATTTTTTTTTTGTTATTAGTATGCCTAGTGAAACTTTTGAGGCTAAAGCTTCATCCACTTTCGATAAAGAAACACTTATTCCATACTGAGGGGTTTGGAATTTTTGGTAGCTGTATTTTAGTTTGAAAGAAAGAGATGATTCTAGGTCTCTCACAACTGTCCTGCTTCAAAATGTCCTCTAAATTTGAATGGATATGGCAGTACTGAAGGATTCTAAATCTCAACCTGAGACTGTCAGAATCTGACTGTGAAACCCACTTACAAAAGGTCATATTTCCATATTTAAGAATCAAATATGCCACTATAGCAATAACCCACGCCTGGGTGTGGGTAATGCGGGATTTACCCACGGTTGGCGTGGTTTGGTTTGGACAACCGTGGGTAAATCCTACATTACCCACACCCAGAAGTGGGTTATTGCTATTATACTATGACATTGCTATTATACTATGACATTATTTAAGAAAAGAAATAATTACTTTTCTTAAGTAATGGCATTGTATAATGCCTTTTTGCTGCCCTTCCGCAGCTGTCCGCGGCAGTTCTGATATACTGCGCATGCCTACGCAGTACATCAGAGCTGTGGCCAAAAGCAACAGAGAAAGCAAGATCTCTGTTGCTTTTTACTGTTTCGCTATGTTAAATGGGTTTAACTTAGCGAGACAGCTTTAAAATAAGCAACGGAGATGGGCAGACATGCTGAAATGGCTGCAAGATGTACCTTGAAACAGGAATAAGATAGGCCAGAGGAAAATAACTCACACAAGTATTTCAGAACTAGTTATACATAATCCCTGTTAGGACCCTGGTTATTAGCTAGACACGTACTAGAAAATCTTTCTCTGGTTGGTAATATAAGATTTCCTTTTAGCAGCTTTTCTTGTCTCTTTTAGTATCTGCTGCACATCATCATGAAAGAGATGCCCAAAGAAGTATCAAAACTGAATCATCCATAACAACTCTTGGCACAATGACTTAGACAACAGAAAGTAGAATGGCTTGTTGCCAAACTGAGGGAGTCTATAACAACAAAAATAGTTGCAGATCCTGTACAAGTATTAGAGATACTTTGAAAATGTTATGAAAATTTGTATAAATCAGAGAAGTGGGGGAACCAAGAAAAGCATAAATGGAAATACTGATGGAAGACTTAAATATGCCAAGTTAGAGGTAGACGAGTCTCAACAATTAACAGTTAAGACAGGAGGAGATGAAATAAAAATGGTGCTGTATAACCAAGATGCAGGAAAGTCTCCACGACTAGATGGTGTTCTGGTGGAAGATTGGAAGCTAGGAAGGAAGAAAGTGATAAAGATACTGAAGGTTTTGCTTAATAGTATTTTAAAATGAGGAAAATTTCTAACATCCTAGAAAAAAAAAGCTGTGGTGGCTGTAATACCTACAGAAAGTAAGGACACATCAGATCCAGTATCATAAAGAACCACTTCAATTCAAATTTAAACCATAATTATAGCGTTTATATCTATAATGGGTAAAAGAATGGCAAAGGTGTTACCAAAATTGATAGATAGGGATCAATGTGGTTTAGTAGAGAGGAGGCAAATGTTTGGCAACATTAATATTAGAATAATGATCCAGAGAGAAGCAAAATGTAAGAAAATACCGCTGCTGTTGGTGGGTCTTAATGCAGGGAAAGCATTCAACAGAGTAAGCTGGGGGTTTTACTAGTAGCAGAATGGAAGCATTTGCATTTCCTGATACAATAATAAGGTTAATTAGGAGGATACATGAGGGATCAGAGGTAAAAACCAAAGTGGAAAAGTTCCTCTGTGATGACTTCTATCTTACTAGAGGAACCAGGCAGGGGTGTCCTCCTTCCCCTTTGTTATTTGCATAACGTTTAGAACCACTGGCAAAGAAAATAAGAGACTAAGAAATGGTATGGTATTAAGAAAAGATGGCTTTATTTGCAGATAATATTATTTTTTACTTGACAGAAACAGAAAAGGACATCTCACTATTGTGGAACATTCTGAGACAGTTTGAGTTATTTTGGATATAAAATTAATGAAGATAAAACAAAAGGTGTAGCTGCAACTATGTACCCACACATGAATTGGTTCAGCAATACACTTAAGAATGGGGACAAGATAAAATTAAGTATTTAGGAGTATGTGTTAAAAAGGATTTGGTTGTGGCAGCTAAGGATATGTGGGAAGAGACTAAACAAAAGATAAGAAACTGGAAGCTCTTCCCTATGGACATGGTCAGCAAGATATAATCAGTAAAATGCTTTTAGTCCTTTTAGTTTTATACACCAATCAGGCATATTTTTATCAACCAGAGGAGACACTGTGGATAGCAATTAATAAATAGCTGAAGGATTTTATCTGAGAGGGGGAGAGGGCCAGAGTCAATGAGATAGGCTGATCCTTCCAACAGAACAAGAAGTTTAGGATCACCTGATTTGAAGGGATATTTCAAAGATACCCAGTTAAGGCACTTATACAGAACACAAGCAGAAAGCTACAATTCAATGTGGAAAGGGATTATGATGAAGCAGGGGAGTAATTCAAGAAATAAGGAAAGAGTGGGATTTTGGATGCAGATCCTTAAAGAGATTAACAGTCACACAGAATATTATATAAAACCAAATTGGAAACAGTTGCACACTTTGCTGCTGGTTGCGACATACTAATGGCAGGACTGTATACTGAAAGGCATAATAATGTGGCAAGACTGTTGCACTGGGGATTGTGCAAACATTATGGTACTGAAGTGGCTGAAAAACAGTGGAAACATGAGCCACAAAGCATCATAGAAAAAGAAGTCTGCATCACATGGGATAATCCATTACCAACAATTCAAAAGATAGATTCTAGAAAACAGATATAGTGGTCCAAGAAAAGAAGACAAAAGTAGTATTGATCACTGGAATCCCCACACCTGATGACTACAGTGTCTTGTGTACAGAGAGACAAAAAGTCATAATATATCAAGATTTGCAGGCAGAAACAAGAGCAATGTGGAAAAAAAGATACCCAGACAGTTCCAATAGTAGTAGGAGCAACGGGTCTTATAAAAATGAATCTACAGTTGTACTTAGATATGCTACAATTTCATGTAACTCCATATATATCGCAGAAGGAGTCATTATTGGGCACATTACGGGTGTGGCAAAGAGCACTTTTGGCTGACATCAAAGATTGAAACAATACTAATTTCATGAACTTTAATTGTAATTTGACTTAGGAATGGGGTCCATTCCCATCATGATATTAGAAACCCAAAAGATTTGGAAAAATTAAAAAAGAGAGAAGCAATACTATATTCGTAAAGTAATGGAAAGTATACTAAGAACTACAATAACATGGAAAGGGAGAAAGGAGATTCTGCCAGTAGGGATTACTGCAATTAGGGGTACACAGAATAAGCAAGATGAGGCTGGAATTTACTGCAGGAAGTTGGCAAAGGAACCAATGTATTGGGAACAAACAATGAGAAAGGAAAAGGTAATAGAAAGGGAACAGGCCAAGAAAACATTCGGACTACAGGCTAGAGACTGCCTTCCCTATTAGGGATTGATATCAATCTATAGGCAAAGAGAAAGGGATAGGGGAATCCAAAATGATAGACCTACACTGGTTGAGTTTTTAGTCGAATCTAGAATAGGAGCTGCTGTTAAAAAAAGAATAATTAGTAGGGCATATAAAATATTGCGCAATAAATATAGGAATCAATCAGAGGTGTCAGAAAAGATTGGAAAGTGAGATTAGATAAGTAATTCAAAAAGAAACAATGAGAGGACAAATGTATGGCTACCAAACATGCAATTAGCTCTAGAAGATTTAGGATTTTTGGCTGGAAGTGTTTGCACAGGTACTTTTCTACCCCAAGCATACTTCAAATAATTTTTCCTTAGGTAGGTGGAAAATGTTGGAGGTATAATGGGTTAGAAAGAGGGACCTGTTAGAATATGTTTTGAGTGTAACGAGCTGGCAGACATTAAAAAGTCCCTACAGAGTACTCAAGAATACTAGATGAGTGAATGTGTGTAACTAAGGAAAGTTTTTTTCCAGCTGCGATATAGGATCTGAATTGCCCAGACATACTAAGGCCATGTTAAACTTAATTCTGGTGGCTGCCAACAAAGCAATTGCTAGGAAATGGAAGTCAAAGTCTAAACCAACCATACTTTTAGTAGTAAATATTGTAACAGAGATAAAAAAACGAGAAGTATGTTTTTTTTAGAAAAGTGTACGTGTAAATTACATAGAAAAAAATGGATACTGTGGGAATAATACATGCAGAATAAATATTTTGGAGGAGGAATTAGGTTTAAGAGAAGGCAGAAATTGAAAAAAAAATTATCTAATATGTTTTTTTAATCAGTTAAATTTCACTTTAAGAAAAATAAACTATGCCTGTGCTAGCTTCCTCCTGACTAAATTTTCTCTCTAATTAAACTACTCTCTTATTCTTTCTTCTACATCTGTGAAACCATACCTTTCTCCTTATTTCTCTTTGGCAACTACGTCACAATTTCCTTCTCTCCTCTCTGTTTCTTTTCTGTAAATTATAAATTCTTTCATTCTTTTTCATTTATTATATTTTTCTTAGCCAATTTTATTTGCTCTGGTTTTTAGCTTTTCTAAGACTTTAGGTCTGTCTATATTTTTTATACTACAATATTTATTCAACAGTACCAGTAATGTTAAATTTTATTATTTATGTCTTTGTATATATTGTTTTACTTTATGTCTAATTATTGAATGTTTAATGTGGAGCTTTTCCCCTCGGGTCTCCACTGAAAAAGGGCCGTGTCCCGGTTGGACTAACAAGGTTAACAAACATCAAATAAATAAAATTGAATAAATAATATTGGTTGATTATATTGTATAGAACAATATATATGTGATGCATAATGTTTGAAATGTGAACTTGTTAATATGGTTTGATTAATTTTATTAAATGTAAGCTTGCCTATGTCACAAGTGATAATTCGATAAAGGTGTTTAAAAAATTGAATCATCTGGGCATTTAGTTGAAGTTGTTTGAGACTGGGGTCTGTGAGGAATCATGTGGTAATTGCCCTTACATACATACATACATACATAACAAATATTTCAAGAATGGGCATTAATGCCCTTCTAGCCTGGCAATCTACCAAAACACTTGTTCCCATAATAAGTGTCCAGGTTGTTCTTAAAAATATCTAAACTAGTACTTGCTTTAATGTAATTTGGTAGTCTGTTCCATGTACCAACTACTCTGTCAGAGAACCAATTAGTACACTTCTCATTCCTACAGAATCTTCTACACAGGTTGTCTGACGATTCTCTAGTACATTTTGTTGTCTCTAAATGCCCTATATACCTGGATAAGATCTCATCTCAGAAATCTGTAAGAGACACTGTACAAGTTCAGATATTTTAGTCTTTCATAATAACTTAAATGTTTACATCCATGGATGCCCTTGGTATATTTCCGCTGTAGTCTTTCCAGTTTACTCATGCTTGTTTTCTTATAGGGTTTCCATATTGTTATTCCATACTCAAGTTTGGGTCTAATGTAACTAACAAACAATGACTTCCTCATTTTTGATTTCCTAGACTTTATAAATCATTTTATACAACCTATAGTTCTATAACTATCATTAACCAATTGGCTGATATGATTAGAAAAACTCATAGCTGAATCTACCCATATATATCCAGGTCCTTAAATGAGTCTACAGTTTCAATCACTGTGAGCTGTATTAAATTTTCACCTTTCAGTTTATATCTCCCAAATCTCATATGCTTAGTTTTTGATATATTTATCAACATATTATTATCCTGTGCCCAAACGGTCAATTTAGTCAAGTTATTTTACAGACATGCCTTATCTGTAATACATGTAATCAGTTTACCCAATTTCAGGTCATCTGTATTTAGACTGTAGAACACCTCAGATGAAATAGTTAGGTCTGAAAGAGACAATCTAAACAAGTAAGAGACTAGGATAGAGCCCTGTGGGACACCCTGACTTTAACCAAGGATTTCACCTGTCCAGTTGCTATATGATACTTGCTATGTCCTATTTGTAAGCCATGCAGCTATCCATTTTATCAAAGTACATTAATGCCTAGTTGTACTAATTTATTGATCAGTGTGTTTTGTGTATGACCCTGTCAAATGCCGAAGTTAAATCTATATAAATTACACTACAGCACAATTTTTCATTCATAGCTGTTATTATACTGTTATAGAACATCATGTTACAGGTGGCAATAGATCTGTTTCAACATATGCATGCTGATACATGGTTTGAAGTCCCAACATATCCAGTTCTGACTCTGACAATAACTTATCCAATATTACCTTCTCCATTATTTTTCTACAACATGAAACTAGACTTAAGGGTCTATATGATACTGGGTTTCTCCTACTCCCCTTTCTGTTAAAGACAGGTTTAATAAGTGCATGTCTCCAATCTTGAGGAATCTCCCCATATTTATGTGACCTAGTTGTTGTTCTTTCGGCTTTTCCTGGTTAGGGGTCTCCACAGTGGAACTCCGGTCCGCTAATGATTGGCAGTAGACTTTTATAGTGCCGAGGTGGCAGCCTGATGCCCAACCTTCAACGAAGGCACGCCCATTCACACATGTCTTTCGAACAACACTCGACCGTGGGGAGGACATGCAGACTCCACATAGAAGGCGCTCCAGCTGAGAATCGAATGGGAGAACCTTTTGCTGTGAGGTGACAACGCTATCACTGCACCACCATGGCTACAGATATAATAGTACCATAAGTTCTTGCTGAAGTGTTATAAGGTCATTGTTACTAATTCCGTCTCCTCCATGTGCTTTGTTTGGATCCAGTTTGCACAGTTCTTTTTCAATATTATCTCATTTGATTCCAGTATCTGGGTTACCTGGTTGTCACTAGGACAACTTATCACCCCATTTGTGGAGCCAAACTGTTTTGCATAATATTTTGTAACTATATCTATAATCTCGTGTCTGAAAATAAAAAATAAATTTTAGAATCTGTATACAGTTTATCAATTTGTGTGTCTTTACTCCTTCCACATCTTATGTATTTATAAAAAGGGTCTAAGGAAAAAAAATCACTGTTCCACACAAAAAAAAAAAAAAAAAACAACTTCAAAACAGTAAATAAAGTGGGGGGGTTTCACAGCCCGACACCCCAATGTGGGGGGCTGTGCCACCCCCCCCAACTTAAATATACCAACTCCAAGATCACACCACAGTGGAGGAAATAACAAAGTCCCGAAAACAGCCTGGCAACTTTTGTCCCAGGGGAAAAAAAAAAAAATCGCTGTTCTGAATGTTCAGGATTTTCAGCTTTCACTTACATACGGTCAATAAATCAGCGTTCGCTTTTTTAAGCATTCGCTGATTTAATACAGACCCTATAAAAAGGTTTCCTAGTATGCTCAATATCCTTATATACATTTTCTTCAAAATTTTCTTGATCTTGTCTCACACTATGCTTAATCTGCTTGTCCAGCTTGTTTATTTCAGTTTTCAAAGTTGTAGTTCAACCTCTCTTCCATTTCTTATATTTTTTGTCTCTCACCTTAATCAGATATCTTGTTCTTAAGGAAATATATCCCCCTTATGTATGCCTAGATCCTGATGTTAAACATTTTTTTCTGATTTTTTTCAAAATCAGTAACCACAAAATTCAGAGAGAACTTAACTTCTATGACAAAAAAATCACACCAGCAATATATAACTAAATAATAAAGTAAGTACAGCACAGTTCTTCTGACCACACAAGTTCTGCAAGCCAGACAAAAGTTGTAATTCCTTTATGCTCACTTTCACATTTCTTTTTAACAGTAAAGATCAATAAATCACAAACCAATGTAGGATTATTTAGGTATGCTGGCCCTTGGCCAGTTTCATAAAAATGGAGAACCACTGTTGCCTGGACCAAAAGACAGCCCTATCAATGATTTTTCATGAGTCCTTCTGAATCTTTAAAATAACCCTGGATTTTACTGAAACAGTGGAAAACCATACAGGAATGTTCCTTATCCAAGGAAAAGGCAAAGTGATAGTCCCCCCAGGCCTTTTGCATGGAGTCCTGAATCAGAATTTTTCCAACTGATGGTTGTAAGTAAAGGCAAAATAATCTATTTGAGATGTTCACCACAGCTAGATCAGTTCCTGAAAGACCCCCTGATTCAATTTCTATTCACAATGGCCCATCCTAGTCCTGCTCACTTTGTCCGCTACACAGTTTTGCACTGACAGAGTTTAATATGCCTGCAGAGTGAGAATGTACTGAAAAGTTATATCCCAAGCTTCATGGCTAGTCTGCACAGAGGGTAACATTTGGATTCCCTTGTTTGTTTATACACCACATCACTGTGGTGGTGTGCATAAACACTTGTAGTGGTCCTGAGGACCAAAGATGATTGACAGAGTTCAGAGCATTTATAAGTGCCAACATCTCTTTTATGTTTATGTGTTTTAGTCTGTCTTTTCTGTTTCAAAGACTCTGCACTTTTATTCCCATAGACACTGCTCACCAAGTATACTGCGGTGGTGGTGCTGTAGTAGCGTTGTCGCCTCACAGCAAGACGTTGTGCCGTTCGATTCTCAGCTAGAGCATCTTCTGTGTGGAGACAGCGTGAATGGGCGTACCTTCGTTGAAGGTTGTGCATCAGGGCTGGCAAACTCGGCACATAAAAAATCTACTGCCAATCATCAGCGGACCGGAGTTCCGCTGTGGCGACCCCTAACCGGGAAAAAGCCGAAAGACACACACACAGACACTACTCACCAAGTAAAGTCTAAACTGTCTGTTGTTACAACTGTGCTAGGGCTGAAAGGGAAAAAATAGGAGACCCAGATTCTGATGAAAAAAAAATCTCTCTTTTCACAAACCCCAAAACTGGAATCTGAAAAGGCAGAATATGTTGATGCTGGGACTATACAGATTTCAGGTAACAATGGATTTTTCTCATGTGAAGTCTTGAAAGGGAAATCTTCAAAATGATAGAAGCCATGTGACAAGAATCCTGAGAAATTCCTGACTGAGACAGTAGTCTAAGTAAAAAACTACGTTACAGATTTAGATACAGATCAAATTTTCCTAGTGGAAGAAAAGCTCTTTCAAATGAGAAATCTAAGAGATATTACAGGAAAGCAATCCGTGAGTAGGAGTCAAACAAGACTTCTATATATGTTCTTCTAGAACCCCAGTCTGTGTAAGAAATCTATCACCCAAGTGATGGACTCCTGACACTTTGTAAAAGACACTGCAAAGATAAGCAAGTTGTACAAATAAGGAAAAATGTGAATATCTTGCAGCACGCAGAAGGTTATCATAGGAGCTAGACACTTTGTGATTACCACTGGAGAAGTAGATATATCAAAGGGCAATGCAAAGAATTAATAAAGTGATCAAGACAAAGAAAACCGTAAGAAACATCTGAAATCTGGATCTTCAGGAATGTGATGATATGCATCTTTAAAATCTAAGGTTACCAGAAAACTAAAAGAGGAGATTAGGGTTAAAATCTTTATACTGTAGATTCATAGATTGTTACTAGGCTAAATACCAGGGGGGGAGGGCTTTCTAACCTTAGCCAATTTTACCTGAAAGAATGGTGACATCCTGTACTCAAATAGAACATTGAAGGCCAGGTATTTATATGCTACCTCTGTCCATAAGATACATGGGTGCCAGGTCCGCTTTCTTATTCCCCATCTACTGGTCTAGGTTGCATTTAAATTAAGTAACAGACAAACACAGTTTCACATGGATTAGAAGGCTGTTCCATAGGAGCAGAAGTCTCCGGGATATATATCTATCTCTCCAGCATGTTCTGTTTTAAGTCAAAGACAAAACTCAGGTCCACGGACCTTGTATTTCTGGTACTGTTTGACTTGTAAATATGCAGGAGATTCTAAACTGTGGGGTTTGTGGATGCCTTGTAAGCCAGGCATAGATCACCCCTCAGCAATCTACAGAAGACTGTAACATTTTCAGTTTTCTTGGGCTTGGGCTTCAGGAACTTGGGCACCATTACAAACAGGTTTATAAAGGAAAGCTCCAGAAATAGTCTACATCAATATTCTTCCTTTAGCACCAAAAACATTCTTTAATAAGACCCCTTGTCCTAACTGAGGAGGATGGACAGCTTCTCTCACCCTCTGAGACAGCAAATACCAAAAGTTAGGTAGGAAAAGAGAAATTTGGTCTGGTGGATGAAAAGAAATGAGAAACTCCCACTGCCATCTGTAACCTTGATGGATTACTTTTGTTGCCCATCTCACTGAAACTAACTGCTACCAAAGACAGAAATGGAGGTTCAGACTTTTTGAGGGTTTGGCAGGGTGGGAAGTAAGATGGAGTCTTGCAAACGGTCATTCAAACTTATAAGACTGTCCTTTGTTCTGAGGGAGTTCCTCCTTTTTTGGAACCTCCCTGTCACTGGTTTTTAAATGTCTACTGTCCAGCAGTTTGCTGCGTTTGGTTATTTTTCTTTTTAAAAAATGTAGGGATTGCATTAAAACCATTGGCAAACATGGTGAAGTCAGACTCCTTAAATCAGCTTATCTCCCTCATCACACTTTTTAAGGACCACTGCAGAAGAAGATCCAAAAATTAACATTTTATTCAAGTTAGAATTCAAAATTTCAGATTTAACATCCTCTAGAAGATTTTGGGAACTCAACCAAGCATACTTCCTCATACCCTAGAAGTGGCACCAGCAGAATCATGAGCACATGGGTAGTCACCTAAGACACAGACCCAATTAGGTTACACAAAGGAGATTTTTCCTCAGAAGAGGAAATGGATGCTACAGTATTCCTCATGTTGTCAAAAGAGGCAAGCATATGAGCTTAATAGTTGAGAATTCTAAAAATAAGTGCTGCAGAAGAATAATACATTTTATTCCCAGATCTCTCAAACTTTCCCATCCTTGTCAGAAGGAGATGGATTGATAGTAATCAGATATTTAGCAGCAACTGGGTCCACTAGAGGAACAGATATTGGGTCTGATCTGGAATGATGGTATAATACTTACAAAACTTAGGAATTTATCTCTCTGCTTTCTTAGGTGCAGCAGGCTAGCTATCAGGCAAGTTACAGGCTATGACAAAACATTATCCAATGTTGAAAAAACAGAAGGAATTGGGACAGATTCTGGAAAATCAAGTCACAATAAATAATACTTCTTCAGGGACAGAGGAATAGCATTATGTTACCAATGAAACAACTGATTCACTCTTGCAATAGTTTCAGAGAAAGAGAATCTTTCAAAGTGAATGTCAGAAGCCTTACACTCCTCACAATCTGAATCAGAAAACTGAGGAGACAAAATAGACTCTGTCTCTTCACAATCAGATTGTAGTTCAAAAACCTTGGACCTCTTCAGAAACTGAAGAATCTCTTATGCTTTTACCAGAAGCAGTTAAACTAGAAGTGTCAAAAGCCTGAACCAAATCCATTAAATCACTCTTGTTCAAATTGACGGAGACAGGAGAATATATATGTCCAAGTGCTTGCTTCTATTTTGACAGGATTTTCTGAAGCAGACCCACTTTTGCCAGGAAAACCTCCCTTGGGATAGGCATGGCAGCCTGGCTAGGCTGAGGAGGAATTCTCTGTCCCTTTTCGCAGAACAAACAAAAGTAGCTTTCCCTTGCCCACAAAGGGCACTTCAACACCTGCAGTAGACATATCTAATCCAAAGTCCATGATGACTGTAGGGATTACAGCACTGGAACACAAGGAAAAAGGTGAATGGTTTGAGAACCAGTATTAGACATAGATGATTCACCCATCTGTGACTGAGATTCCTTAGTAGCTTGCTGAGGTGGCAAAGGCTGATTATTAATTTTGTTCTTTTTGTGGCTGGAAGAAAAATTGCGAAACTGGTAGGATGTTCCATCGCTAAGCTGAAAAAGATGCCTAATTCCTGACGAATCCTGGCAGCTGCAGTAGTCAGTAAAAAAGCACGTTTTGCCACCAAAACACACAGTAAAGGTACTTTAAATATTTACCCCAGCCCCCAAAAGTAAAGTAACAACGTTTATCTCAGAAAAGTATTTTTAAATTAGTTTAAACTTTCTTTTACAAAAGTAAAAAGCAATTCTTCTGTTTAAAAGGTACTAAAAGTCATGTGACGATCAAGAAAAACATCTTTGTCTAGCTTAAAATTTCAGTTTCTGTCACAAAAAGCAATTGTGGAAGTTTTTTTTTCCCCAAAGGGAAAGATTCCTGAACTGTTTAAAATTTGTAGTATTTAACTGTATAACAACTAGTACCTGTATGTTAGTAGTCTAGTAATCTCTTGGAGCTTATCTCCCCGGGACTCTAATGAAAATGGACATAAATCCAGTTAGACTATCCCGGTCAAAAAATGTAAAATAAAATAAAAAATAAAAAATAAAATAAAAATAAATCTGTCCAGCAATGAAAACTCTGAGCTTACTGTCAGTCCTCGAAAGCCCACAAGAAAAGTACTCTTGGACAGCTGAAAAGCACTGAAGGGTGTGAAGTCTAAACCCCTCTTTTCAGTCAGCTCATCTTGAGCTGACTAATGGTTTAAGTGCATGGAAGGTGCCTTTAAAGCTTTGGAAGGTGGCTGGCTAACATACCCTGTGCAGGGTACAACCCATATAGTTATGGCTAATGCAGCAGTGATCATAATGATGAACACCTACAGTTTACTTCATTTCTAGTGATTATGAAGCAACAAACAACAACTAGACTGTATGCGCAATACTGCTCTGGTTGGGGGGAAGCTAACCTTGATAGGGAGGGTATACACTTATTTTTGTACTTGTTTAATTTTCATTTTATACTTAGGGAAAACTGTTGGAGTGAGAAGAAATTGTTTCTTGGCATTTAATGCAAATGCAGATATACGTTTGTGCTATCAATTTAAATGCATTACACTTCAGAAGCAGCCATGGTTTACTGTTGCTAGTGAGTATGAAACAAGGCGCAACAGTGTGTGTGTGTGTGTGTGTGTGTGTGTGTGTGTGTGTGTGTGTGTGTGTGTGTGTGTAGTACTGCCCTGGTAATAGGAGCAAGTATCTAATGTTGATATGCCATACTCATATTTCTATTTTGTATTTTTCATTTTAATTTTACACAAAGGGAATGCTAGTGGAGTGAGAAGCAACTACCTTTAGGCAGTTATTGCAACTGTGGACACTCCCTTGGGCTAACTTCACTGTTAATAGTGAGCGACACAGTTTACTTTGTTTCTAGTGACTCTGATGCCGCTAGCAACATGAGTGTTTGTGTATGCAGTCTTGGTCTATTGGGGGACTAAGTACCTCATCTTGATGCGGCATTTTCATTTTATTTTGTATTTTTATGGTACACTGAGCAGTTATCTAAACTGAAAAGCAGCTCTTCTGTAACAGTATCAAGTTGCTTACTACATTTCTATCAAGCTACTTCATACAGATATAAGCAGCAGCTTACTGTGATTATCAATACACAGTGAACATTTCAGTGTTTTATCTGTGACCTCAAAACATACTACAGACATTCATTTATGAAGCCAAGATGTTCTCACTGCTTCACATATCAGTGCTGGTACTGCACTCATGCACCATCACCACATTTCAAATCATGCTAATAAATTACTCCCTGGACAGCCACCCCATTTCAACCACCCAAGTTACTGCTCTGGGCCAATTATAACATACTTGTTTTTTAAGTGCAATATGGCATATGCAGATGTGTTTTTATGATACTAATACTGACTACTACTTAGTATTTATATTTAAGAGTGCATACTACTGATTTGAGTATTACTGCTTTGTTAATTCCATGTTTTGTGTCAGCTACGCATTGCTTTGCCTGCTGGCCTTGTTTGGGGCTGAAAAGGGTCTTGAAACCATATGACAATCAGCTGACAATTAATTTGCAGTGTTTTCTATCTGTTTATGTTAGCATCCTAGATGCCAATGAGTTATGTGTGTGTTGATTCTTCTTCATGCAGGCTCTCTAGATATCAAAGACAGGAAATTGCACTGCTGAGTAAAATAAACAAACAGAGCAACAGTTCCATATTGACTTTTTGGATAATATTTAAATTCTAAATCTTTTCACTAATGTGTACATTGCAATGGCCAAGCATTTATCAAATGTCTTTAGTACATATTTAAATACCATCTATGTGGTATCTCTAGTAGCAGGTTATAAAAAGGTGAAATTTGTGTGGATGCCTAGAGCCCACAGCTCCAAATGGTCTTTGCCTGATATTCAGTATATTGCAATTTGATAATTTTATTTTAAAGCTTTGATATATTCTGTTTGCTAATTCATTTTAATCAGCTTATATTCCCTGATAACTTACTTTAGTTAACTTATGTGTTGGATATAACAATCGCTAAAAAAAAAACATTTATTTTAAGTTTTACTAAAAAAAATACTTAATACCATTGTTGTGATTTACCCATGTATACTTGCCATGTCGACCATTTGTGCATGTTCTGCACAGGTCTGTGATGCTGGGAGTAGAACACCATTCAGCTAAGGGCACTATTTATTTATTTATACATTTATTTTAAGTAAAGAAATGTTTCTTTACATATAAACAAATACACGAATAAATAAACAGTCCACAGCACCCCTAGCTAAGTCAACCACAGCTTTCACCTTCTTGCCATTCAATGATTCACTGGGACAACACACAGTAAAAAACATGCAACTATTAGTCAAGTGGATAATTGTAGACTCTCAGTATAAAAGAACAGTGGCCCACAGGATGGTGAGGCAAGTTGTTTTTTTATCCAAATAGGCAATCAGATAAGGGCAGTGTACTGTGCAGCTTTGTAGGAGTACTTTTCAGCCAGAAACTGTATGCTTGTGAAACAAAGCTGAAATATTATTGCTCTTATTTTATTATAGATTTTTACTACAATCAGTCATCTGAGATGTAAATAGATGATAACAATGCCATGATTCCTGGCCTAATCATGGGGGATATCAGTTGATGAAATATGACTGACTACTGTCATTCTGTTATTAATCTAGGCTAGCTTTGCAAGACTATTGTGATTTGTGTGAAGCAGAATGGAATATTTTACTGCAGATGTTTATGTAAAAAAGATGAAATGCATTACTGTGGTCATAAATTGCAAACATATGTCTGAGGTGTACACAGTCAACAAAGTAGCTATAACTGCTGAGTGGAGGTGGGGCTGTTTCTGAATGAAAGTAACTTACTCGCTTGTTGTTTCACTCTAAAGGAGTCAAGACTTGTGTCTATTTGTGTGAAGTTGGAATACTTTGGTCTTGTGTTTCTTTGAAACAAACTAGAAACATATTACTGTGCCTAATCTTATTATTATTACACATATTATTATTTACTACATTCAGACATCTGAGGTGTACACAGTCAAAATATAGCTGTAATTATTATTTTTTAACCACTGTAAGACATCTGAGGTGTGCGCAGTTGAACCTAATTGTTATGTACTATCTGTAGATGGAAATGACTGACCCTGGCACTGCTAAGATCAAGTATTTGGCTTTTCAGGATTAGTGTACACTTGTGCAAAGCAAGCTGGAATACGTTTCTGTGGCTATGTTTGTCACAATTACAGCATTTGAGGTATACAGAGTCAAGTGGTTGTAACTGATCTGTATGTACACTGATGAATTACAATGACCGAAGTCTGACTGATCTTTTATGGTTGAAATGTTCTGAAATGGGTGCTTTTGCTATTACTGATTATAAGTGCACATTTAAAAGAATCATGAAGGTAAATACAAAAGAACATGCATTTAATTATGAGCCAGAAAAAATGCTGGTCAGGAGAGCTATTGTGTGAAAACCACTCAATATATATTTAATTCAAGACTTTCATGATGTCCATACACTCAGCAAGCTTAATTTCAGCTCTCCAAGTCTAAAAAAAGAAATGGAGAGATAAGGACAAGTAACTCTGCTAGTTTTAGTAAATTCAGTTACTGGCTAGTAAGTACACTACCTGGAAGTCAGAAAGAAACTTAGAGATCCTGAAAGAAAATCAACAAGAAAAGGTGAAGAGAAAACACTGACTTGGAAGAATCCTGCAGTTGTTCAACAAAATGTACTTCAATCTCCAGCTTTGGTGCAAGACATGACTTTCAGAAATCAAGAGAAAAAAATAAATCAAATGTGCTCAGATCTAATTAAAATAAACAAAACGGTAAAAGAGTATACCAACTCGAGTAAGAAAAGGCTGGTAAAACAGATATTCAGATGAACTGATAAAACTCCAAAAATCAGAGGTGAAAATGAAGAAAAAACTGGCTGAATATGAGATTGCTCAAGAAGTGCGGTTTCAAAAAATGCAGAGTTAGAACAGACCACATAAGGAAAGCCCGAGGTTTTATGCTATACCAGAGATATTGGAAGGAACAGACTGTATTCATTTTATGAAAGCACAAATAAGCAACTGGACTGGTATCCACAATAGGATTTGTTAATTAAAAAGGCATTGTGTTTTGCAAACCTGGCCACGAGAAAGCAGCCAAGACCTGCATTAGTAAAATGCAATCATACCAACAGAAAAAGTTGATCTTGGCAAAAGTGTGGTAGAAAGGCAAAGTATTAAAACATAGGGAAAGTAGGGTATTTGTGGAAAATAATTATTCACTGTACATCAGGAGGAAGAGAACCAAATTTATCCCAACAATCAGGGAATGGCAAGAGATTCAAACTGCTATAGCCAGTTGTCTTCAGAATATTTTTTTCCTAGTGGATCAAATTCATTTTTTGATGCAGAACAGGCTAAAGAGGAAATACAAAAATATGACCAACAAAAAGTTAGCGATTAAACAGAAGTGGACTGTTTCTCATTCTTCTCTTAATGAAGCACATAGGGACAGACATTGCCAGTGGAACCTTTACCAATGTTTCAAAGGAAAATGCTTGAGAGGCAGATAAAAGCACAGGGGTTGACTAGAGGAATCAGGAATTGGATTTGAACTGGAATATGGGGTTGTGAGATGGACATGAACAGGAAGAAGACCTGGAACAATGAAATTACTGAATAAATGTGAAATTATAACGTCTCAAAATGTATATTTAATGCCCCACTTGGTAACTCCCTATATTTAATTATCCAATAAATGGCTTCTCAGACACATCTGATGTAGATATTCCAACAATGTATGGGACACCTAATAAGGAACAGTCATTTTATCTAATGAATGGCATTCTGTTTTGTTCTAAATGCTACTAGGCATGGAGGGTTGCAGCATTCTATACAAGTTTTCCAGTGTACATTATCTTTGCAATAGTGTTTCAACAAATACAAATGGTCTTCATTACAGATGTTTCTGTTTCTTCTCAGCTATCCCAAGCTATCCAAATTGGATGACTAAGAATCCATTTAGCTTTAAGAGCAGTCTTTAAAATTAAGCTTTGGGGTTCACTCATTGCTTTTTTGATATGCAAGGAATTTTTGATCTTCCATTCTTAGGGAAACATTGGGTTTGCGTTGCATAATAAATAATGTCAAACTGAGTTAAAGAAATGTAAATGCAGTAAAATATACTGTGATTTAATGACAATGATACTGAAGAAATATACTGATATGAGATTTTGGCTTCTTTGTTGAGACAGGAACTACCACAAAGTTATGAGGGTGAGTATCCTGTTCCAAAGAGATGCAAGTCTGTGACACCCATGATTCTGCCCTGCATGTGCAAAAAGGCAAAAGTAAGTAGCTCCTCCAGTGTGTCTACAGATCCCAGGACAGACTGCATTTGGGACATGCTGGAAATAAAATATTAGGGAGAAAAAATAATAAAAATTGATAAAATAATTTTTAGAGATTCACCTAAGCTGGCTTTAGGCAGGTAAGTAGCCAATGTTTTTACTATCAGGTTTTTCTTATGTAATGCAAACAGTGTCAACAAAAGCCTGAAAGGAATATTTCTAGAAGAAAAGGTTGGCACGAGTTTTGTAACTGAAATATGTTACAAGAAAGCAGTCACCCAGTAAATATTCATAGTTACCTAGATTATAAATTTTAGTAACTAAAAATACATGGAGGCGTTATACTGTATGTTAGACAAAAACCTTCAGCCATCGCCACTGTTAAACAGCTCCTTAGCAGAAATTGTGGCTATAAATGTTAGAAGACCAGACCATTAGTGTACTAGGGTTATAAGAGTCCAGATTTATCGCCAGAAGAAAAAGAGACAGTTGTTACTGCACTTATTAAAAGCACTGACAGCGCAAATTTTTTACTTGCTGGACACCTAAATGCTGCTATAGTTAGATGGGTTGGTTTTACATCTTCTAGGGAAACTAAAAAAAGATTATCAGCACCTATGCTACAGAGTGAGTATACTCAGTATTGTTACATTTATAATAGTACAATGAAAAACATCTTCAGTATGTCAACTTAATACAATTTTTAAAAACACACTTGATGTTACAATGTCAAATCCAGATTTGAACATAAGTGGCATAAATTATTTTCAAGCTTTAGGATAATCCGACCCTTTGATTATTCAAAACTCAATGAATCTGCATTTAGACACTATGAGTAATAAAATTAATTTGACTAAACTCCATTATAAGGTTAATTATAATGTTTTTAAAGAAGAAGTGAAAAAATGGAATGGTATAATGAGAAGGCAGATCTGTTAAAAATGTGGGAAATTACATTTTCTGAAACACAAGACAAAACTGGGCTAAATTAAATGCACCTTGGTGAAGCTTCCAACTTAGAGCAATATCTAGGAAAAATAAAGAATTTTGAAAAATGCAAAGCTGTATCCAACAGAAATAAACCTAAACAGATAATAAAACTGGTCTTCCAAAAATATGAATTGTAAGATGGGTTGAAAGAAAATGAGACAGACTTGGCAAGATATATTAAAGAAAACAAAAAATATCCCTTTTGATACACATTAGGAACTATAAAAATCTAAAAATTGGGAACATAGCCATAAAGACAGAAAACAAGCTAATAATGACAGTTTCAGAACAATGCTGGGTCCAAAAATTTGCAGATGATGAAAAGTTAGTTGCTATGGTGACAATAATCCAAGACCAGGAAGTAGAGCGACAGCAAGTATTGAATAAAAATCAACGTCCTTTATTTTAGAAAAAAACTCTAAAACACAAGCGCTTTCACTCAGACAATTCTGAGCTTTATCAAGTGATGCCATTTTGTTACATAAAGCACCTTATATACCTTAGCAGCCATTTCATAATTTGAAAAAACCTGCTGGTAATTAACCTCTTAAAGGGAAACTTGTGCATTTAGTACATATATTAAAACAAACATAACTTACAATTGCTTCATAAGCTGAAGAGTGATCACTAATAAATTTTCCATATGTTAGATGTACAAGCTTATCAAAAACAAATAAATTAAAACATTGTTCACCAATAAGAAATCCTAATTGTTTAAAAATATACAAAATATTACATCCTAGTTAGTATTGACTTATTAAAATATAGTGCAAATTAACTCAATAACAGAATAGGGACCATTATATAAAATAATGAAATCCCCCCATTAAAAGTTCATACCAATAAGCTCTGTAGATGGCAAATTCAGCCACCTCAATTCTTATAAATATCAATTTGCTTGTTTAAAACTCATCTTTAAAAAGTATGTATGTTAAAAAAAGGTTATAATAAAGATTAAACCGGTGCTGAAATTAAGAAGGGCAAGACTATAACTCTTTTTATTCAATAGGCCACACCTTATAACATCTGATTTTACCAGACTAACGTTTTAGGTACTTGTTCAGTTTTTGTTTTTTTGGGGGGATGTGCATTAGTAATAATCCAACAACCTTTTTTAACATACATACTACGGGGTTAGTTTATTTGGCGTCCTGCATGGTTTGCACTTGTTATTATGTGGGAAAGACAGAAAGGAAGCTTAACCGTAGGATATACGAACATCTTTACAGCATTAACAAGAATGATGATAAAAATGCCTTAAGTAAACACATCAAGGCAAATCCCAATCACAGTTTTAGGTTTGCTATTTTGGAGATAGTGCCCAAGTATGTAAGAGGGGGTGATTGGAAGAATCAACTATTCAGGGCAGAATCCAAATGGCAATTTAAATTAAATTCCACCTTTTTTCCAGGGCTCAATGAAAATATTAGCATCAAACCTGAATTAAAATATAGGGCCAGCATTTTGTTGAGTAATTTTGTATTATTCAGTATAGGTAATATTATGATTATATATATATATATATTTTTTTACCTCTGTACACATTTTTATATGCTTTCTCAGAATATGCTAGTTGTATTGTTGTTATTACATTTTTTACCTCATACTTTTAATTGTTGAAAGGCATTTTAATTAATTAATGTATGTGTCTTAGTCACATGATGCTTTTTCTAGTATTTAAATTGCTTGTGCATCAAGTACTATCAGATCTGTTGAAGTCCTTGTAACGAAAGCGCTTATCACTAATTTCTTTTAGCTGTGTTTGTTAAATAAAATTATATCCTTTTTGGAACAGATGGACTTGTTATTGGCTTCTCAACAGCCTTGGTATTGAGTGTTTGGTTGTTTCTTCGATGCTGGCGGTGTGCTTCTTTTTGGATTTTCTTTTTATAAGATTAAAACATGATTCCAAAAACAAAGGAGAAAAACAGCTACAACATTTCCTTCTCCAAGTCAGACGACAAACTGTACACTTATGCCAAGAAGTTAAGCAACTTACAATAACACTATTCAGTATGTAGCCTGGTTCAGTGCAACTGAAATATTGAGTTCTGACTATGACTCAATGATCAGGGTTCAGTTGGCAGCCCTGGCAATGGAGAAACCAGGAAGGGCAATAGAAAAATGAAAGGACATGACCCATACACCTCTCCCAGGGCAAGGAAGGATGGTAGTGGGCACTTGGTGATTTCCCTGAAGAAGATCAGCATGGCAAGCCCATTGCAAGCCCCTTCTCCTGCAAATCAAACATGTAGGGCTTGTACAGCATAAAGAAGAAAAACACACTAACCAAGTTGACTGACTAAATAATGGTCCCTGCGAGTCAACTTTCACCATGGTGATGAGGAAAGAATGGGCCAACTGACCAGGAGGGACTGATGACTGTCAGGCAGTGGGAGCAAATATCTGAAAAAACTACTCTGTGAGCAAATTGCTTTAACGAAAGGTACCTTAAATACTTAACCCAGAGCCATGACTTCCATTGTTTTTTTCCATTCCATTTTCCAAACTTTCTCCAGCTATCACCTGAACCAAAACATATTCTTTATATTTCTATCATATTTCTTGTAAAATAAATCACACCTAGATTAACTTTGCCCCAGTACCCCTTACTTTCTTAGCATTAGCACTACATAACTTAATTTTCTTTGCAACATCATTATAACTTCCTTGACATTCACCCATCCCTAATTTTGTCAAGCAGGGTATATTGTCTTCATATCATGCATTACATCACAGGAATTTTGAGCATACCATTAAACACAGACCTTCTGTCTCATCTTTTGCTTTATTTGATCTGCTATTCCATTTATCACTAAGGCAAAAAACAGTTCACACTGCATCTGAATTTCCTTACCAAAATGACTATTTATTATGGGAACTATCCTTGGTATCGAGTATAAGAATTTCCCCTGATACCCTGACTAGACTTCTCCTATCTGTAAATATACTACCTTGGGTCTCTCCCGGAAACAGGCAACTCTGTCAACAAAAGAAAATAAACAAATAATACTGCTTTACAGTCAAGACATGCGAAGATAAGACTGCATACAACTTATGCATAAAACTACACTCAAACAAGTAATATACTTCTGCTCAAACAAAAGCAAAGTGCAAAAAAAAAAAAAAAAAAAAAAAAGATTAGTAAGACATGCACTGTATTAGCTAAAGAATTATATAAGGAATGGGCCAGAAAGCAAATACTGATTTAATTATGCATTTAGATATCTGGTACAAAACAGACAACAGAATAAGCAGACACTAGCAGAGGTAAGCAGAAGTGCACAAGATGCATCTGCTCAGTTTTCACAAAACAGGAAATGGGAAAAGTTTAAGCCAGTTAGCAGAAGATGTTATAGATTACACAAGCCCAATCAAACAAGAAACAGTCCTGAAAGAACTTATAAAATTGAAGGTGCATATGGCAGCAGGGCTACAGATAATTTACTCCAGAATTTTACATAACTAACAACAGAGCAAGTAAAGCTATATTGAAATCTAAGATAAACTGGTGATTCTACCCAGGCCAGATGTGATTCTACATCTTAACAATGAGAACACAAAACAGATGGGAGGCTACAGATCAGCGAGTGTTACTTCTGTAATAGGAGCAGTATAAACCTGCAAAAGAACAAAAGCTTGTTGTATACAAAGAATATAAGTGAGCTCAGGACCAAAGACAGTGG
Organism: Protopterus annectens; assembly: GCF_019279795.1. Lineage (NCBI taxonomy): Eukaryota > Metazoa > Chordata > Ceratodontiformes > Protopteridae > Protopterus > Protopterus annectens. The sequence continues at coordinate 1,865,965,943 of NC_056735.1, forward strand.
AGAGCTTGAAGGTTACATCCAACCAATGCACTTTTTTTATGTGACCAGAACACCAGACCAAAGCAGGACAGAGACATTTAGCAATGCATCTGGCATCATACTTTGAAAAGTTAATACCTTTAGAACCGGTCACAAGGGATGGCTAGCATAACAAGCTGATTACATTTCAGAATAGTCACTAATATTGCATTCTACACTTGTTTTCAAGCTCCAACAAATGCCTACTTAAGTATGTGTTTATTCATCAATTTACTTCATTTTTTAACCACATTAATCACATGGAATTTAAGGCTCATTTACAGTGCAAACTAAGGAAGAAAAGACCCATTACTGAAGTCAAGTGACAAAGTAGCCAGTGAACTCAAGCATCATGACTCTGGGAAATGCTAGGAAACTGAAGCACCAGAAAAAAACTCACATGGCATAGGATCATGCAGACTCCACCCAGACATCATCTGAAATGACTGAAATTGTCAAGGAGATGAGAGGCAGCAGCACTAACTACTGCATTTTCATACCAAACACAAAACCATCCATCTTGTCTGTCCACACAATAACTATTTCATTCCCAGTAGCACTGAGTAATAGATCAGCCACACTACAACCCTTTGTGAATTTTCTGTAGGCTATGCTGATATAGCTCATTAAAACTGTGCTCTTGTGCCACAGTATTAGTAGAGTTTAATAAGGCCGGACTTTGTGTACTCTTCTGCTGTGCACAAAGCCCTGAACACAGCATACATATTTTATGAATCTGGCCCAAAGTCTTGAGCCCTAACTTTTTCACATTTTGCACTTCTCTTTCAAAAAGTAAACATGTTCCTGAATACTGACCATGACAATTACTGAACCAATAGCAGTTAAAAAGAGTAAAGTACTTACCATACCTTGGAATCTGTGCTATCCAGTGTCATTATTCATCATGGATGGGTCTTGGATCTAACCTCTGATCCGAGTTGGCAGAGTGAGTGAGTGAGTGAGTGAGTGAGTGAGTGAGTGAGTGAGTGAGTGAGTGAGTGAGTGAGTGAGTGAGTGAGTGAGAGCTCCTGCGCTTGAGCTCCTCCCCTCCCAGGAACCCCTGCTACCCATAATCCTCAGATCGGGTTTGTTAGATAAATTTCAGGACAGTGACACTGTCCACACCAAGGAACAGCAGAACCAAACATACCATTACTCCAAGAATCCCTTGGTCATCAGGAGAAGGGGGGCGGAAGGTGTGAACATGATGAATAATGACACTGGGGAGCACAGATTCCAAGTTATGGTAAGTACATAACTCTGTCTGACGCTATCCGTGTCATTATTAATCACAGATGGGTCAGAGTCCCCAGCTATCCATAACCCTGTGAGGTCTCAAGGAAGGACATGTCGGAGCACAGAAGAACCAAACAAAGCTCTACCCCTAGATACCAAATCCAACTTGTAATGTTTTACAAAGGTATGAGGGTTTGACCAAGTGGCAGTAGCACAAATCATATCCAAAGAACTCCTAGCCCAGAATGCCAAAGAAGTAGCCACCGACCTAGTAGAATGAGCTTTCATAGGCCTGGGGAGATCCTTGTAATTGTTTTTGTAAATGTGAGCTATACAAGAAGCTATCCAATGTGAAATTGACACTTTGGAAATGGCCTTTCCTTTTCTGGCCTGAGAGAAGGCTACGAAAAGCTGATCTAATTTTCAAAAATCTTCAGTCCTCTTCAAATAAAAACGTAACTGCCTATGTTCATCAAGGCAATGTAGTTGGTACTCTCCTTTGTTCAAAAAATTGGGAAAAAAGACGTGAAGCTGAATAGAGTGATTAAGGTTAGTTTCTGGGTCTACTTTCAGAATGAATGTAGGACTGGTCCTGAGGGAGACCCTATCCTTGCAAAAAATCATGAAGGGTGGCTTTATGCAAAGAGCCTGCAATTCAGAAACCCTCATGGCAGATGTAATAACCACCAAAAAGGCCATCTTCCAAGACAAAAACTTAATATCACACTTTGCATCAGGTTCAAAAGGAGGTTGTGTGAGAGACTACAGCACCAAAGTAAGATCCCAAGGAGAAGACAATCTTTGAAAGGAGGCCTGAGCAAGAACACCTCCCTTAAGAAAGGCCTTGCACAGCCTAGAAGAAAACATGGGACTATCACTTAGGTGAAAGTTAGAAATAGCTGCCAGTTGAAGTTTAATCATCAAGAAGCTTGATCCTTGCTGGAATAGATAAGAAAGGAACAAAAGAATGTCCGGAACAGGAGCGGAAAAAGGATCCATGTCCTGGTGACAAGCCCAAAGAGACAACCTTTTCCATTTGGTGGAATAAACCTTTTTAGTAGAAGGTTCCTGAGATGCCAAAATAATGTCCTTCACAGGAGAAGGCAGTTTAACCTGACTGACAATCATTGGAACTGGAGGTACCAATCTGTCAGCTTCAGGGATTGAAGGTAGGGAGGAGGAAGTCTCTGGGGATGGGAGAAAAGATCCTGGGCTGGATCTAATATCCAGGGTGGATATTTCAGATGAGACCAGAGGAGGGAGAACCACGTCTGATGAGCCAAGAAGGGGGCAAAGAGGATGAGGTGAGCCTTCAGGCAACAGGGTTTCTGTAAAACTTTGGGAATGATGGGCAGTGGGGGATAGGCACACAGGAGTCCTGGTACTCAATCGTGAATCAGAGTGTCCTTTGGTGACTCCCCCGGTGGGGGATCAGGGCAAAGTATTTGCTGCATTTGTGATTGAATGGAGATGCAAACAGATCACAGCATGGAAGACCCCACCAGTCGAAAACCTGGCTTTTCCTAGACTGGTTGAGGGACCACTTGTGGGGACTCAGGACAGACCTGCTGAGCTTGTCTGTCAGCACGATGAAATCACCAGGGTATGCACTGCAAAAAGAAAGTGCCTGGAAAACATCGGCTTTTCCTACACTCTCATGGCCTCTCTGCACAGCGGATATGATCGTGTGCCTCCCCCCCTACTTGTTGATGTACCAGACTACCGCCATGTTGTCTGTCTGAAATGCAATAGTCCCAACAGGGAGATAATCATGGAAGGCTAGCAATGATAGTAGGACAGCTCTCATCTCTAGGATGTTGATGTGCAACTTGGTCTCTGAGGGGGTATCATGTGCTTTGGACCGTCCTTCCCTGAAAATGCCTCCCCACCCCAAAAGGGAGATGTTTGTGGTCACTGTGGCTTGGGTTGCGTAAGACAAACGGGTCTCCCTAGCAGAAGATCCTTGGACGAGAGCCAACACACTAAGTGACACCGACAGACTTGAGATATCCGAATTGCCATGGACATATGGTGAAGATGAGCTGACCACTGTACCACAAGGATCCATTGAAGCACCCGCATGTGGTACCTGGTGAGGGGAACCAACTGAATAGCTGCTGCCACTGAACTGAGGGCTTGAAGAATCAGGTGAGCAGGGACACTGTCCTGATACAGGAGGAGGAGAACTTGCTCCTGTATCATGTCTATCCTTTGCATGGAAAGAGCTGCAGTCTCAGACACCATGTCCAGAAGAACCCCTATGAATTCCAGCCCATAACAGAGAGCAAGGTGTGACTTGCAAAGGTTGTCAGTAATGCCCAGATCGCGAAATAGACTTAGAGTGAAATCTGTGGCTAGAGAGAGAAAAGATGCTTTGTGGAAGCTGTGAGGAGCCAATCGTCCAGGTACAGAAAGACCTGAAACCCCTGCTGCCAGAGATGAGCTGCTACCACTGCCATGCATTTGGTGAACAACTTGGGTGAGCTGAGGGGAGACCAAAGGGTAGGGCTCTGAACTGATAATGACTGGGCCCCAGCCGGAAGCACAGGAATCGCCTGGAGCACCTGTCAATTTTTATATGACAGTTGTTGTTTGTCTTTCGGCTTTTCCTGGTTAGAGGCCACCACAGCAGAACTCTGGTCCACTAATGATTGGCAGTAGGTTTTGATGGTGCCGAGTTACCAGCCAGATGCCCAACCTTCAATGAAGGCACGCCCATTCATGCATGTCTTTCAGAACGCCACACAACCGCAGGAAAGACATGCAGACTCCACACAGAAGGCACTCCCCACACACCAGCCGAGAATCGAACAGGAGAACATCTTGCTGTGAGGCAACAACACTACCGCTGCACCATGACAGTATGCCTCCTCAAGATCCAATCATCCTTGCACAGAAGCGGAAGAATGGACTGAACAGTGACCATCTGGAACCTTGATTTCTTGACCAATAAATTCAACTTGCTGAGGTCCAGAATGAGATGCAGGTTCCCTGCTTTTTGGGCACTAAAAAGAAGCAAGAGTAAGTACCGTATCCTTGTTGTCCTGTTGGGACCTTCTGGATGACTCTTTTTTGAAGGAGGTCTTGAACCTCTGTGAGAGCCAATTCCCTTTGATGGGGTGGGATGTCCAGGAGTGACTTTCGGATTGGAGGGGGGTGACTGATGGGTAAAAAGTATCCCCTGGACACAATGTTTAGCACCCACTGGTCTGAGGTAATAGCAGCCCAGGCCAGGGGGTGCAAGGAGATATGGTCCCCAATTGCCTCCAGGGCAGGACAGCCGGGCAGCGCATCAGGAGGAAGGAGATATGGTCCCCAATTGCCTCCAGGGCAGGACAGCCGGGCAGTGCATCAGGAGTGCTGTGGAGGCTTCTCTGAGAAGGGTTCTTGGAAGCTCTGATTCTGCAGACCTCCTCTACCTCTGGGTCGGCGTCTGCCAACAAATCCCCTTCCCTGGCCGGAAGAAGAGAATTCCTGAGGAGCATCTTGGAAGGAAGACTGCACCCTGTGGAACCATAGCTTCTTACTACTGCTTTGAGTCTTGGAGAAAGAACATTGGGGAGTAGAACACTTGATCCCTACTGTGGACGATGTCTTTCCCTCCTGCTCACTGTGGGTCAGTGTTTCCTTGACCGAAGAATCAAACAAAGTAGAGCCATCAAATAGGGCACTGGTTTATGGATGCCTTGAAGTTGTTCGCAAACCTGCAAAGGTGAAGGCAGGCATGACACCCAATAGCAATGCTTGGACCTGCTGCTCGTGAGGTGGCCTCAACCGCATCCGATATCAACCTCATCAAGGCATTAGCAAGGGAAGTGACAGTGGAAAGCTTCGGAGAGACCAGTTTAAGGCTCTCTGGAGGCAACAACTCTGAAAGGGAAGAAGAAGAAAGCTCCGACACCAAATCTCTTTGAAGCCAGGTGAAATGTGCCATATAATTAGTAGTCCTTGGTCCGAAGTTAGCTGAGGCGTACATGTGCTTCCCAAAATGGTCAGTCACCAGAGACCCTCTATTAGGGGGATGGACCATAGAGCTCTGTTCCATGAGCTCTTTCTTGGTGGCTGCGGCAACAGCAATAGCATCTACAGGGACACCCTTATTCAAAAAAGGTTTGTCTTTCTTTGGACCTAGAAACTTGTCCGCTCTCTTGAGGACTGGTTCTACTGTGTCTGGCTCCTAACATGCCCTGCTGGCAATGAGCTGGAGTAGCTCATCCTCAGGGGAAGACATCCAAGAGGAAGATGGGCCCACCCTGAATACCTTCAGTTACAAGGATTCCTCTGAGGGCAGGGTGGGGGAAGACCAATCACCCGCTCTTTCAGGATCTCAAATATGTCTCCAAAGGACACCTCCTTAGATGGTAGTCTAGGGGACCCATCCCCTTCCTCAAAATCCATGTCCTCAGAGAGGGACTCTCGAGGGAAGTCCTGGTGCCTCCTCTTGCATGTCCTCTTCCAAGGAGGCTCCTCCACCATGGGTCTGGGGAGGACTCGGAGGAAGAGGGTACCCCTATGGGGGCAATGCCCTTCTGAAGATGATCCCAGGAGGGCCGACCCTGAACCAATGATGAAAATTTGCCACCCAAAATGGAACCAGACAGGGGTGGGTCCACAGCTGAGGTAGAGCCTGCCAACCAACCAGAGATGGTCCTCTCTATCACCCGGAAGGCAGACGGACTGGAAGATGCCCCACTCTCATCCCCGCCAGTAACGACTGACTAGGGCAGGAGGGGGACCGCATCACAATACTGATGTCGCTGGATGATACTGGTCCCAAGCTATCCAAGGCGGATGCCCCCTAGAGGAGGACCTGCTGGACTGTCTATAACAACGGCCTCCGAGGATGCCATCGGATCTGACAGCCTGGTCAAATCCAAGCACACTAAATACCCCGTGAATGGATCCGAGGGGCTCGTCGGATCTGAGGAGGTTTTGGACCTCCGAGTTTCCAAGGATTTGGATCCAACTGGGGGAGCCTAGGCCCTTGGAGCTGAAGACCATCGAGCCGATACCCCAGAGGCTGGACTCTGATCTGGGGCAGAGGGATCCAAGAGCCTTGGCCGTTTAGCAGGGGAGTTCCGAGAGGAAGAGGGCTTCCTCCTGGAATCCAAAGGGGTTTTGGAGGGATAGCCTGAAACCAAGGTACCCATTTTAGCAAGTCCTTTTAGTAGTAGCTTGTTTCTATGGTCTAGGAGAGCTCTAGGGTTGAACCCTGCACAGATATCGCATTTGATCTCTAAATGGGGCTCCCCTAGACAGTAAACACACTCCTCATGCATGTCAACAGGAGCTAACTCCGGATCGCATGAGGAGCAACACCTGAAATCAGTGGGTTCGTCAGCCATAAACACAGACAAAAAATACAAACCCCCAACACACACACACACACACACACACACACACACACACACACACACACACACACACACACACACACACAAGCACTTACTCAAGGAAAGGGAGAGAGAGAGACATTAAAGAGGAGAAAAGGGTGGGAAAAAAAACTAATGGACCAGCGATCAACTAGGGAGGGGAGGGAACCTATTACTGGACTAAACTAAACTAACTACACTAATCAGGAAGAAGAGAGAGAGAGAACAAATACCTCAAAAAACTTACCCAAAAAGGTTACTTATCTGATTGAAGAGCTTGAGCTGCAGACAACGAGTCTATTCACTGTTTGTGGCAAACAAGATCTGAGGATTATGGGTAGCAGGGGTTCCTGGGAGGAGAGGAGCTTAAGCTCAGGAGCTGTCACTCACTCTGCCGGCTGGAATCCAAGGTCGGATCCAAGACCCATTCGTGATCAATAGTGACAAGGATAGCATCAAGTCAAGGAAGTTATAAAGTTTGTTTTTTTTTTTTAAACACTTTTAACATCAAAATGAATTGGGAAAACAAATTAACAGTCATGAAAGAAAATTTAAAGCACACCATGAGCCAAAACAAGTCTGCCATTTGTAAGGCATTTTTCTTTACAAGAAACTATACATGAGTTTGTGAATATGTTAAAGAATAAATGAAAAGACCAAATATGGTGATTTACATAATTTACCAATAACATACATTAAAAATGACTCAAGTGAGAGACTGTTGAAAAAAATCAGAAAGGACATTAGATAAAACACAGAATGTGAGCAAATTGAGGGAAATTATTACTATACAAATTAAAAGAGATTGCTAAACAATTGAAAGTATACTGGATTAAAACTGCAACTGATAAAGGAATGGATGAAATAAATACATAAGCACTAACATATGAGGCCATGAGGCATTCATATTTGTTTTGAAACGTTGCTACATTATCAGCAATGCAGTTAAAGTCTCATTCTTGTACTAGGTGCAGTTGCAGTCACAAGACAAGAAAATGTGAACTATTTAGTTAAACCTGAGGGCTACTTGGTGATAAGAACCATTTCACAAAAGAACGCTAAAAGCAAAATAAATCTGTTTTGCAGATCTGCACACATTGCCAAGTCAAAAGATGAACAGAAGCACAAATGTTGTGGAAAACAATTAAATATTTTATAAGAATCAACATTTAAAGCTCTGAAGCTGATGAACACTTCAAAAATCTACAATGACTTCGCTGACATATACTGAACATAAAGTAATCTCGATGGCCAGATTTTATTTACTTGCAAATATAAGCACAAGAAATGAAAGGTTATGAAACAAGTTATGTCTTTAAAAACTAAATTAAATCAGGCAAATATAACAGCTTTCTTGGCATGTGACCAGTGGTGTTGTCAGCAACTCGCATCCACAGAGGCTCGGACAACCAAGGATTCAAAATCTTCAGTTTATTAATAGCAATATTCACCAAAAAGTAATGTTCACCAAAAAGTAAAAACAGCAGCAACAACAGATGGTTAAGCGCTTTCGTCTGCAACCCGTCAGACTTCCTCAGAACCATGTTTGCTAGCACATCTCCATATTTAAATAAATTTTGGCGCCAATAGTTCATGACTCCATATTGTTTCTTAAAGAGAAACACAGTATTACAAGTGCTTGTACATTTGTATATCAAACCATCGCTGATGCTTGACAAATTGAATAAATTAATTGAATTCTTTGCATCAGTTTAAAAATGCAATCCACTCATTAAAAACAGTACAATACACAAAATGTGTAAAACCATATGGTATGTTAAAAAAGAATGTATAAGCAGTGCAAAATACAAAGTAGTATAGAAATAAAAACCCAATATACAATATACGATACGACTACTATGACTACAATATACGACTACTAAAACAACCCCATTGTTTCTACTTCCTTTCTTGGCATGTCAGAAGGTTGAAATGCTCAAGAGAATTTACAGAGTACACACACACAGCAACATTTACAAATTTAAACTGCTCTCACCATATGCAGCAATTAACATGGCAACTAGAATGTTTTTCCTAGGCGGTTTCCAGAAAGTTCTTACTAAAGCTAGTAAGAATGCAGTTACCTCAATAATGAGTGTTACAGACGAAAGCAATAAACAAGAACTGGAACAATTTATTTGGGCAGTTCAGAATTTTATATTTTCAGAAATATGTCGATTTATTCACTGGAATGGGCTGCTTAACAGGGAAATTCTACACTAAAATATCTCTGAATATGCTACCAATAATTAAGGCACTAAGGCAGTCATAGTGGTGCAGCAGTTAACGTTGTCGCCTTACAGCAAGAAGTTCTCCGGTTCGATTCTCGGCTGAGGTGCCTTCTGTGCTGAGTATGCATTTCCTCCCTGCGGTCGCGTGGGTTTCCTCTGTGGGTTCTGGTTTCCTCCCTCATTTCAAACACATGCATCAGGTGGATTGGATACTCTAAACTGGCCATAGGTGCAAGTGTGTGTGCAAATCAGTGGTATGGATAAACTACCACAGCAAGGCTAGCCACCCGGTGGTGTAAACTTTGGCTCATGATGATTGTCACC